>NW_020954702.1:6254634-6572337 GCF_900497805.2 Vombatus ursinus
TCTATCTATCTATCTATCTATCTATCTATCTATCTATCTATCTATCTATCTATCCATACATATAATTTTTTCCCTCCAACTACCCTAATACTGACAAAGGTCTCATGAGTTACAAATATCATCTTTCCATGCAGAAATGTAAACAGTTCAACCTTAATAAGTCGCTTATTCCCACAGCCTCTCAATCTTGACTATTCTCATTTGTTGTAATTTTTGCCAGTTTACTGGATTTGAGATGAAATCTCAGGGATTTTTTTGATTTGCTTTTTCTTAGTGATTAGAAACATTTTTTTTTATGTCTGTTAATAGTTTGCAGTTCTTTTGAGAACTATTCGGTCATATCATTTGAGGACTAATCTATTACATAATGGTTTTTGTATTTTATGGTTATTTTGAGTGGAATTTCTCTTTATGTTTATTTCTGCTGTTTTTCATCAAAAGGGTGAATATTTATGTAGGTTTATTTTATGTACTAATATTCTGAAGTTATCAATCTTTTCAATTAATCTTTTAGTTGACTTGGGTTTTCTATGTAGATCATTGTAACATTTGCAAAAGTGATAGTTTTTTTTGTCAATATATATTAGTCTCTGTATTTATTTTACTTGTTGCAGTATGTTAAATAATTTTAACAAAATTTTAGCAATATGTTAAATAATAGTGATGTTAATGACTACTTTTGCTTTACCTGTGAAATTTTTGGACTTTCAGCCTTGTTCCACAATATATAATGTTGATTTTGGGTTTTATATAGATACTATTTACTATATTAAGAAATGATCTGTTGTTCACTTCTTGGTGTTTTTTTTTAACATAAAGGGGTGTTTTATTTTGTCAAGCCTTTTCTGCATCTATTAATATAACTGCTTTAATTTTTTTGAGTAATATGGTCTACTCTGATTTCCAGACTTTCCTGTTACTCACAGTGGACACCATCATCCTTCTAGTCACATAGGATCACAATTTCTGTGTCAGACTACTTACTCTTCCTCTCCTCTCCTTTCTAAAAAGTTATGAGATCTTGTTATTTGTACCTCATTGTAGCTCCCTTTTTTATTACTCACTCCATCTCCTTCTTAGATCAAGCCGTCATCATGTTGCACTTGGAATATAGCCTCCTAATTAGTCTTTCTGACTTATCTCTTGCATTAAAATCCATCTTCCACACAGCTAAGTATTAGTTTTCTAAAACCACGTTACTCCCTGATTCAGTAAATTCTACCAGTTCTCTATTTGAACCTAGAATCAAATGTTATTTCATCTTTATCTCATCCTTTAACATTTTCTATTTTGAATTATTAGTACAGTGTTAGATATATATAATTTGTATGTAAATATACACGTGTCGGTATGTGCTCAGTTTTTTAACTGATAGGAGTGTGCAACCTGAAACACTTAGAATTCACTGCTCTAGACAGTCTGCCTAGACAGAGGTCAGTTTAAAAAGGCTTGAGAGTGGACTTGTTTGACATATATAAATCATGAACAGATAAGTTGAGCATGAACTAGTGTATTATATCTTTAGTAATATAATGGTAATACAAGGAACTTAAGCTAGTTTAGATCAGATAAAAGATTGTAGGATTTTTTAAAAAATGACGAAATTATAAAGCTTATTTCCGCTGAGAAGGGGTATAGGCTAAAAGTACAAATACATTTTAGAAAATATTTTGATAAATTCATGTCTTTGTGTGTGTGTGTGTGTGTGTGTGTGTGTGTGTGTGTGTGACAATTGGGGTTAAGTGACTTGCCCAGAGTCACACAGCTAGTAAGTTTTATGTGTCTGAGGCTGGATTTGAACTCAGATCCTCCTGACACCAGGGCTGGAGCTCTATCTACTGTGCCACCTAGCTGCCCCTAAATTCATGTCTTTAAGCTCTATATTGAAATGTTTAGGAACCAAGATGTTTAAGGTATTTCTTAAATGTTTCATCTTGAAGTCAAAGAGGACAACTTTGCTCTTCCATTTTTATAGAATAACAAACTACACAGACCTTGACTTGGGCCCAATTTTGCAGTAATTTGATGGAGGAAAAAAAAATGTGTGTTTAAATAAAAAATGCTCATGTATTTACTACAGTTGTTACCTAGATTGTGGAATAGAAAGTGAAGTACCAGGTCACAGGTCAGTTTTTGGTATTGTCTATAAATCCTACCATGTCTTTGTAGGTCTTACACTCATTCAGATCATTTTAGACCTTTGGAGAAGCTTTCTTGGATCAAGGAACAGAGACTTGGGAAACATTATTCCAATGCTGAATCTGAAATAGGAAAGATGATGTCATCACTAGTTAGGTATTTTATGATAGTGGGTTTCACACTTTTTTATCTTAGGCCCCTTTTATACTTTTAAAAATTATTGAGCATCTCAAAGATCTTTTGTTTATATGAGTTATATCTCTTGATATTTATAAAATTTAAAAGTTTATTTATTAACTAAAAATAATAAAACCACTACATGTTAACATAAATACCATATTTTTTATGAAAAGTAACTTTTCAAAAACAAGAAAATAGCCAAAAGAATGACATTGTTTTACATATTTTTTGCAAATTTCCTTATTATATGGACTTAAAAGAAGAAAGCTATTTCTCTTATCTGCTTCTGTCATCAAACCATTGCAGATATTGTTTTGGTTGTTGAAGTATATAAAGAAAATCTGGTCACATACAAATATGTAGTTGGAAAAGTAGAGGAATATTTGAATAGGGAAATAATGTCTTAGTTATAGTATGAAAATAATTTTGACCTTGTGGATTCTACAGAAGAGTTTTGGGGACCCCCAGGGGCCTGCAGAACACAGTTTGAGAATCACTATTCTAGAGAATTAACAGTTGTGGAACATAACATAGTATCTTGAGGTCTGCATATACCATCCCTTGCAGAACTCTAAATGCTGTTTGTGTTATTTGGATGTATCGAAGAATAACACACAATGGGAAACAGCATGATATGGAGGAAAGAGCACTGTATTTGGACTTAGAGGACTTTAGTTCAAATTCTGTTTCTGTTGCTTTGTTTGACCTTGTGTAAGATTTTAAGCTCTCTGGATGCCAGTATCTTCAAATGTAAAAGGATGAGTTAGAGTATAGGAGAAGTTGAACTAGATTATCTCTAGTGTCCTCTAGCCCTAAGGCCTATGATACTACTAATTTTATATATGTATTTTGTTATGAAGTTACTAAATAATTTCCCTCTTGCCCTAATTTTATTACTTTTAGGGGAGATAGAGTTATTAGGTGACGGAAGGTAATTTTCTGAGGATAGTTCTATCTTTATTTGCTTTGTAACTGATTAAATATGTAGCTGATGAGCATGCTTGGCATAGATAGCATGGCTGACAAAAGTTTAACATCTTTATGTCCATTTTTTTGTCTTTAGGTTTGTGAGCAGAATATTTGTGGTGCCAAATCATCCAGATCTATTATTATCTACCTCAGGGGTGGGTATTTTATTATCATTTATCATTTATTATTATTATTATTATTATTATTATCATTTATCTTAGTCTTTTTTTTTCCTTTCAAGATATATATGTGGTTTGATGCTACAACTGGAGGTTCTTTTAGAGATAGGGTTTTTGTTTGTTTTTTGTTCTTGTTCAGTACTCCTAGATGGTACTTGTGGTTTTTCCCCCCTAAGTTAAAGAGGTAGCTGTAGTTCTTGTTCTAAGCAGTTTATTAGACAGAAAATATTAATTTCACGGCCCTTTTAATTGATCCTGACATGGACTTAATATATGTCGATTACCATCATTAGTTCTAAAAATGCCTTCATTATCTCAGGTGAGGGAGATGAGAGGGAGACTTTCTGAATCTCCAGGACATTTAGATTCTACAGAAGTGCAAAACGTAAGAATATATGGAATATAGCATTCTTATCTTAGTAAGGTACTAAAGTTTATTATTCTAGTATCTACTCCAAAGGATGCCACATCATGTCATGCAAAGTTACCTAGAATTTTTGAAGTCCAAGACCTGAAAACAAGCCTAAGCAGGACCTAACATTCTGAAAAGCTTGTGAATGTAGGCCTCATAATGAACTGTTATTCAAGGTCCAGCCTAACAATTTTGTAGAGAGTAACCACTAAGTGATAAAATTTTTAGCCACAGAGACTCACAAAGCTCATTCATTGTTCATAGGAAGGTTGTGATCTGCTTACTTAGAAGCAATAATTTATTTTGATTTATCAGCTATCACTTCCATAAGCTTTTGAGTTGTAAATTTTTCTCCCCCTCCCTCCTCTCCTCCTTCCGTAGGATGGTGTGTAATCTGATGTAGGCTATCATATACATTCCTATTAAACATATTTTCAAATTAGTAATGTTGTAAGGATGAATTAGAACCAACAGGAGGAACCACAGCAAAGAGAAAACAAAACAGAAGAAAAAAATAGCAAATAGTATTCTTTGATCTGCATTCAAACTCCATAGTTCTTTCTTCTTTGTGGATAGCATTTCCCATCATGAGACCTTTGGAGATGTCTTAGATCCTTGCATTGCTGAGCAGGGCTAAGTCTCTCAAAGTTAGTCATCGTACAACATGGCAGTTACCGTGAACAGCATTCTCCTGGTTCTGCTCACTTCACTCAGCATCAGTCCATACAAGTCTTTTCAGGTTTTTCTGAAGTCTGCTTGCTCATCATTTCTTATAGCACAATAGTATTCCGTTACATTCATATACCACAACTTGTTCAGTCATTCCCCAATTGATGGGCATCCTCTCAGTTTCCAATTCTTTGCCACCATAAAAAGAGCTGCTATAAATATTTTTATACATGTGAGTCCTTTTCCCATTTGTATGATTTCTTTGGGATACAGCCCTAGAAGTGCTATTGTTGGGTCAAAGGGTATGCACATTTTTATCGCCCTTTGGGCATAGTTCCAAATTGCTCTCCAAAATGGTTGGATCATTTCACAACTCCACCAACAATGCATTAGTGTTCCAGAAATTACAGCTTTTTGAAGTAGGGAGATTCTAATATTTGTTACTTTTGTATTCTTTTTTTATATTAATAAACAACTTTTTTGTCTTAAAAAATAGCACCCAAAAGCCCAACTGCTAAATAAAAAGAAATAATATTAATTATCTTTCACAAAGGTGTTAATCTTAAAGAATCATTAAGTTACTGTAGTTATGTCAAAATGAAAGTTTCTGAGTTATTAGTGTGGTTTTGAAAATAGCTTCATTCACTTCAGAAGCCTTCCGTTTTCCATAAACTTTCTTCCTTGTTGCTATAATTTTTTTTTTACTTTTCTTTTATCTACCCAGAATCATGTTCTGTCTCTCATGGCTTTTTTTGTTCTTGCCAGTTCATTTTCTAGTTGATTTTTTTCTTGTTGATTTCCATCAATATCTAGGTTTCTTGAGTTTTTACTTTTCTTTCACTTTTTTAAGGCCTTCCTTCCCTGGGGCCTTACTGTCTTCTTTAAATTTTGCTATGGGGGCAGGTAGGTGGCGCAGTGGATAGAGCACTGGCCTGGAAGTCAGGAGGACCTGAGTTCAAATGCGGCCTCAGACCAAACACTTGACGCTTACTAGCTGTGTGACCCTGGTCAAGTCACTTAACCACAATTGCCTTTAAAAAAAAAAAGAATATAAATTTTGCTATGAACTGTGGACATTTTATTACGCAGGTATTTCAATTCAATAAATATTTATTAAGTTGCTTATTATTTGTAGAGCTATTGGGGTAGGCACTGGATAAGATAAATTGTATTAGTTTTTTCCTAAAATTCATTGATAAAGCCATACACATTAATTAATATCAATTTCTCATTTTATTATAGTATAATCTTGACTTTTGGTTGAAAAGCCATAGTACAGTCATACCATTGTAAATTATGCAGTATGTGAAAACAATTTTTGACCTTTTTTCTTATTGGAGAAGTACCTCTATTTATTGGTTTGACATAAGAACAAACTAATCTGCTGAAATTTTCTCACTTCCTCTTACTGTCTTTCAGTCCATTTTCATTTTATGTGAAAATTTTTTACAATTTACTAATTTTATAGTTTTAGAAATTTACATTTTTATTTCACATACCAAAAGATCATCTTTTTCTATCATTCAGTGTTGTATGTGGTACCAAACTATGGATGTAGTCACAGAAATCTCTAGATTAGTTGCAATTAATTTGCACCATTGATAAAGATATCTGTAACAGTCAAATTTGTAAAACTGGTAGTTACTTTTATAGAATCTGTATGTTTATAAAAATGTTATTTAAGTCTCTTATGACCAGTGCAAACCTTAATTTTTTAAGGATTCATTCCATCATATATGTAAGTTGTATTTTGATTTGGGTGATACGCAGTGGACAGAAGCTTATAGTAATGAATCTTATTGTCTTTTTTGAATATATATAGGACTGTACTTTGAGACTCTGGGAATACAAAATCGGAAAAGAATTGCAGTGCTATCATCTTAACAGACTGAGAAATCCTGAGGCAACCCCATGTGAGAAGGTGGAGTTTGTGATTTTAACCTTGTTTTTGTTAACATGCTTCTAGCCTTTTATTGAGGTGAATTGATTCTACTAAGTAAAAGGGAAAGCTGAAAATGGTTAGTATCAATACTAGACTTCTTGCAGGGTTAATTTTATTTGTTAAAAATACTGGAAACATTTAGTCATTATACAGAAATCATTTTATCAATCGTTCTAGGTTGTCATTAAAAGAAATTTTTTATTCTGATGTATCTGATCTTACTAAGGAATTGATACTGCTTGCCAAGATCTTGTTTAGCAATGTCTTTGAAATTAGTAAAGAATGAAGTTTCAAAAACAATTAGTACTGTAGTAGATTTAGTACTGTCACTCTAAAAATATTTTCCAATCTTTTAAAGGTATTTTTTGTAGATATATAGACATACTAAGATAGTCAAGACATGACTATCCAATTAGGGAAACTGAAGCAGAATAAGGCTTAATCGCTTACTCTACTTAAGCACTTGGTTCGGTTAGTGCTAACCAAGATTTGAGCGTATAGTCCTGGTAAGGTGCAAATATGGCACCTGAGTTGTGTGATGTAAAGAACAATGGCTTGAAAGTCAGGAGTTCTGGCTTCTAGTCCTCTTCCTAGCTGTATGACCATAGATAAGCCACCTCTATCTGAGCCTTAGATGGTTTCTCATCTGTAAAATTTGGGTTAAGATCAGCAGGAGTTCTTAACCTTAAAATAGTAAATTTTTAAAAAATGGATTTTGATAACTACATTTCAGTATATATTTTGTTTTATGCATCTGAAATGTTATTTTGAGAAGGGGCTCATAAGATTCATCTGACTGCCAAAGAGTTCCATGGTCCTACCCCCCAAAATTAAGAACCTCTGATTTATTTGGACCCTTAAGTCTGCTTCTGAATTCTGATTCTGATGTCTTTAAACAGTATGGGGACATGGTCACTAGAATCTTTATGGGTAAATTTAGATGCTTTTCAACTCAGAGCTTTATTCCCTACTAATTTGTTTCTAGTTTTTTGAGCTTCAGTTATGGAAACTAATTAATTTTATGCAAGCCTCTCTCCCCTCCCCTTTTTTTGCCTTTTGAGTGGCCATTTCTCTTTTCATAGTTGCCCTAAGCCAAACGCGTTGAGGCCTTGATTACTTCTCAAACCTTTCAAAATCTCTATGATGACATATCTTAAAGATATGGAAATTTGAGGTTAAGAGACTTGCCAAATAGGCAAGGACACAGGTGAAATCTTAGAATTCATGAGCAGTTAATAGGCCATACAATAATTTTTCCAGTTCAGCATTTTATCTCTACAAATTTTCAAAACTGTTTTCTAATGTTTTCAAATATATTCTCAGACTAAATGTAGTATAGTGGATAAAGCATGAGAATTTCTTGTTTGAATCCCTTGATATAGTATTACATTTGAATTGTCTCTAATGCATGCAAACCTTAGAATTTAGATAATTCACTAACATATTAGAAACAGGGAGTCAGTGTAGTGATTATCTATGTATCTTCCTAGATGATCTTTCTTGGACATTTTGGCTTGCATCATATAACAAATTTCAAAAGATTTTTTTCTTTTTTAAACAATGAAATTGTCTTTTTCTTCAATACCATTATGCAGTTCTTCTGTGATTTCTTGTTTACAGTGGATTCTCATTGTTCAAGTGCCATATATCTGTGATTGCCAGGAGTATTTAATGTTGAAAATATTTTCAGTGCTTTTTGTGTTCTCTTTTGTGAAAGTGACAGTCATAATGAACTATCTCTGAGGTCATGCACTGAGTAACTGGACTTCTTTTGTCTGAATATGTGACTTTTAAGCCATTGTGCTGAGTGGGACAGGGAATCAGAGGCTTATTTCAGATTATGTAACATAAAGTTGTACTGGACCCAGTTAGCCTGGTTTCATGAATTTTCTCCAGCTTTGTTCAGCAGCCCTTGAATCGGAGTGAAGGTAGTAGGTGGTAGGAGTGATCTCGGATTGAGGCATTGCAGGGCTGCATTGGCATTGGGATAAAGAGACCAGGAACTTGAAAGAAAAAGAGAGTGCAAAGCTGAACTTTTTACCAAGACATCAGGGTAGGTTAGAGAGAAGAATGTAGCCATTGGGGTACCTAATTCCTTCTACAGATCAACTTTTGTGCTCTTTAACCAGCATGAAATAATTTTTGTTAATACTACTTTGTAATATAACTGATATTGCTAGGTCCTCATTTCCCACTTTCCCTCTCATTATTTCCCCTGAGATTTTTGACCTTTTGTTCTTCTAGATACATTTTATGGTTTTTTTAGCTTTGTAAGGTAATCCTTTTTGATTGGTATGTGCACTGAATAAGTACATTTATGTAGTTAGTATTTTCATTTTTATTGCATTGCTGTGACCCATCTCTGACAAATAATGTTTCTCCAGTTAGTCCAGTCTATCCTTATTTGTGTAAAAAGTGTTTTGTAGTTGTATTCATATAGTTTCTGGTGGATATTTTATTCCAGTTATTTTATACGTTCTGTAGTTATTTTGAGTGGAACTTCCTCTTGGGTTTTGTTTGTTTTATTAGAAAATCTGATTACTTGTGTAGATTTAATTTCTGTATACTGCTGTTTTGCTGCCATTACTGTATTCACTTAATTTTTAAAAATTCTCTAGGGTTTACTATTAGGCATTATGTAAAAAAGATCATATTTCTATTTTCTCTTTGCCTATTCTTAGTCTCTCAGTTTATTTTACTTGTATTATTGCTACATTTAGCATTTCTATCACTATCAAATAATATTGGTAATATTGAATATCCTTGCTTTATCCTGGATCTCATTTGAAAGTCCTCTAGCCATATAATACTGCCTCTTGGTTTTAAATACATAATATTTTCCTTATTAAGCAAAGGTCCAATTATCCCCATACTTTTTAGTGTTTTTTTAATGCACTTTGCATATATTAATGTAATTTTGTGCTTTTTAATAATTTTAATGATTGATATTATTATTATTTTTGTGGTTTTCCTTATAAATCAATCTTGAAATCCTGATATAAATCCCATCTTGACCTAGTGTTTAATCTTTTTTTCTTTTTTGTAGCCTCTTAATATTTAATTTAAGATTTTTGTATAAATACATTTTAGAATATTGGTTTATAGTTTGCTTTTTCTGTTTTGTTTCTGTCATAGACAGAATCTGATAATCCCTTTTCCTGTTTTTTGCAAACAGTTTGTATAATATTCTTTGAATAGTTGAGACTGATTTTGCTTGTAAATTCATCTTGTTCCAGGGTTTTTCCCCATTTGAGAGTTCATTTGTAGCTTGTTCAATTTCTTTTTCTATAATGTGGTTATTCACATTCTATATAGCATCTGGACATTTCATGTTTTTGCAAATAATTCTTTTGATTTTATGTTGTCAATTTTGTTGGCATTGAGTTGGACAACATATTTCCTACTAGTTTCCTTTATTTTTCATTTGTTGTGAATTCTTTTTACTTATGCTGATTTTTTTCCTATTTCTTTTAGGAATAGCTAAATTATCTTATTCATTTTTTAAAACCAGCTCCTAGCTTTATTTATTCATTCAATGATTTTTTTGCTTTCAATTTTGTTAATCTCTTTCATTTTTAAAATTCCTGTTTTGATGTTTGGTTGTTTTTTTCTTTGCTTCTTTCTTACTTTCATGAACAATTTATTAATCTTTTATTTCTTTTGATGAAATTGTTTAATGATTTAAAAAAAATTCTCCTAAGGACTACTTTGGCTGCATCCCTAATATTTTGAGGTTTGTCTCATCGTCATTTTCTTGGAAATTGTCTGTTGTTGCTGTGATATGTTATTGTTCCTACCAATCTCTTGGGATGAAATTACTTAGTTTAGTTCGTTTTATGCCATATTCAAATTTTGTTTATTGAATAGAATTTTTATTGTGTTGTAGTTAATAAAGGATGTGTTTCATGCTTCTCCTTTTGTTTCTGATGTTTTTATGCTTTTGTGTGGGTATATATACCTCTTTTCTATTTGCAGTTGCTCAAGGTCTGTTGCATGTAATTTTTTATAAAAGTCTATTCTGGATAAACTTTTTTTTCATATTTGTTATATTAGTCTAGTTTTGAGAGGTTCCCAACTATTAATAGCATTGCAGTGTATTTGTCCCTTTAACTTGTTTAATTTTTCAGTATTTAGATTCTGTTCCATTTGGTGCATATATATCATTGATAATATTGACTGTTGGTGGTGCAGTGGATAGAGCAGTGGGCTTGTAGTCAGGAAGAGCTGAATTCAAATCCAGCCTCAGACAATAGCTTTGTGATCCTGGACAAGTCAATTAACCTTGTTTGCTTCAGTTTCCTCATCTGTAAAATGAGGTGGAGAAAGAAAAGGCAAACTACTTTAGTATCTTTGCCAAGAAAACCTCAAATGGGGTCATGAAGAATAGGACATGACTGGAAAAATGACTGAATATTGACTATAGTACCTTTTTTTAATGTAATCTGCTATTTCATCTTTTTTAGTATTTGCTGTTTTTATTGTTGCCTTGTCTGAGATCATGATTATTACACCTACTTCTTGTACTTCTTCTTAAACAGAGTAGATTTTTCTTCACGTTTTTTCTTCACTTCTATTGCCTTCTGCTTTCTCCCTTGTCTCCTTAGGTACTTTTAGAAAGAAAATCTCTTAATGATATCTCTCTTGTTATTTTATTGTTGTTCTTGGTTATTGTATTTATTTCCCTTTCTCTTTCTCTTATATGGGGTGTTGAGAAGTAAATAATTTTTTCAAGTCTCGTTATGTTTCTAGATATGCTTCAAAATGCTTCTTTTTTAATTGAATATTCGTCGTTTTCATTAATGATTAGTCTCAAATTTGCAGGATACATTACCTTAGGCTACACCTTGAGCTCCTTTGCTCTTCAGAATACATTATTACATTCTCTCCAGAAATGTCTTTGGGGTGGAGAATAGTCTTGTGTTATTTGAATTTCTTTTCTCCTGGTCACTTTGCAGAACTTGATTGTCACTGGAGTTGTTCATTTTAACCACTATGAGTCTTGGAGTGTGCAGCATAAGGATTTTTCCATAGATTCTTTTGATTGGCCTTTTGTTTTTGTGTTTAGCAATTTTGGGCAGTTTTCTTATGTTATTTCTTTCATTATGGTGTTCAAGATTTATGATTTGTGTTCTTCTGGCAGACTTGTAATCCTTCAGTTGTCTATGCATTCTGTCTTCAAGATCAATATTTTCCTTTTATAGAGGTCATGTTTTCTTTCCTTACTCTTCTCTCATACCCCTAACTAATTTATAGGTGGCAGCCTTCATTGTAGCCTACTGTCTGAGAATCAGTTGAGAAAACTGGGGTTATAAAAAAAAGATACTTTGTAAACTTCAAAACACTACAGAAATGTAAGCTTACGCTTTCTTCTTTTTTTTCGCCTAGATATTTGCAGTTTCAAGAATAACTTACTGTTGCCGAGAAAACTACATTGCCATTTTATGTGACTGGTAAGCTACCAAATGATTGTTATTGTGCTTCTTTATCACATACCATAAATCTTAGTTCACAGGAGACTTTGGTGTACCATGATTTGCAGGCATATGACAATGCTAGTGGAATGTTAAATATGGGCTTTCATCTTTGAGGCAGAGAGATCTTTGGAGTCATTAAAAGAGCTGTTCTGTTTAAACCTCTGTCCAATTACCTATCCATTTGCATTATTTAGCCAAAGTGTGTGTGTGTGTGTGTGTGTGTATTCACACACCTACTGGCTGGTGTGTATATATACATCTCTCTCTCTCACACACACACACACACACACACACACACACACACACATTGATGGATGAGCTCCATAGGTTCATTATCTACTTCTTTGTTATATTCTGAACAATATACATTCTAAATCCAGTTTTTTTTTTTGCTATATTCCTGGTTAGTCCAAAATTTTCAGTACCACATGGGGAGCAGTGAAGAGGTACGTGTGGATGTGAGAAGGCTACAATGAAGAACCCAAGTGAAGGACGACATCCAAGAGATGGATGGTTGATATGTGGTTATATGGCAAAAGTTTAGGGATAACTTGTATAGTATATTTGTGCCATGCATACTTGCAGTGTGAAAAGAAAGTGAGGAAGATCTTTGAAAACTGCCCCTTCTCCCACTTTTGTGTCCTCCCTGTGGGAGGAGGACATAGAAAAGAGACACAAACGGTGGATGGTGAAAAGTGAATAGCAATCTGCATGATTGGAGGGAACATCTAAAATAAAAGCACAGATCTGTTTAAGAATTTGAGTATACAAGAAAAAGGAGGAGAATGTACCTACTGTTTCATTAGACCTTTTCCCACTAATCTGGGTGCTATGTGACTCTAAAGCTAGATTTTGATTCGGAACATCTTAATAGCAGCTTCATTGTCAGGATTCCTCCTTCCAGTGAATTTGGGCTATTATATGAGAATGTGTGTGCTTGTACTGTCTGCTTTATTAATATAATTGTAATTCAGTACTTTAGTGGATATGTGATCTTTTCAGTGTGGGTATTCCCTCCACTTGATACAGATCATAACTGACATTTTCATCCTGTGTAACTTGTTCATGTTGGACACCCCCATATATTTGTCATAAAGAATCCATCCACTAGGCTTGAGACCTGCCTCTAGTGTTTTAAATTTTATCTGTATACCAGTACTTGGGCTGCCCATCTTTTATTTTTACTACGTGTTCAATTAAGCTCTTTTTCTGATTGTATATTTCCTAGATGCTATCTTTTCCACCATTGTTAGTGCAAATATCATTATTAGTAATGTTTCCCCTATCTATGCCCACTGTATGTTTCTTCAGTGTGCTATCATTGCCTGAGAGTTTCATTCTTCAAAGGAGATTTTGGTGTTCCATATTTCAGTCATGTAGCATCACTTGGAGAATATTGGTATTAATCAAAGAAATGTTTATTAACACACTGTTTTGGGAGTGTACTTTGTTATAGTTTTTCTTTGGGTATTTGTTAAAATAAAACATCAAATTTTAAAGGAAAAAAAGATTGGGTTAATGTTTAAAGGAGGAGCATGGGATTAACAAAATCACTTTGTAGTTTCCAAAATGCCTCTGGTTTCTTTTCACCTTATCTTTATTGTACATTATGTTAAATGTGACAAGGGCATCAAACTGATTTCTTCATGGGCATATTTCAACAAAGATAATTGGGACGATCATAGGGTAGTATGGATTTTCTGGCATGCTGAGTGTTTTGATTTCAGTAGGAATTGGCAAATGTGTTTATTATTCATATTTCTTGCCACTTGACTCCTTTATTTGTTTCTGTTCCCATTAGAGTAACTTTTATCTGGGTATATAGTTATATTTGTCAAATAGACTAGAATTATTCAAGGAACTCTAGGCCCTACTACAAATAAAAGAAGAGGATAGAATTTCATATATTTTTGAAAGACTGCTTTTGCCTAATTTTTAAGCATTTGGTAGCTTACATATGGAAGACTATCTAGTAGCTTATTCTGTGAAAGCAGTCTTTCTTTTAGCAATCAAATTAATAAAAGATCCTAGTACTTATGTTTTCCTTTTATCTTTGTATCCCCATTTTTAGCACAGTAACTGGCGATAATAGCCAGTCAATGAATGTTTGTGGATTGATGATGAATATCTTATGCCACAGTAGTATACAGAGTACATGTAAGCAGAGCATCTGTTCCTTTTAAGAGATGCCTGTAAAAATTGGGTCAGAACTGTTGATGTTCTCCTAATCCCTATTAGCTGTCACTATGAGTGTTGGCCACATTGCCCCTAATAAAACAGAATACAACAGTCCATCGATATCATATGATTTGACAATAAATATTGCTAATGGGAGAAGAACAGTATGATGGGCTACTATGATGAAGTTGATACTATCTAACCTTTGAATTCAAAGGGTGAGGCTTTTAAAAAACTTGGTATATATAAAACTATATACATGATTGTAAGTTTGCAAAAATATATACAGGGATCTTTGAGTATCATAATAGCTTTAAAACAATACAATTATAGTCTTGGATTTCTATTTTTGATGCTACAACCTTCATATACTCAATCCCAAGGAAATTTGACTATACATGCAAATAGCCATCCACCACCCTAGTTCATAGTGTAGACTCACTGATCTTGCACTTCACTAAAACCCCTAGATTTTTTGCATGTGAATTGTTAGACCCCCGTGAATCTAGTTAGTTATTTAAAAAATTTTTTTTTCTTTTTCTTCCTTGAAAGTATTCCTGTAATCTACATCTTCCAACTTGATGACATCAAGAAACAGCTGATTTACAAACAACAACTTACCTTTGATCACAGAGTGTGGGACATTGCATTTGAGGAAATGCAAGGGCTTTGGGTTTTACAAGAGTGTAGAGAAATGCCAGTTTTGCTCTATCACCTTGAGAATGGACAGTGGCAGGTAAGAGACATGCTTTTAAAGTAACAGTAATTATTATTCCTGTTTATATAGACTAAGGATGTACAATACCAGTTCCGTGCACTTTCAGTTTTTCTTAAAACTTGTGCTTGATCATACTCTAGTTTTTGTTTTCGTGTTTTTGGGAAGAGGCAGTATAGTATAGTTGGGTACCAGACTAGGGCAGTGATAGCTTGGGTTCTAGTTCTAGCTCCACCACTTTGTTAGCTATTTTACTGTGGACTGTTGCTTATTTTAGCCTCATTTTTTTCATCTGTAAGATAGATTTATGATACCTCCCCTACTTACCTCATCATTTATAAGGATCAATAAATAATGTATGTAAACTGTAAAGCATCATACAGACCTAAGGTATTTTCATTTCTTTTGCTTTCCTTGAGATATTTGGCTTCCTCTTGATGGTGAGAGCTCTGTGTGCATTGCATTTTACTTCTAATAAATGTTGCCATTTTTTGTCTTCCTCAGCCTATTTCCAAAAATGAGATGTTAAAGAAAATCTCCAATAACCTACATGAGAACTGGACCATGGTGGAAGGTGGTGAGAAATTTACTTCTTAATGTAATGTCTAAAATTATTCCTAGGATCTCCTCTTTGACAAGCCACTCTTATTCCATAGGGCCCCAGTGATCATTTTCAGCATTACCTCTCTAGCTCAGTCTAGGAATGAAAAGGAAAGTGCTTTCACCATTATGTGTCATGGCTATTTTGAGGCAAAGGGGTCTGCACCTATGATTTCATTTGGTGTTAATAATTCCTTTGACCAAGGCAGATCAGCAGCTATTCTGTAACTTAGTCTTAGAGAGTTGTCTTAGAGATTAAGTGACTTGCCCAAAGTTAGCCTCTATTTCTGAATCCTAGATCTGTCGCTTAACTCTGTGAATCTTAATAGGTCACTTCACAGTTCTTGGCCTCAGCCTTTTCATACATAGAATGAGACTAGGCTAATTGATCTCTAAAGTCCTGTCCAACTCTAGGTTTCTATTAAGCTCATGCTTATAAAGCACATGCATAGACAGTTATCTCAGGGCTCATTCCTAGTTGGTGTGAAATCATGGCAGACTTAATTTGTTGTTTGTATTTGGTCAGGAAGGGATATAAGAGTCTTTAATTGTGTGGGTAAAAGATATTTTCTCAATGTGCCAGTCAGGTTTGGGAATTAAAGGAAATCTGTAATCATTTGATCTAACTCTAGGGTTTACTGACTTGTATATGAACCAAGTGAACCTAGATCAAGCCCAACCACTGACTGGCCCACAGATGTTAGAAGGCTGGGCAGTTTCATGTTGAAGTAGGTCCAGGAAACTGGAGACTCTTATAAATACATAAACTCAGAGTAAGCAAGGACTTAAGTACATGAGAATATGCCAATTACAAATTGATCAGATAAAGGAAAGCACAGTAGTCAGTTGAATTGCTTTGGAGTTTTGGCCTACATTCATAAATATTCCCCAGTCATTCTAGCAGTTTTTTACATGTTCTTCCCCTTCTTCTGTTGAGTGAAGGGGATAGATCTAATTATCCTATATTTCTAGACTTTTATATTTTTTGCTCAAAACTCTTAGATAGTTCATAAACCTTTTCAGTGTATGAAACTCTTCACCTAGTCATGATAAATGTTTTGAATTTCAGTTTACAGTCAACCCAATTATTCTTGTTAAGAAGGAAGCATTAGGATGGATAAACTATTGACAGATCATTTTTATTTGATTTTTTGCAGTGTGATAGAAGATGTTAAGTTTTGTTTTTACATGTAGATTTGCCTTCTAAATTATACTTTGTTTAGTCTAATAATACAAATGATTTATGTACCTAAGAACATGCTGGCCAGGCAGTATGACCTAGGAGTAACTGCATCTTATCCAAGACTAGTTTTTAATTTAATATCCATCTTTCTCATGTTATTAATACTGAAAAAGGCAATCAAGAAAACATTAGCAGCTGCCACCAGGCTATTTTCCCATTGTGCTGACTGTGTGCACTATAAATTTGTTACATAATTTCAGCTGGGCCTTATTGTGGCAAGGTAATCCTTTTAATTGATTCACTATTCCATTCTCTACAAAAATTTTTCCAAGCCTTTTTTCATTCTTCCTTAAATCTTCCATTGCTCTTGACCTCAGTTGACAACCTTGCTTCATATTTCACTGAGAAAAATTGAGGTTATTCACCAAGAAGAGCTTCTCCCCTTCTCCTAATGTCACATAACCCAGAAGTGAAATTGAATAAGGATAAATGTAAACTAAAATAATTTGGATTAAAAAATAATTTTACAAATATAAGACGATAGAAGCTTGGTTAGATAGTAATTTGGAAAAGATCTAGGATTTTTAGTGGATTGTAAACTCAATATGAGTCAGTAATGTGATATATACTGGGCCTGTAATCAGGAAGACCTGAGTTCAAATGTGACCTCATACACTTAACTAGCTGTGTGACTCTGGGCAAGTATTTAATCTCTTTTCCTGGAGAAAGGAATGGCAAGCCACTAATGTATCTTTGCCAAGAAAACCCCATGGACAGTATGGTCCATGGGGTCACAAAGAGTTAGACACAACTGAACAACTAAACACCAATGTGATAACAGCTACTAAAAAAACTAAGGTAAGCTAATTTGATCTGTACGGCATTAAAAAAAGAATAGCTTGTAGGAGCAAGATGGCAACGGTCTTGAGGTACTCTGTCCTAAGCATAGGACATCTAGAATTCTGGATTCTGGGTCTAACAGTCTACAGTTCTGGATGCTACTGTTTGAGAAGAACATTGATAAGCCTGAGAGTGGTCAGTTGAGGGTGGCCAGAATTCTAAAAGACCTTCAGTCATTGTCATGTAAAGATCAGTTGAAGAATCTGAGAATATTTAGCCTGGAGAAGAGAAGACTCAAGGGTGAATGCTATCTTAACCTTTTCGAAGAGCTGTTTTGTGGAAGAGGAATTAGATTTATTCTGTTTGCTCTCAGAATTCACAACCAACAGCAGTAAATAGAAATCACAGAAGAGTTGTTAGGACTGATGACAGGAACATTTCCTTAATAATTACCACTGTCCATAATTGGAATAGGCCTCTTTGCAAGGTAGTATATTCCCCGTCCTTGGAGGTATTCAGTAATATCCTAGGTGATATCCTTTTGTCCAGGTACATTGTAAAGGGATTTCTTTTTTTAGTTTGGGTTGTACTAGATGGCCACTCATGTCCCTTTGAGTTCTAAAATTCTATGATTCCATGAAAATGTAGCTGAAAAGAAATCTCCAGAAACCCCCTATATAATTATATCAGTAGATTCAGAAAATATCTTTGATAAGATCCAATAACATCAAAACACTAAACAATAGGCAAAGAAAAACTATTCCTCAACATAACACAATAAAAGGTAAGTGAAGAGCCAACTTATTATGTAATGGAGAAACATTAAAAGCATTCCCAATAAAAACATATACAAAGCAGGAGTATCTATTTAAACTGTGGTTATTTGGCATATAACATTGAATTATTTGACATAGTACTACAGATTCTATCAGTTGCAGTAAAGATAGGTAAGAGACATTAAAGGATTCACATTGAAAATTAGAGGTCAGGATGTTATCATTTATAGATGATGGACTAGAACATTTGGACTATAAGTGTATCTCAAAGTTCAACCTCCTCAGCTAAAGAATTAATGAATATAGTAAAGGAAATGGCCAAATATAGATTAATCCATGAAAAGTCTTCATTTCTTATTTATGAGTAAAATTAATAAAACAAAGTTTTAAAACCTGAATATATTGTTTGATAAACTCAAACATCCAAGCCTTTAGGTCAAGAACTCACTATTGACAAATATTGCTGGGATAACTGGAAAGCACCTTGGCAGAAACTAGGCAAAGACCAACATCTTATACCAAGAAAACCAACATCATATACCAAAAAAAAAATCAAAATGGGTACATGATTTAGACATAAATAAAGGGTGATATCATAAGCAAATTAGAGGAACATGGAAAATTTTATCTGTCAGATCTTTGAACAGGGGTAGACTTCATGACCAGACAAGAGATAGAGAGTATTGCAGGAAGTAAAGTGGATAGTTTTGATTACATTTAATTAAAAAGGCTTTGCACAAACAAACAGCCAAAATGAGAAGGATGGCAGGAAACTGGGGGAGGGAGGTGATTTATAGCAGATTTCTCTGATAAAGGCCTCATTTCTTAAATATATAGGGAACTGAGCCAAATTTATAAAAATAAGGACCATTGCCCAATTGGTAAATGGTCATAGGTTATGAATAGTCAGTTTTCAGAAGAAGAAATCAAAGCTAACTATAGTTACGTAAAAAAAGCTCTAAATAACTGCTTATTAGAGAATGCAAATTAAAACAGTTTTGAGGTACTACCTCACTTAACAGACAGGCTAAAATAACAGATAAGGAAAATGACAAGTGCTGGAGAGCTTATGGAAGAATAGGGATACTAATGCACTGTTGGTGGGGCTGTAAACTGGCCCAACCATTCTGGTGAAGAATTTGGAGCTGTGCCCAAAGGACTATCAAACTATGCTTGCCCTTTGGCCCAGCAATACCACTACTAGGTCTGTATTCCAAAGAGGTCAAAGAAAAGGGAAAAGGACCTATATATACAAAAATATTTATAGTAGCTCTTTTTGTGGTGGCAAAGAATTGGAAATCGAAGGAAAGCCCATCAATTGGGAAATGACTGAATAAGCTATGGTATATGATTGCAATAAAATACTGTTGTGTTATAAGAAATGACGAGAAGGATGATTTCAGAAAAACCTGGCAAGACATATATGAATTGATGCAAAGTGAAGTGAGCAGAACTGGGAGAACATTGTATACAGTAACAGCAATATTATGATGGTGATGAACTGTGAAAGATTTAGCTGCTCTGATCAATACAGTTATCCAAGACAGTTCCCAAAGGACTCATGATGGAAAATGCCATCCACCTCCAGAAAGAACTGATGAACTTGGAGGGCAAATTGAAATATAATTTTTTTACTTTCTTTTTCTTGTCTTTTTTTTTTCTTTGCAACATAGCTAATATGGAAATATGTTTTGCATTATTTCACATGTATAATTGATATGTAGCTTGCTTTCTCAATGGCTGGGAAAGAGGCTGTAGGGAAAAAGAGAATTTGGAACCCAAAATTTAAAAAAATAAGTGTTACAATAAATAAATAATAAAAGTTTTTTTTGAGGAAGGGGAGGAGGACGGGACCTGTATAGGATAACAAAAAAATTCGTCAAATATTTGATACATAATGTACCTAGAAATACACAAGATCTCTATGCCAATAACTGTAAAACTAAAAACACCAAAAATAAAGGAATACTTAAATGAAAACTTGAGGTATGTTAAATTTTCTTTTCTCTTTTTTTTTCTTACTATTTGTTATATAAGATGGCTCTCAAGGAGACTGCAGAGGGAGGGATACCTGGAAAAAATTTTTGTCATAAAAGATATTGAAAACTTATTTTTAAGAAAGCATTGAAAATCAATGTTAGCTAAAAGAAAAGTTATACTTGATGTTGACTTACTTAGAGTTTTGTGTCATCTCCAAATGTAGTAAAACTCAAAAATGCTCATACCTTTTGACTTGGTAATTCCATAGTTTGGAATATGCCTTGAAGGTTTTACATTCCACCATCCCACCCCCCAAAAAAGGGAGGGGAGCAGGGCTGAATTACCTATTCAAAGATTTTTGGAGCAACATTTTATGTAATAGCTAAAAACTAGCAGATACCTAAATGTCTAACAGTTGGCATGTTAGTGTAATGATTTACTTTAATATGATTAAGAGCAAAAAGTAGGAGGAATACAGGGAAATTTCGAAAGATGTTTATGAAATAATATATAATATAAAATGAAAAAAGCACAGCTAGAAGAATGGAGTATATGCTATGATTATATGAGGGAAAGTAAATGGGAATAAATTGAGATTCCTGATGGGTAGAAATTTAAAGAGAGTTTAAAAGGGAGTGAAAAGGTGTTACTACAGTCATTGAAATTAAGTATAAATAGTTACTATGAAGCCTTTTCATTGTATTTATGTTTGATGTTAAGTTTTGCATAAAACATTTCCTTTTTTAAATCTTTTCTTACTTTAGACCTAAATACTAAAACTTAAATACACAATGAGAAAAGGAAAAGAAACATTATAAACTTGAATATTAAAACTTAAATACACATTAAGAAAAGAAAAAAAGTCATGTGCACAGCAGAAAGTAGGAGAGTATTCAAAATATGTAGCAATAAATTTCCTTTTCAAGAAAGCCTATGTAATAAATACTATGCATTGTGTTGAGAGCTGTCCTTCTTTGCTTCCTTGTGATTTTTCTTTTGTTCTCTGCTGTGCACTTTTTACTTTGTTCTTTTTTCCTCCTGTCCCCCCCATGAGGCTACAATTAAGTGTGGATATATTTATATGTAGATATATATGTATACACACACACATATATATATATATACACATATATATACATACATACATAGATATATAAATATATGCTTTCCCTAACAAATTCTACTCCTGATCTTTGTTTTTATGTTTATGTGTATCTCTTATTTTCCTATCCCTCCTGACTCCTCTACTTTACTTCTGTCTGCCACCTTGCCCTCCTATTACTTAACCTACCCTCTTACCCCTGTCCCTCTCTTATCCTCCCATTACCATAAATCTAAACACCCTTCTATATCCCCCCTTTAGGCTATTCCCACACCTTCCCCTCTAGAGATCCCTCCCTTTTCCTCTCCCCCCACCCTATCCCCTTAGTGATTTATTTCTTTCTGAATTTAGAAGACTTTTATACTCCTCTAGATATATATGTATTGTTCCCTCTTGAACCCATTCCCCATGAAAGTAGATTTCTAGAATTCCTCTGTGTCAGTTCTTCCTCTTGCACCTCATTTGTATGAGAAAATTACTCTTTTTAACGGTTCCTAAACGGTTTTACTTTTTTTAAAAGTCATATCAGATTTACTCCAATCATTTTTATGAATTACTCAATTAATAATAACAATCTTAGATATACATTTTACATACATAAAAGGTGAACAGTCTGTCCCTATTGAGTCCTTTATAATTAATCTTTGATATGTACCTTATATTTATTTCTCTTGGCTCTTGTATGTCAAATGTATTAAGTTCAGGTTTTTTTTTTTTTTAAGACAAAGTCCTGAAAGTCTGACAGTTCATTAAATGTTCATTTTTTTCCCTTCATTCAGGATTATACTTAACTTTGCTGGGTATGATATTTTCAGCCAGAACCCCAGTTCTTTTGTTCTTTGGTATATAGTGTTCCAGGAGCTGTGGTTCTTTAGTTTGGGTCTTGCGTGATTCTCTTTGTGAGAATTTAAACTATTAAAATTTTTTTTTTCTTGTTGCTTGTAAACCCTTTGAGCTGGGGGTTTCAGAATTTGACTATGATATTCCTGTGCGTTTTCCTTGTAGGATGTTTTTCAAGGGTGATCGGTGGATTTTTTTCTGTTTCTACTTTCCCTTCTTGTTCTAATGCTTCAGAACAATTTTCTTTAATTATTTCTTGTATTTATTGTATCAAGATTCTTTTTTCGATCATAGCTTTCAGGTAGTCTTGATTATTCTTATGTTTTCTCTTGATCTGTTCTTCAGATCACTTGTTTTTCTTATGAGATGTTTCACATTTTCTTCTATTTTTTCATTCTTTATATTTTATTATTTCTTGATCTCTTATAACTTTACTGGCTTCCCCTTGCCCAATTCAGATTTTCAGAGTCGTTTTCTTAAGATTCTGGATCTCCTTTTCTGATTGGTTGACTTTGTTTTCATAATCTTCTTGTTTTTCTTAGATTGTTCTTTTTTTGGTTTGTTTTTGTTTTTCCTCAATCTCGCTCATTTGATTTTTAAAGTCTTTTTTAAGTTCTTTGAATTCTTTTTGGGCAGGCGACCATTTGACATTACTCTTTGGGGTAGAAGAGGGTTTCTTTGCTTCCATATCCTCCTGAAGACGAACCCCATTCTTCTCTATTCCCATAGAGAACTCTCTATGGTTAGTCTTTCTCCTTTGCCTGTGCATTTTTTTTTATTTGTAGCAGCTTAGTTTTTGTAATCCCCTCTAGTCCTGGGGTATGGGGAATGGTACCTCTGGCCTCAGATTCTTCTTCAGTTTTCTGCTCTGCCCCGGAATGTGAAACCAAGACCTCCAGCCTCCTGTAAGTGCCCACAGCCGGCAGCGCCTCTGCCTCACTGCTTCTGCATTCACTGGGTGTGTGCTAGTTCTGGTGTTGCTTGTCAGCAGAGGTACACTTGGTCTGCCCCAACTCAGGTGCTCAACTGCCCTCACTGTCATTCTTGGGGATAAAAGTTCCTGTGACTGGGACAGAGGCAGCCTCCCTACCCAGTTAACCCCAGGGCTTGTTGCTTGTTGTTTAAGTGAGCCCAGCCTGGAGGTGTTTACTTTTCACAGGGACCAAACTTCTTCCTGGGATTTTTTCTTAGATATTCTCAGATTGTCTCAGGGGGACCACTGTTCTGTCACTACTCTTATTTATTTTTACTGTTCTGTATTTGCCCTGAGGTGCTGTTTTATCTGTTTTGTGGGGGAAAATCCTGAGAGCTTAGAATTTTCTGACCTACTCTACCATCTTCCCTTTTCCATTTCTTTTAAATAAAGAAAAACATTGGCTTAAATACTTGATGAGTCATTTGAATCACAAAATCTTAAAATTTTGGGACTGAATGATCTAGCCTAATTTTAACAATAAGAAATCTGAGGCCTAGAGTTTTAGTTGATTAATCCAGTGTCACCCATCTCCTTATTGAAAATCCAATGTGTGATCCAGGTTTCTTGATCATAATTTTCTATCCATCATGTTCTAGCTATTTCCTAATTTCTGAGACCACCCCTTCAATTTGATGTAAGGGCAATCCATTTTTCCTAAATAATGTAGTATATGTATTAATTAATTAATTAAGTTTGCCTTTATAATGAGGCCTTGAGAGAGGGTTCAGTTATATTTTGGTGCTATATCAGCATCCTGCTCTTAAAAGATACCTTATTTATTGTTCTTTTTTTTCCCCATCACAGGATCCCCAGGCATGGATGATAGCTTTAGCAGTCTCTACAAGACAACATTTGATAACATGACTAATTACTTGAAGAAAAAAGAAGAAAGAGTACAGCAGCAGTTGGAGAAAAAGAAGAGAAGGAAGAATCCCTGACTAGGTCTTAAAAGGCAAACAGAAAAGAAATGAAAGACACCCATGTGACAGTTATTTCCCTAGTCATTTGAAGGTCATAGGATCATAGATTTAAAGCTTGAGTACTGTAGGGGTCATCTATTCCATCCTTCTTATTTTATGGATCAGAAAATAGGTTCAGTGAAGTTTTGATTTGTCCAAGTTCACACAGGTAGAAAGTGACAGTTGAGATTTGAATACTAGTTCTGTAAATCCAGTACTTGGTAAAAATTCAGGTGGGCAGAAATCATGTTTTACATTGACTTACTCTCCTTTCCCCCATCATATTTGAAAAAGAAAATGGTGTAAACTATTTGTATCTCCTAAACTTGGCGGTGGTTAGTGCTATTCAGATCTAGGAAGGCACTTGAATCAAGCTGTTTGGGATAAAATGGCAGTATCCTTTGTTAAGAGGAAATGATATTGTGCCTATGGTCCTTTATTGTATATATATTTTATCCTCCAATTGAGGGAAGAAATAAAGTTTGTAAGTTTAACTGAAGATGTTATAAATAATTGTAGTACAAGTACAAGGCCTGTTATCTTCTTTTTTGAAGGTAGTAATCTGGGACCCCTTGCTTCTCACCAGGTTAGATGTGCTATTTTGGGTCATCAGCTATTAAAAAAACTCAGCCTCCTGAACTCCCACCAGTACGTCTCTGAGCCAGACTATACAAGATGCACAAATTTCAAAGTAGGGGCATTAAATGAAAACGGTAATAAAGTAAATAATGAGGAATTGAATGAAAGTTCATTTCTTAATTTCAAAATATATTTTTTGACATATCACTAATTTGTTTATTTGAGAGACTGATATAACCCATCACCTTCACATTAAATATTATTTTAGATATTGGTAATTAATTTTATATGTCTGAAGAGATCTTTTGGGTAGAGTGGTGAAAAGTAAGGATAAATTGATCCTTTTTTTTCTGAACTTGACAAACATGAACAAACAGATATTTACATAAAACAGTAAAAACAGGTTGCATGCAAAACTGCATGTCTCCATTATATGCAGTTTGCATTTCTTTTAAAAATGTATTTAATAAATGCAACATTAATTTCAAAGATGTCCTGGTTGTCCATGTCTCCTTCCTAATCTTTTCTTATTCTTTTTTTATGTATTTTCTTTTCTTCTTTTTCTAGTAAAAAGTCTCTCTCTCCAAAAATCTCTCTGCCTATTAAAAAAAAAAACAAAACATCATCCTTATAACAGTTATGCATGATTTAGCAAAACAAATCCATATGTTAGCCACGTCTGACAATTTGTAAAGATTGATGAAAATTGTTTTCTTTAAAATGTATATGAAGAATTGGGATTAAAAAACAATAGGGAGCCAGTAAGGAATATATTCACTTTCCCCATTGTGAACTTGTGAAATTGGCTTCTTGAATCTAAATGTAAGACTTTATGGTTATCCCTGTTGAATTTATTCTAATCAAAGCCCTGAGTGAAACAAGACTGGCAAGTGAAGCCAGCTTATTGAAGTCAGAGGTGGATACACGTGTTTTGGAGTGACTGCAGTGAAAGGAAGTGCTGTGAAGCTGGTATAGGTTTTGTAGTGAAAACTAATCTAGTCAACAAGCTTGTATGCCTACCAAAAGGAGTGAATGACAGACTCATGACGATGAGATTACCATTTGTAGGGAAGCATCATGCCACCATTGATGAACCCTGAGGTCAGAGAAAAATTTGTTGACCTGGAGACCTTCATCATCAGTGTGCCAACAGAAGACAAGCTTATAATTCTGGATGACTTTAATGTGAGAGTAAGCACAGACCACCAGACATGGCAGGGAGTCCTTGGAAGGAATGGAGTTAGAAACAGTGACAGCAGCAGTCACTTATTACTGAAGACCTGTGCATCTCATGTTCTTGTCACCAAGACTGTCTTCCATTACCTAAATGCAATAAAACTTTGTGGATGCACCGTTGCAGCAAACATTGTCATTTAATAGACCATGTCATTGTAAAGAGAAGAGACAGACGGGATATGAGAGTGACGGAGGCAACATATAGCGCAGAGTGCTAGACTGATCATAGGCTTATCCTCTCCAAGCTAAATATTCACATTAAAAGAAAGTGGCAGCCCAAAGGCAAGATGACTGATGGAAGACTTAATGTCAGCAGATTAGAGTTCTTCTCTCACATGACTTGGTTGCTGATTTGGAGGGAAAGTTGAGCCAACACACAGTTGGCAACAGTGGAACAGGAAAGGAGTCAGCTGCTTTCAGAGATGTGGTGTACAGCGCTGCGTTTACTCATCTTAGCCAGATCACTCAAACATGGAGATTGTTTTGACAAAAATGATGGGGAAATTCAGTAGCTGTTCAATGAAAAGCGAGAAGTCCAGGGCGTTTACCAGCAGGATAGTTTGTCTCCAAGAAGACTACATTTAACTCCATCAAAAGTAAAGTGCTAGTGAAGCTTAGAGAGATGCAGGATTCTTGGCTCAGTAAGAAGGCAGATGAAATTCAGTTTTATCCTGATGGTAACAACCCAAGTGGTTTTATGATGCCCTGAAGGCTGTTTCTGGGCCAAAGACCTATGGTGCGTCTCAACTACTCAGTGCTGATGAAGCTGCATTGATTAGGGATAAGGCCACGATCCTGGAGAGATGGGTTGAATGCTTCCATAACGTTCCCAACAGATCATCATCAATCAATGCTGAAGTCATTGACCGTATCCATCAGGTTGAAATTAATTCCTCTCCAGCCAAACTTCCAGCTGAAGAAGAGGCTTTTTGAGCGCCATTAATGCTCCTCTCATGTGGCAAAGTGCCTGGTGCTGATTCTATTCCATCTGAGATTTATAAGGTGGGATGTCCACTGCTCATACAAAAGCTGACTGAAATCCCCTAGATTATAGAGCAAGATGAGGTTATTCCCCAGGAGTTCAAGGATGTCTCCATTGTGCATCTCTGTAAAGGTAAAGGAAATAAATTGTCCTATGACAATCACAGGGGGTTCTCTCTCTTAGTCATTGCTGGTAAGATTCTTGCCAGAGTCCTTCTTAATAGCCTGATCCTTCGCCTGAAAGATGGTCATCTACCGGAGAACCAGTGTGGCTTTAGAAAGATATGGTGTTTGCTGCCTGACAACTTCAGGAGAAATGCCAGGAGCAGAACAGAGGTCTGTACACAACATTTATCGATCTGACCAAGGCCTTTGATACTGTCAGTTGTAAGGGCTTGTGGAAAATTAGGTCCAAATTTGATTGCCCAGAGAAGTTCATCAGTGTTGTATGTCAGTTTCATGATAGACTGCATGCCTGGGTTCCAGATGGTGAGTGATGCTCTCGCACCAGTGGAGTGAAGCAAGGCTGTGTGCTTGCTGCCATGCTTTTTAGCATGATGTTTTTAGCCATGTTGTCAGATGCCTTCATCGAGGATGAAAACGGCGGGTATCAAGGTCCGCTACCACACTGATGGTAAATTATTTAACTTGAGAAGACTATAAGCTAAAACTAAAGTGGAGGGAGAGTTGGTGCATGATTTTTTTGTTCACAGATGATTGTGCACTCAATGCACTCTGAAGCTGAAATGCAGCAAAGTATGAATTGGTTCTCTGCTGCTTGTGCTAGTTTTGGCCTAACAACACCAAGAAAACACAGGTTCTCCACCAGCCAGTACCACACCATCATATGTGAAGACATTGGTTACAGCAAATGGAAAATTTTTGAATATTGCGGATAAGTTCACTTACCTTGGCCGTATAGGTTCCACGGATGTCCACGTAGATGATGAGGTTGACACATAAATTTTTTTTTTTTTTTTGCCTCAGTGTGAAAGGGGATTGATAGCCATCCGCTTTTGAGGTTTTTTGTCCTGGCTCCAGTGTGAGGGACTTATTGGGCACTCCCTTAATAGTGTAATAAAAAGGTTTATTTCTTTCTTTTTAGTAAAGAGTATTTTATTTTTTCCAATTATATGTACAGATAGATTTCAACACTCATTTTTCATAAGATTTTGAATTTGAAATTTTTTCTCCCTCCCTTCCTCCCATCTCCCCCAGGATGGCAAGCAGTCTGATGTGCAGTCATATAAACATATTTCCACATTAGTCATGTGAAAGAAGAAACAGAACAAAAGGGAAAAACCACACCAAAAGTGAAAATAATATGCTTTGATATGCATTCAGGCTCCATAGTTCTTTCTCTGGATGTGGATAGCATTTCCACATGAGTCAAAAAAGTCAATGAGTCGACATTTCCACATGAGTCAAAAAGATCTATTTCGTGGTTAACTAGGCCATCTAATCATTCTGCAAAGCCCCTTGGATTTTGTGAATGCTGTTAAGATTCTGTAAGCTGAACCTTGAAATTAGAGCAAGATGCTGCAAAGTGGTGGTGAAGTAGTTTGGATAGAGTGCAGGATTTGGAATAAAAAAGATGATTTCACCTGCCTATGTGGGTGGTCTGGGCAAGTTGCTTAATCTCTTAGCCTCAGTTTCCTCATTAAATCAAAAATGTATAATAGCATTTGCTTCAGGGTTATTATGAGAGTCAAATGTGACAATATGTGTGAAGTGCTTCACAAACCTTAAAGTGCTGTATACATGCCAGTTATTGTTAACTACTAGTGTATTTCTTGAGAACGGGCTCTGGGGCAGCTAGGTAGCACAGTGGATAGAGCACCGGCCCTGGAGTCAGGATGACCTGAGTTCAAATCCGGCCTCAGACCAAACACTTGACACTAGCTGTGTGATCCTGGGCAAGTCACTTAACCCCAATTGCCTAAAAAAAAAAGAGAGAGAACAGGGGCTCTTAAACTTTTTTTGTGTGGTTGTAGTTCCCTTTGGCACTTTTGTGAAGCCTATGGACCCCTTGTTAGAATATTTTTAAATTTCATAAAATAAATACATAGAATCATAAAGGAAGTCAATTATTTTGAAATGAAGTTATCAAGATATTTTTTAAAACAGTTTTTGGTCCCCGTATTAAGAACTTCGGTTCTAGAGGAAACGATATTGAGCACACAATGAGCCCCTTACGTGGCCAAGACTAACACTTCTAAATGGAAGTAGTCCACCCATCTTAATACTGGGGCTGAGATTAACACTTCAAAATTAGACCTGAAAAGGGTTGAGGAAAAGATACAAACAGCATCACCAGGGAGTGTAGGGTACAATGGTCTTCTATCTATGGCAGGAAGATGGAAAAACCCACAGTGATAGGATTCCCTAGACACATACTTAAGACCATCTAAAGTAGTTTTGTTGTTAAGGCCTCAGGCCAACCTTTGCTGGGTTCATGATAATTCAAATAGCTAGTTGGCAGCTTCTTGATTGTAGCTCTAAAGGTGTTTTATAGGGAACGGAAGGGTCCTGTTATAAGTGGGTCTGAGGTCACGGAAATACATCAAGCAGCTAGAAAACTGGAAGTTTCTAGCTTGGATATTTCTAGACTTTAAAGATCCAGATATCAAGTGGGAATAAGGGGGTACCAAGCAGAAAAGGGGAACATGGCTAGACAGTCCCTCAGTAATTATCTCTGAGTTCAATCATTTCTGCACAGAAGTCTCCCAAATCTGTATAATGAATTCTGTTCTTATCCTGAAATTTGTTTTGAATAGAGAAAAAGCAGGCCAGAAAAATCAGATTTTTTTTTTTTTTTGGTGAGGCAATCGGGGTTAAGTGACTTGCCTAAGGTCACACAGCTAGTACGTGTCAAGGGTTTGGTCTGAGGCCGGATTTGAACTCAGGTCTTCCTGACTTCAGGGCCGGTGCTCTATCCACTGTGCCACCCAGCTGCCCTGAAAAATCAGATTTTTGCAGACTATAATCACACATTGTTAGATCTGTGCTTTAGGAAGACTTGGTGTCTGTGTGCTGGATAGGCTAGAAAATAGAATGGAAACAGACCAGTTACACTATTACAATAGTGCAGGCAAAGGGTCTGAATGGCTTGAACTAGGATGGTAGCTTTGGCATTAGAGAAAAGTGGAGAAATTTAAGATATTGCGGGTAGACTGTAAAAGATATGTTAGTGGGGGGCCTAACTCAAACTAGTATCCTGCAAATTCAGGTTTGATGTTGGAATGAAATGAGGCACTTGGGTTATTCAGCAATTAACAAAAGGCTTACTTAGCCATAGCATAGAAAGGATATTCAAAAAGAAGATATTAGACTTACTGTGGGTAGATGTATCTTTCCCCCTCTCCACCCTTGTCTCCATATGCAAAGGCATCTGGTCAAGAGGGCAGGATGTGGTGACTCTTGTGGTTTTGGAACATCTGACAAATCTGAAGGGCCTTAACTCCATTTGATGGCCTTTTAAGTCCTTAGGTGGACAGGAAGCTACATCAATATGGCCTTTAAGTCCCAACTAAAATTTCATCTTTTTTTTTTAACTTTTAGAGCTTTATTAAAGCACTATATAGATTTTGAAAAAAATACTAACTTTTCCCCTGATCCCCAATTATTTAAAAATCAATAAAAGTAAAGTGACATTTCCAAAATGAGTGTTTGGGAAATATCTTCTAAATATGATTACAATTCATGTGGAGAATGCAAGGGAAGGAAATGGTTTATTATTTCAGTTTTGCCTGACATTTCACAGAAAATCTTTAATTTAACAAAAATAATATTTCTCAGAAAAAAATTTACACAAATATCTACCCAACAGGGTTGGTTTGAGGAAAGTGTTTTGTAAACTTTATAGCACTATATAAATGTCAATTATTACCATAAAACATTAAACAGATCTCAAAATATATGTTTAATGAAGATATTGCTATAGTTTGTGTAAAAACCCAGAAATCACAATACATTGCCACTCCATCTTACGTAGGACTTAACAGTTCATAAAGCACTTTCACATACATTATCTCATTTGATCTTCCCAAAAGTCCTGTGTAGGGTAAAGAAGGTAGTATTTTATTAAGAAACAAAACATTATCCTAAATAGTATTTATTGAAGAAGTAAAAATGGAAATCTAACTTCCAAATAGTAAATTTCTCATAGTGGGAAGGAGAAAGTGTAAGATTTCATGCTCTCCTTTCCTCCTATTCCTTAAAAAAATTTACTATCTGATGGTTGGATTTCAATTTTTATATTCTTCATATCCCATTTAATGGAAACATCTAAGAAAAAGGTATAGTATGCTGGAAAATCTCATCTTTTACAAGAAGGCTTTCCCATCGTCTTTTTACTACGAATGCCTTCCTCTGTTAATTATTTCCTATTTATCCTTCATATAGCTTGCTTTATACATATTTGCATGTTGTCCTTCCTAATAGATTGTAAGATTTTTGAGAGCAGAAGTTGCCTTTTACCTCCTTTTGTTTCCCTAGCACTTGTGCTTGGCAACATATTAGGCGCTTAATAAATGTTGATTGGCACACCAGAACCCTGTCCTCTTGGCCAATCAAATCCCATACACAGTTTTGTCATCCTCTAGAGACCAATTAGTGTAACCTATGTTAGGGAGGTGGGGTGGGGGAGAGGAGGAGAGGGAAGGTAGGTAGTGATCCTATCACAACTGGATCCCTGATTTAATGTGGGAGCTAGAAGGTGAGGAAAGAGTTTAAGCATTATTCATGAGGCCATGAACCTGAATGACTTGAAAGATGGTAACACCCTCAACAACCAGGGAAGTTCAAAGGAGCATGCAGATGGGGAAAGGTGACCTTTGTTTTGGTCGTGGGTTTGAGATACTGATTAGAATCCTCACTGAGACTTCCAGCAGGTAATTAAGTTCATTATGGAAATTTGAAAGAGAGATGAAGTTTAAAAAAAAATAAGGACTTGTTATATAGGTTTGGGAGTTATCTATATCTAGTTGAACCCGTGGGTGCAGATGAGATTATCTAGCTTGAATGTAAAGTGGGAAGATGGCTCAGGTGACTTTGAGGGAGGTATATGCTAAAAGGACAAGAGATGGAGATTAAAAAGGAAATGTCAGATAGGTAAGAGGAGAACCAACCCTTGGTTGCAGAATCCAAAGGAAGAGAGATTGTTCCAAGTATATCTACTTGTCCCTCCATTTTCTTTTCTTTCTTTGAATCAATAAAACAGAACAAGCCATACCTAAGCTCTGAGTTTGTCTTTCTGTGACCCTTGAAGACCCCTGGTCTAAAGCAAAACTAACTTCCTGATAATGAAGGAAAAGATTAAAAGTGGGTCAGGGAAGAGAGAAGGAAGGAAAAACAAAGAACTTTAGAATTTTAGGGGTGGTACCTAAAATTTATCTTAGGCAATTGGGGAATTATTAAATATACTGTGGTGTATGAATGCAACGAAACATTCTTGCATCATAAGAAATGACAAGAGTGAGAGAATAGGTGAGTAAGCATTTATTAAGCACCTACTATGTGCCAGACATTGTTTCAAATTCTTTACAAATATCTCATTTGATCATCATAACAATCTTGTGAGGTAGGTGCTATAATTCCAGAGGCAGAGGTAAAGTGACTTGCCCAGGGTCACACAGATAAAAATGTCTGAGGCTGCCTTTGAACTCAGGTCTTCCTCACTCCAGGTCTAGAGCTCAATCTCCTGCCCAATCCCATAGTCATTTTATGCATCTCTTGAGTATTGTGTTTTTTATCTGTGATCTCTCTCTCTCTCTCTTTTTTTTTTTTGGCTAGGCAATGGGGTTAAGTGACTTGCCCAGGGTCACACAGCTAGTAAGTATCAAGTGTTTTGTCTAAGTCCAGATTTGAACTCAGGTCCTTCTGAATCCAGGGCCAGTGCTCTATCTACTCCACCACCTAGCTGCCCCTTGAGTATTGTGTTTAAATGTCAGATTTTCTATCCGGCTCATGCTTTTCATCAGGAATGCTTAAAAGTCCTTTATTTCATTAAATATCCATTTTTCCCCCTGAAGGATGATATTGTTTTTCTGGTTAGATTATTCTTGGTTGTAATCCTTGCTCCTTTGCCTTTGGGAATATCATATTCCAAGCCCTCTGCTGCTGGAGCAGAGGGAAGCTGCTAAATCTTGTGTGATCCTGACTATGGCTTCATAATATTTGAATGGTTTCTTTCTGGCTGCTTGCAACAATTTCTCCTTGACCTGGGAGCTCTGGAATTTAGCTAGAATTATTCCTAGGAGTTTTTATTTTGGGCACTCTTTCAGGAGGCAATCAGTGTATTCTTTCAGTTTCTATTTTACCCTCTTCCTAGGATTTGGGGTTGTTTTCCTTGATAATTTCTTAAAATATGATGTCTGAACTCTTTTCATCATGGCTTTTAGGTAATCCAGTAATTTTAAAATTATCTCTCCTAGATTTTTTTTATCCAGTTTATCCAGTTTTTCCAATGAGATATTTCACATTTTCTTCAATTTTTTCATTCTTTTGACTTTGTTTTATTGTTTCTTAATGTCTCATGGAATCAGTTCCTACTTGCCCAATTCTAATTTTTAAGCAATTATTTTCTTCAGTGAGCTTTTGTACTTCTTTGTTCAATTAGCCAATTCTGCTTTTTAAGGAGTTATTTTCTTTAGTGAATTTTTGTGCCTCTTTTACCGTTTGGCCAATTCTATTTTTTTAAGGTGGTATTTTCTTTAGCATTTTTTTTGTGTGTGTGTATGTACCTCTTTTACCAAGCTGTTAATTCTCTTTTCATAATTTTCTTGCATTACTCTCATTTCTTTCCCCACTTTTTCCTTTACATTCATCTCTAATTCTTTCAGGAATCCTTTTTTTTTTTCAGCCAAAGACAAGGTTTATTAGAACATCCATCATATTGGGCAGACTCTTGAGGAGTCTGAACATTAGAAAGTTATTGGCTCCATTATAAGAATCTGAGCAGTGACTAGATTTTAAGAATCTAAGCATCTTAATGGAGACAAGATGGACCTTATATACAGAAAGACTATGGGAGGGATCTATGAATGGCCAAGTAGTCTATGAGGTAATAGAACTCCAGGGACCTGGATCCAGTGGCCAAGGGAGAATGGAGGCTAGATAGGATTAAGGGTGGGAAGTGGCCTGGGGTCATAGGGAGGTAAGACAATGGAGGACTAGGCAAGGTTAATCTAATTGAGAGATTGGGTGTAGCCACAATGAAAGGCCAGTTGATGAGATTATAGCCTCAGGCGAAAGCCAGAGACTTGGCCTAGTGGGAAAGTCCAGGGTTTTTCCTTTCTGGGGTCTAGATCCCAACCTCATCATTCCCCCCCAAAACAAATGAGACCCAAATTCTTTTGGGGTAAGGGGCAAAGGTCTTGGCTTCTGAAACTGCTTCCTGCTGGCAAGGGGCATAGAGCTGTCCCTGCCTCGAGGGGGTCCTAAAGAGGAGGTTGACTGGAACCAAGCACAGGCTACATCCAGGGAATGATGGGGGGACATTGGCTGGTACTCACTGTTTGCTACCAACTGTAGGTGAATGGCCTGTAGTCTGGAAGACACAAAAGACTGCAGGGCCCAGATATAAAGCAGGGACTAGATTTAGGCCTCAGATACGAGAGGATAAAACATCCTTAGCTCTGTTTGGATTCAGATAATTCAGTTTTCCAACCATGCAGTATCAAATCCACCTCATAGCCAGTCTCAGGAATAGTCAGGTGGGTAACGTTCCCTTTCAAAGGAACGTAATCGGGAAACTGAGCCAGGAGGATTCCATCTTAGACTGAGGCTAAAACTGTCTTCTCAGCTTTTCTGATGCTGACTTTCCACCACTATCACATTCTCTCTGAGTAGCTTGTGGCATGTCTCAGATGGTGGATTATTGATTTATTGATGGGTTATTAAGATCCATTAGACAATTCAAAATAAAATCCCATGAGCTTTTACCTCACACAGCAAGTTTCACTAATCACAGCTTAGGAAAAGCTTTTCTAGGATTTACATCTCAAACTTAAATTTGTCCTGGTGTAAAAAGCCAATCATTAGAGATTATTTCTATATGATGTGGTTTAGGGGTTCAGGGTCCTGGGACCCCAAAATCACAACACATGGGTCCTGCCCAAAAGAATTTGACCCAAGCCTTCTTTCAGCCAAAGACAAGGTTTATTAGAACATCCATCATATTGGCCAGACTCTTAAAGAGTCTGTACATGGGAAAGCAGGGGCTAGATTTTAGGAATCTTAGCATCTTAATGGAGACAAGATGGACCTTATATACAGAAAGCCTATGGGAGGGATCTAGGAATGGCCAAGTAGTCTCTGAGGTAATAGAATTCCAGGGACCTGGACCACATGGCCAAGGGAGAATGGAGAAGTAGCCTGGGGCCATAGGGAGGTCCACAATGAAAGGTCAGTTGATGGGATTATAGCCTCAGGTGAATGCCAGATTTGGCCATGTGGGAAAGTCCAGGGTTTTTCCTTTCTGGGGCCCAGATCCCAACCCCATCACATATACTTGCAAATTCTCAGCAAGACAAAACCCAAACAAGCTTTTTGGCAAGTTTACACATTAAAACAATAACCAATGATAGCCAAAATATTTTAGTGGTAACCAAATTATGAAAAGTTGTGCAACATAACTGATAACAAGAAGTTCACCAATTTGAAACTTGAAACAAACCCATTACCAGTCAGGTGACTTCCATTTTGCTAAATGCATTTCCAAATTACTTTACACAAAGGATCAACATTTCATTAACAGTTAAAACTACAACTTTAAAGAGTGTGCTTACCCAAGTTCGGAGATTAGCTTCTTTACCTTGAGCAGGATGTGCTGAACTTGGGTGATACTTCTAGTAAAGGTTACCCCAGGGCCCAAGGCCATTGCCAGGGGGGCCCACACTGTAGCTTCTGCCCCTCTCCCTCCTTCCTTTCCCAGGTGGGGGAGGGTGAAATCAAAGGCCAGGGGTAAAGGGTGAAACTCTCTTCTCCTATGAGAGGGGTTAACAGATACCTCTTGACTCAAGGGAAGGAGGTGGGAGAAAGGAGTGACCAGGGTTATAAGGAGGAGTTTCAAAACTCCTTAATGATCAATCATAAAACCTCCAGAATCTGTCAAGATATTTTCAGCTATTCTAACTTTTCCCTGTAACCTCTATGAAGAAGGATTCGGAGGTGTAGAGGGAAGGGAGTAAGTAAGCCTCAGGGAACCAAAAAGCATCTGCAGTTTTTCCCAATTCCCTACTGCTGAGAGAATTGACAGAATTGGGCATACACTTCCAGATAGGGTGAACATCCTTGTCCTCTATGCTGCAGAAGGCGTACCCAGGTCCATGGCCTCAAACCGACCCAGTGGACCAAGAGCCTGAGAGTGTGAGGCTGAGTGTAAGACAGCCTAGTAACTATCTTCCCTAAAAGCACCTTCAAGCCTTGGTGCTTGGAGAACAACCCCAACGCAGAGAAAGAAAGGAGGGGTGGGGGAGGCTTACATACTTTCCAGACTTGACTGGAGAAGAACTTGGGGTTAGGCAGTTTCCCTGTACAGGCCACTAAAATGTTGAGGTTTAGGGGTGCTGGTCCCCAAAATCACAACATGCGAGTACTGCCTGAAAGAATTTGACCCAATCCTTCTTTCAACCAAAGACAAGGTTTATTAGAATATCAGTCATATTGGGCAGACTCTTAAGGAGTCTGAACATTAATAAGCTATTGGCTAGATTATAAGAATCTTCCTGAACGGTGGCTAGATTTTAAGAATCTAAGCCTCTTTCAGAAATTCTTGTTGGACATGTGTCCAATTTGCTTTTTTCTTTGAGACTTTGCCTCTTTTCATGTTGTCACTGATTTTGTGTCCTGATATTCCTTGCCACTATAATAACTTTTTATGATTAAGTACTTTTTTTGGTGGTTTGCTCATTTGTCCAGCTCATTTCTAGACTTTAAACTTTATGTTAAAGTTGGGCTCTACTCATCTGGGAGTAGGGGGGCCCTTTCCCAAGTCTGTAAATTTTCGGTGCTTCCAAGGTGGGTGCATCCAGTAAGAGGATGTAACCTCTCCTGGTCTGCACTCTGGCGTTTACCCAATAAGGCCCCCGATCCCTTGCAGCCACAAGTGTTAGCACTGCTCTAGGCCTTGAAACTGTGACCATGTTCCTTATTCCCCTGCAGCCACAAACGCTAGTGCTTCTCTCTGCACTGGAATCCAAAACTGCGTGTAAGCAATGGAATTGCCAAATAGAACCCTGTCACAGTGTCCACACAGGTCCCCAATTAGCTCAGGGTCCCCTGTAATCTCTGACTCATTGTCTGATCCCCTTATTGTCTCTGGGCTCAGAGTTCCTGAAGCTGCTGTTTCAGACCCTCCTAGGCCCACCGCTGCTGCCCCTGTGTACACTCCAGATAGCCCCCACCTCAGTGTCATAGGCCTTTCCTTCTGAAATCCTAGGTATTCTTGGGCTGGAAAAATGTTTCACTCTGAACTTCTTTTGGCTCTGCCACTCCAGAATTCTCTTTGAAGAGTTATTTTAAAGCTGTTTGGACAGGAATGTTGGGTGAGTTTGGCTGGATTATTGTCCCTGATCTGTCCTCTCGCCCCTCCTCATTCTGTTCTTTTTGCATTAAGTGAAGTTACTCCAGTTTGGTTTTATATTCAGTTTCCAATCTATTAAGGATCTCTTTTATGACCAAAATAAAAGAATTGAACTCACTGAGATTAAGATTGCTTTTAATACTATGAAGAATCAAAAGAGGCAATAGTTTCCCAGCAAGCTACTCTTTGGTGTAAAAGTACACTTGTAAATACCTAAAATTCCCTTGAGGACTGCAGATTCCTTGGAATGAATTTGTTGTAGAAAGGGTAGAATGTCATCAAGGACAAACTACATATCCATGTATTCCAAAATCTTTCCTAAGTGAACTAATGAATTTACATGAACAGCAAGGGAAGATGGAAGTAAACATGCAGTTTTAATTCTTGGTATAGAGTAATTTTTCATGCATGGATAGGCTTTGAGGTTTACAAAGTCCAGAACAATGTTTACACAGATATCTTGGATTTGAATCAAAGATTCTAAAGTTCTATAAATCATTGGTAGAATACTGTTCCTTATTTCATCTGGAAGTGTTTTAGATAGTAGCAAATTTGCCCCGCCCCTCCCCAATTTTTTTCTTTAGGAAAGTAAACAAAATCTCAATAGACTCTTCCTATTTAAAGATGGTCAACTTCAGGTAGAATTAACTTGACATACTCCTCTTTTGTACGGTCTTCAGAAATTGGTAAAACACTGGTCAGAATCAAAGCACATCATAGCACATCAGGGTTTATAAATTCTGAGGTTAAGCAAGGCAAAATTCTTTGTACTACCATACACTTGGGTGGTTTGGTCAGAACCTTTGTAAGTCCTTCAAAAAAACTGATTTCTAGAGATGATCTCTTTGTAATAAAAAAAATAAAAAAGCTACATCATCAAAGAAGGTAATCTTTGTCATTTGATCTATATCTGGTCTGACAAGTGGAGTTTTATTTAAAAGTAATTTTACATGTTCATAGTCTTACTCAGGTATATTCTATAGAGAACTGGATCCTAGATGAATTAACTGATCCAATTGCCTTCTGAAACACACACACACACACATATGTGCCTATATATGTATATCTATATATTTATATATCTTGCTTGTTGACTTCAAAGATAGATTTTTTCTTCTTTAAATATAGTATAAACAGTAGCTCCTAATGTTGTCTGACATTTCACAGAAAGTATGTATTCAGGAACCAAATATCCAGAATTTGGCAGGCATAATGATAATAAATTTGAATCCCATTCTTTACAAGGAAACAGTCTTCAGATGTATTGGTTGAAAATTATAAAAAAAAAAAATTTGAGCCCATTAGTTTCCAGCTCCAGCTTTATTCAACATATTTTTCCAGAGTAAGGTTTCCATGAACCATTTTCACACTGCTATATAAAAATGACAATTTTTCAGAAACTTGAAGTAAACTATATATTATTTCTACATCATAAAGTTTATAATCCTTAATATCAGTAGACACTGTGGAAGGCAAAGTTCCCCAGTTACCAAGAACATTGACTAAGCTTGCACATACTGGTCCTGTATAAATTACCAAGCAATTTGTGTTTGGTTGACCTTTTTTGTGCTGTTACAAATCTAAGCTAACCCATTGCCTCTTGTAGCTATATGCCAACCAATGTCAAACTCCTTGGTAAGTGAATTTTGCATTGTTGCACTGGTGACATCAGCTATTACTTTTCTCACGGTATTTTTCAACTTATTCAGCATGGACTCCATGACTGCAGTATTATACAATTTTAATTGTATAATTACAAGGGCAGTTCAAGAGCTTTCTCCCCCAGTGCTGCTACTCTGGTTACTCCATTTTTGCCACCACTGAGCTCTGGAAACCAGAAGGTGGGGAGGGGGAGGGGAAGGAAAAATGGTACAATTCTTTTTAAGGGGTCATAATAAAATCTACCTTCCCTGGTCATTGTGTGAGGTAGGGTAATTCCACCCCAGAGATGCCTGGAGATGTGCTGGAGTCAGCCTCTATGAGAGCCAATTGTTAATCAGTGTTTTTACACCTTGGAAACTGGCAAGCATTACATATCAGGGTTTGATTTAGTGTTCTGTGGATTGTTTAGACTTAAAGTGATGAAGACAATTTTAATAATGCAGATTAAACTTAAAACTGTGTTGTGCATTTTCAGAGACCTGGTTATTAAACATTCACTAGCATGCCTCTGCTAACAGCTAACTTGATCTCTACTAGCTAGCTTCTTTCCTGCCAAATGGAGGAGAAAATCTTACACAAATCTTATACAAAAGAGAGTCATGGCTAGCAGGAAAACATTTTTAACAGAACAATCACGTAAAACTTTAATTGGGGAAGCTATGCAGTTTAGTGTCAGGGGTGGAGAACCTGTGGCTTAGAGGCCACATGTGGCCCTCTAGGTCCTCAAGTGCAGCCCTTTGGTTGATTCCAAACTTCACAGAACAAATTACTTTAATAAAAGGATTTGTTCTGTAAAACTTGGACTCACCTCTAAATTTTAGGCAATAGAATACACAAGAGTAAAGCCGGCTTTATGACCCAGGAATCAGATGAAATCTCTTTTCAACCCGGGAGAGAAAGATCTCACCTGACTAGTTCATTCTTAGCATTCTCTGAGGGGTACAGGCACTGGAAATCAAGGGCTGTAATGGGATATTGGCTTTCCTCTCATGCCTGCAGCTGTCTCATATTTTGTTTCATTCCTCTTTCCTCACCTCATATTTCCCCTTTTCTGTTTCTCTCTTCCAGAAAGATCTTAGTTAATCAGGAGTCACATCTCCCTAGAGCTATGCATTGTCACAGGGCTGTCCTTCAGGGGACTTTTGAGCCTTCCCAGATGGAGGTTACACAATTAAATTCAATAGAGAGATAAGAATAACATAGTATAATTGGGTTAAAAAACCCAAAAACTTCATGAGTACAAAATAGGAGACATGGTTATGCACAATACATCTGCTGTATTGTGTTTAATTATGAGCACCACATTTTAGGAAGGATTTTGATAAGATGAACATCAGCCAGAAGACAGTAGCTAAGAAGGACAATGAAGGGTTGCTTGATTTTTGTCATATGAGAAGTACTTGAATGATGTACCTGGAGCAGAAAAGATTTTGGGTAGAAATTTTATCTGCCTTAAAGTATTTTAAAGGATTTTGTATGGAAAAGGGATTAGGCCTATCCTATTTGGCTTCATGACACAAAACTGGAAGCAGTAGGTTGCGACTTCAAAGAGGTCTGTTTGGGCTTGATGTAAGAAAAACTTCCTTTCAATTAGAGTTATCCTTACTTGAGAGATTCAATAAAGGCTGGACGATGTGTTACGATGCTGTGGCCTATTCTAGCCACCAGTAATTGCCTAATGGCCTATATCATAGATTTAAGATGCCCCAAAGTATAAAGTACTCAACAAATGACAGTGAATGAATACTTCTTTGTTCATTGAGCTTACAGCAAGTTTTAGAATCTGGAGATTAGCTCAGAAGAATTGAGTTGATAACAGAAATTCATTCTGTAAGCAAACTTATTGGAATCATTGTTGTTTGTTTTGCCATGAAGCCCTTAATGAGCTAATATGGAGGAATCTACCTCTGGGAAGGATTCTCAGAATTCAGCCAAGGCCACAGAAGTATTTCTGTATTTCTATAAGAACAATAAATCTGCAGTTAGACATAAGATAAAAAAGCAGAGGTGAGAGATAACAATTTTTGCTTCCTCACTAATCACTACTCTAGAATTCCTGGGAAGAGAAGAAAACTGATGAAATATCATGAACACATATCAGAAATGGAGCCTTTCCAGTACCAAAAGGGAAGTCTAAGGAGCCATCTTGGTTGTTTCTCCCAGTACCTATCACAAGTTGTCTGATTAGATAGACATAGCTATCTGGTGCCTTCAGACAGCTAATGGAGGCCCACCTTGACATAGGAACCCACAAATTTACAGCATCCCCCCATCTTCAGCCCTTTAGAGGCCTCTTTCAATCAATCAATCAATCAATCAATCAATATTTTTTATTAAGCACCAGTGTGCAAGTACTTTGCTAGGTGCTGGGAATACAAGTACAAAGATTGGAACAATCATTAAAAAAAGCTTACATTCTTATGGGCTGGACAAGTAGATATAAAAATAGATACAGCAGAATCACATGACCTAGACACATTCTCCAATCCTCATGCATCTCCAAAATAGGAATTATGCGCAAGAAATAAAGCTAAGAAATCAAGAACTCTAATAAGATAACCTGATTAACAGCAGAAAAGGCTGATCCCTAATTTTCTCACTCAGCACCCCTACCAAACATGTTATTCTTGTAGAACTGCACCAGATGAACAAAGGGCTTGCAATAGAACTCAACCCTACCCCCTCCCTTCCTGTACCAGCAAAAGCCAAAAGCCAGATGCTTGCTCCGTTGAGGACTGCAGCGTGGCAGCGCCTAGCGCTGCAATGAGGAATAGAGGGAAATGGTGTAGAAAACAGGTTATCAGTGTATGTGGTGGAATGGGGAAGGGTGGAGAGGAATTGCATAAATCAGAATGTTGAACCTGATAAGGAAGGAATTGGAAGCAATATTTTCTGAATTTCCCCTTACTTTGTGAAGGACCTTTTGACCTACTTGGAGAGACAATTGAGTTGCAGCAGAGGAGAGAGCAAGAGGTTGAAAAAAATATCAATAACTGCACATAAGCTTGGTTTCAGTTCCGCCATTTGTTATGGCATCAGTGGGGGAAAAGACGAACATTGAGTAGAAGAGGATTAAAGAAATAGGGAACAATTTTCCAGACCAAAAATGATGAGATGAGAAGCAGCAGCAGCATTATGGCATCCATCAAGAGTGGAAAACAGTAAACAAGAAACATGAATGTTTATCAAAGCTTGTAATAACATACATAAAAGTTAAGCTCTGTTTTCAGTGTTGAGACTGTCTGGAAGTTCCCTATGAGCCCCAGAGAAGGGGGATTAGATTTTTTTTTTTTGTCTTTTGTTGTTTTGTAGAGAGTAAAACTAAGACCAATGGATGGAAAATACAGGGAGATAGTTTTTTTCTTTTCCTTTCTTTTTTTCTGAGATAGTTTTTATAAGGAAAAAAACCCTTTCTAATTATTAGAACAATCAATGGGATAGATTTTTGTTGAACTAAATTTAAAGTGGAATGGGCTGCTACAGGAAGAATTGAGTTCTTCATCTGTGGTGGTGTCACATGCAGGAAGGGTGAGCATTTGTTGGGGAAGTTGTTCATCCTTTGTTCTCAAAGAGGACCCATGGAAAAGTTGTAGAGCAGAGTTGTGATTCATTTGGGAATTACCTTAAATGATCTCTGAACTCTCCCCAGACTACCTGCTGTGCAGTTGCATGGTTTCCTGGACTAAACCTTAAATATCACCGGGGCTTTTTGTCAGATCTGCAGCAGAATCCTCCAGTATTGTCTACCCTCACTAAAATGTGAGCTCTATGAGAGCAGGAATTGTCCCGATTTTCTATTTGTGTGCTCAGCACTTAGCACAGTACTAGGCACATAGTAAGTACCCATTCCCCTATAGATAAATGGTCAAAGACTATGAACAAAAAGAATTGCAGGCTATTAATAATCACATGAAAGAGTGCTCCAAATAACTAATAAGAGAAATGTAATTCAAAACCTCCCTAAGATTTCACCCCATACCCTGCAAGCTAGCAAAGATGACTAAATATGGGAATGGTCAATGTTGGAGGGCTTGTGGAAAGACAGGCATGCTGGTTCATTGTTGATGGAGCTGTGAATCACTATAACCATTTTGGAAAACAAATTGAAATTAAGCAAATAAAGTGACTAAAATGTCCATATCCTTTGACCCAGAGGTTCCATTGATGGGCTTACTCCCCTGAGGAAGCTATTGATAAAAAGAATGTCCAAAATATTTATAGCTTCACTTTTTGTAATAACAAAGAATTGGAAACAATACATGTCCATCATCTGGGGAATGGCTAAACAAATTGTGGTGCATGAGTGTAATGGAATATTACTGTGCTCTATGAAATGATGGATTTGGTGAATACAGAAAAACATGGAAAGATCTATATAAACTAATGGAGAATGAAGTAAGCAGACCCAAGAAAACCATATATACAGGGGCAGCTAGGTGGCACAGTGGATAGAGCACTGGCCTTGGAGTCAGGAGGACCTGAGTTCAAATCCTGCCTCAGACACATACACTCACCAGGTGTGAGACTCTGGGCAAGTCACTTAACCCCAATTGCCTCACCAAAAAAAAAAAAGAAAAAAAAAAAAGAAAACCATATATACGATGACTTCAACAGTGTGAGTGGAAAGAAACAACCATGCACACAAATCAAAAGGGCAGGTTGCAAAATTGTGAAGAACCAGCATGGCTTGAACTCCCACCCTAGTGGGAGAACTCCCACCCTTTGCAAAGATGGGAGGTTCTCAACCATTGCAGATTGCATGTATTTTCAGACTTTTTTTTTTAATGTATTGACTAGTTACACTGATTTTTCATCTTTCTTTTCTTTTTCTGTCTTTAAAAAATAGCATTTATTACATGGGATGGGGGGGAGATGAAGTGATATTGGGAGAAACTATGGTGATGTAAAAAAACCCCCAAAAGATCAATAAAATTTTATTTTAAAAAAGAAATGTTTTTCATTCACTCCAACTCATGTTTTGTATTCTTCTTGAAAGGAAAACCTCACTACACAGAGACAAATTCCACTTCACATGGAAGAAATTATTGGCTATTTTTGAAAAAAATAACGATCTAGGGTTAAAAAAAAAAGCATGCCTTGAAGTTGGAAGACATATGGCTTAGTGTATGTCTAATTCTTTTTCAGAAAGAATTAAAGCAGAAATATAAACAATTATAGGCTTTTCCCTCAACTTCTGTGGGTGTCTTGTTATATAAAATATCCCTAGAACATTTAAAGTGATAGTTTATCAGAGAGTTCTGATAAGAAGCTAGTGAAAAATCACAGCTTTGCCTTCCTAAAATTTCAACTTCATTGAAATTGTTGCCCTCCCTAATCTTTAGCGCAAACATTTAAATTATCATTTCACTGGAAATGGGTATACTTTTGTTTTCATTCACAATCATTGTACATGTTTACATGTCCTTATAGGATACTGAATCAATACACCCACAATTACACTGTGTAGGCTGACAACATTATATCCTATATGTCCACATGTTATACATATATGCACCTCAGTCTTACTCATTGCAGAAACACATTATGCAAACATATTCTATTTGCTTGTTTGTACATATATACCACTCCAAGTTTTAATATAGTAGATAGGTTTCATGTATATACCTCATTATACCAGTCAATTGTTCTAAAATACATTCTGGGTAAAAGTACAAATGCCGTTTCCCCACATGTGAACAGTAGAAATGCTTCCCGTTTTCAATTAAACATTTATCAACAAGTGTTTATTTTGGAGCAAAAGTGCCATTTTACACACAAATGTACAAAGTAAAAACAGTACCTGTTTCTGTATAAGAATATGTTATTTAAAACAGTTTAAAAAATAAAATTCTATGGACTATGATGAATTCCTTTCTCCTCTCCTCCATCACCTTCCTTCCCTCTTCCCTTAGTTTTCCATTACTGATAATTCTTAGAAAATAAGGTCCTATAAGACTTCAGGAAGGATCATCTTTGTTCTGTGCTGAAGAATCCCAAGACACTTAACAGACCAGTCCAAACCTGAGTTCAACAGTCTTCTAGTTTTCCTCATAAATGGCCTGGAAAAGGAAAAGGGAAATATTTGTGATGCTGTGGTGTGTGTGTGTGTGTGTGTGTGTGTGTGTGTGTGTGTGTGTGTGTGTGTATTTTTGTGTGGAAGAATTCAAAATTCCAAACTAACACTATAAAATCCACAGGATTACATCTATAGGATGTTAAATGGGATCTGTGACACACATGGAGAGCCTAGTAAAAGGTGCTTGAAGGATATGAGAAAGAAGAAAAACAGAATGTTCTTTCTGATTGCTTGGAAATGCTCTGTACAAATATTCTAATAGCACTATTGACACAGGTAGAGCTCATCTGACCTTCACTAATTTGGAATGTGAAAAGGATCTGGACACTTTGCTTTTACATTTCAACAAAGACAGAATGTGCCAGGCAAATTGAGTAGGAACAGCAAACCTAGAAAATTTAAGTAAGAGAGCACTTTTCTTTCTTTCTTCCTTCCTTTCTTCCTTCCTTCCTTCATTTCTTTCTTTCTTTCTTTCTTTCTTTCTTTCTTTCTTTCTTTCTTTTACATATTAGATTAATTTATTTGTTTTTAGTTTTCAACATTCACTTTCACAAAATTTTGAATTCCAAATTTTCTCCCCATCTCATCCCTCCCAAGATGGCATGCATTCTGAATACCCCTTCTCCTAAACTGCCCTCCCTTCTATCTCTACCCCCTTTAAGAGAGCACTTTTCAAGCATCCATAAATGCTTTGGGAGTGACCTTTAAAAGTACTGTGCTTTAGTCTCCACAAACAAGGATGTGGAAGGGAAAAGCATTTTTTTCTTCCCCAGGACAAGGCAGCTAGGTGGCACAGTGGATAGAGCCCTGGACCTGGAGTCAGGAAGACTTGAGTGAAAATATGGGTTCAGACACTTACTAAGCTGTGTGACCCTAGGTAAGTCATTTAATCTCTGCTTCAGTTTCCTCATCTGTAAAATGGGGATAATAATGGCACTACTTCCTAGGGTTGTTATGAGGATCAAAGGAGATATTTGCAAAGTGCTTCGCACATGAAAGGTGTTTAATAAATGCTGGTTCCTCTTTCCCCTTCTTAACCTCCACAGTCCTTACTGGTGGTGAACCAATTGAAAGACTTTTGTATGGTTTTGACTGATTAATAACTCATAAGCGGAGCAGAGATAACCATGTAACTTGGGACAATTCATAAGTATTCAAGATTCAGGTTGACTAGACAGTCTGACATTCTTAGTGAAACTTGAACTGGACTAAAGATGGGAGATGTAAGGCATGGTCTAGAAAGGGGAACTGTGCCCCCAAACTCTGAAGGTGGGGTCTAGAAGAAGAGAGTGATCAGTCTCTTTTTGCTTTTAATTTCCACTTGAACTTCTATACCTTGCCAGAAAGCACTACTTCTAGTTACAAATGAGAACAATATATCTTTCTTATATCTATCTTTACTTTCTTTTCTCCTCTTACCATATTAATTTTTTCCTTCCTGTTTCTAAGTAGAATTATCTATGTCATTATTTCATGCCTTGAAAACAGCCATGCTACATTTAAAATTTTGATATTCTTGAATTATCAGTTTCATGTTCATTTTTTTCCCCTTTACAACTTTAGTTTAAAGTTGAATTTGTTCCAACTGTGGATACTTTTGATTAAGGTTATTGGATAATGAATTTTCTTTTTGAAATTCTATTTTGCATTTGCTAGATTTTCCTTCCAAATTTGGTACGCAATTTTCTTTTGAAGTATATGTTTATTTTTCTGTTATGTGATGCCTCTAGCAGGGTTTTGGGAAAAGATAGAACCTATTAAGAAATTTCTCCTTTTGGTCAACTGAACCCTCACTTTCTTGCTATTGTCAAAGAGGAGGACCAAGGGACCATTCAGGTTTAAGCAAAAAGGTTTTTCAGTGTTGAGCCATAATATGATTGAAATACTCAGGAAGTGTGTCATCATCTCCTGAAATGAAGTACCAAGTACCTACATACTGTAGGTGGTTGGCCAGGGGTAGGTAAGGAATATGTGTACATGCTATGTATAGCTCATGTTACATAGAAAAGCAAATAGTATCAAAAATTTTTTGCATCAATATTTTTGCCTTTTCATTTCTCCCACCTCTGTGGGTCTCATTTGCTTCATCTGCAAAATGAGGATAATAATAACACTCGCCTCATAGGGTTATTGTGAGGATCAAATGAGCTAACATGTAAAATGTTTTATAAACCTTAAAGTACATATTAGTGCCAGTTATTATTATTATTATTAATAACAATTAATAATAATAATTTCTTCAATTGGGCTCACTCATGGAAGCCTGAAACATTTCCCTCTTGGGCATGGGGCAAGTTTATTTACTTTCTTTGATCTAAATATGTACTTTGTTTTTACTATAGTGTTTACCACAGGTGTTTGCTAGTCTGAGTTTATATGGTAGATATACAGTTCGGAGGAAGCAATTGAATGGGGAGCATCATTTGAGAAAGAGAGATAAATCTAACACTGAGACATCTTGCCAAAGTGCTGTCTCTGGCTAGGGACATAGAGCTAAACAACAGAGAAAATTACAGATCCTTTATACAATTTCCCAAAGTAGAGGAGCATTTATACTGAGAAACCATCTAAGCAATGAGTCAGTAGTACAGTAAGTAGGGGCAAATAGGAATGGTTGACTAATCCCACTCACCATTGCTATAAGTATAATGCTTACCATGATGCAGAACTAGTGAATACATTGAATAGCCACTGGATTTGTCATATGGCACCATTTTTCTTTTAGGAAAGAACTGTAGTATGTATATGGATTTGGAGGAGTCTCCTTCTATACTTAGAGAGTTATTTATTAACATACTGCTTTTCAGGAAAATTGAAATGTGCTTTTATTTATTCTTATGTAGAATATATTGTCATTATTTTCAGCTAATATGATCATTTTAAAGGTTTTTCAATATATGATCGAGAAAGATTATCAGGTACTTATGTGTCATCAGCAAGGCATTATTATGCTTTACCTTTTTCTCGGCATCATCTATTTTTTTTAATTCCTCATAACGATTTTTAGATTCCCAAAGAGGCTGAAGCATCAATTCTTCAACCATAGGAAAAAGCTAGAAGAAATAAATATACATGTTTAAATATTTCATTACCTCTGAAACAATAAAAAATAATCAAGAATAAATGTGCCTTACTCTTTTCACATGGGTGAGTGTTCTGTACAAATATTCCAGCTGTGCTATTGACCTAGATGGAGCTCATGTGACCGTCACTAATTTGAAACATGAATAGGACCTGTATGCTTTATTTGTGCAATTCTAGACAAGCACAGTGAAAATGATCTTGGACTTGGAGTCAGAAGATCTAAGTTGAAGTTTCCTGGAGAGAATTATACTACTTATTTCACACCTTCTCATGAAAATCATATGGTATAATAGATGCAAATTATTAATAACTACAAACAAACGTAAATTTAATGTAAATTTAGAACTCAAAACCAAATTTAAGGAATAGTAAAACATCTGATGCCTGAGGCAGCACTAATATATTTTTTTGTCTTATACCTTACAAGTTCGGAATGAAGGAGTATGAATCCCCAGCAATTTGTCTGATAAGTATTTAGATTAAAGAACAGAAGAATTAGCAGGGATATAGGAGAGCTGTCACACAGTAATAAAGTTTTGACTTATTTTGTTTGAGCCCAGAGGGTAGAAGTTGCAAAGAGGCAAATCTGGGGTTTTTAGTAAACTGCAAGTTCAATATGAATCAAGAGTGTCATTTGGCAGCAAAAAAAATTTTTTTTTAAAAACTATTTTTTCCAATTACATGTAAAAATAAGTTTTAACGTGCTTTTTAAAAAATTTTGAATTCCAAATTCTCTCTGTCTGTCCCCGAAATAACAAGCAATTTGTTATAGTTTATATAGCACCAAAAATTTCTAATGGGTTTTCAGTCTGAAAAGTGGCATAGTGTCCAGGCTAAGAGAGGTGTTAGTGAGACAGTTAGGTGGGACAGCTATTTAGTGTAGGATAGAGTGCTGGGCCTGGAGTCAGAAAGATCTGAGTTTGAATCTAGCTTCAGACACTTACTAGCTTTGTGACCCTGGGCAAGTCATTTAACTGCTGTCTGCCTCAGTTTCCTCATCTGTAAAATGGAAACAATTATAGCACTTACTGTTACAGGGTTGTTGTGAGGAACAACATACAGGCAGGCATATGTAGGAGATATTTATGAAGCACTTAGCACAATGCCTGGCACATGATAAGCACTATAATACATGCTTATTCCTGTCCCCCTCCCCAATACCCTCCACTGGTCAGACTGCATCTGGATTACATCTTAGGATAGACATTGTTAAGCTTCTGGGTGAAGATATAGATGGCCTTCAAGTTCATACTGGGAGGACTAATTGAAGGAAGATTTAGGGTAAGCATAAAGGGGTTGTCACCTGAATGATGGGTTTTTACTTTTTCTGTTTGGTCCCAGATGGCAGAATGAGTAGCAATGGACAGAAGTTATAAAGAAGCAAATTTAAGCTTGACATATACTTTTCTTTCTAATAATCAAAAATATGCAAAAGTAGATTGGGCCATTTCAGGAAGTAGTGGGTCCTCTCTGACCAGAGGCTTTAAAGCAAAGAATGGTAGACCACTTCCTAATACATCATAGGGGAATTATTTTTTAAGGTATGGGTTGTACTATATGGTCCCTGAGACCCTTAACAAACCTGAGATTTTGTGATTCTGAGTGAAAACCATTTGCCATAAGCATCACTTTTGGGAGTAATTACATGTCACTGAACAGGTTTCATCTGGGTAACACTGAGAATATGGTTGTCTTTCAGATTCTTTATATGTAATATATAGTGCAATGTCAGTTATTTACCTTGGTAACTGTTTCAAACATTGGGATTAAAACAAACTTGATGAATCCAATTTGAGCTGTAGGTTTGGTCACTTTGTCTCGGTCCATGAAAGGTGCCACTGGAAGTCCTTCAGATTTTTCTCTGTCACTCTGAGTTAAATGCAAAACACAGTGTTCTAAAGACTGAAATTTAAGAATACCTCAAAGGACCAAGGTGCATCAATTGACACAGTGCATTTGCACATACTAGAGATAATAAGATGGAAATTTTTATTTCAAAGTAAAATTATAACATTTCCTTGTAATTATTTGTATTTAAGGTGCATTTGTACATATAAGAGAAATTATAGTAAATTATATAAAATGATAAAAATTATTTAAAAATTTATTGCATCAATTGACATGCCTGGTCCTTCTAGTGTTAAGATAGATATATCATTGGAATAGCAGTTTAGCTGATGCACAAAGCAGTTATAAATATAAAACTATTAAATTCTTTGGAAATTTGAAAGGATTGAAATCACCCTATTCATGTGCTCAATATTAAATAATTATTAATATTCTGTTGTTGAAGCTGTCCTGATTCATATCAGGAGAGATTACAAATTCACATAGCCTCCTATATCTAGCCAGCCCCAGTCTGGTCCATTCGAACCATAAATCATATTCCCTCTCATCTGGGCAATTTTCTTGCTATCTATTCTGCTGCTATGTGTGTCCCACACTGTGCCACTCACCTCTCCAATTTTACTCTGAAATCCATAATCAGGTTTCCATTGCTTCTAAAACAACATGTCTATTGTCTCTTCTCATGGCTTCATTCACTATCCCTGTGAATTTCTGAGACCAACATCCTTTTCTTTGGATACCACTTCCCAATACATGTTTTCTTTCTCTGTTAGAATGTCAGCTCCTTGAAGGGAGGGACTTGAATCCCTAGTGCTTAGCATAGTGTGTGGCACTTAGTAAGTGCTTAATAAAGGCTATTCATTTTTTTTTGTTCATTCATTCATTCATTCATTCTCCATATTTAGAATGTATGAACCTTTAATTACTAAACTTAGCATTGTTCTAATTGGAATCAGAAGGCTGGCCTACATGAAAACTTGTGGTCATTTCCTACTTATTGGTGCTATATTTCCAGAATTGATTAAATCATTCATTTTAATAGTATGCTGTGAATGTATAGCTTATCCTGTTGCCATTTTTAAAATCAGATGCTTCTCTTGGTTTAATTTTACATATCACAAAAGTTTCTGATTTCCAAGATAATTATATTCTATTCCAAGGACTCGCAAAATGTTAATATTTTTAATATAAAGGGCAAATACTCCATGAAAGAAACCAGAATATATTTTCAAGCCAAATACTTTTAATTTATATCCTATTTCATAGGATCATAAATCAAGATCTGGCCATCATAGAACCAATAATCTAGTCCAAGCCCCTCAATTTATTTACTTTCATGGTCAGTTAGGATCACAGGTTGAGAGCTTCCTTATAGCTATAACTTACATTGATTTGTGGGCTTTTACCCATCTCCTGATCAAGAACTCTTGATCATAGACTCCTATCATTCCATTTCTCCCTAGGTCTTACTATATTAAACCTATTCTTTATTCTCACTGTGACCTATAATTTATTCACCCCTTATTACTTTACCAGGTCATCATTCTTTCTCTGGTTTCCTATTCCTCCCCTTCCAATTTTGACCCTTTATTTAACAACTTAAACTCTACCCTATTTTCTACTTTCAAAACCTTTGGGTTAAAATCCTATGTCACCTTGCCAATCTCCAACTCTGGACTGTCACCTCTACGCACCTTGTCTGCTGCAAATCTGCTATTGAATGGAGCCAATGTCACAGAACTGTGCTGAATGAGTCCACAACAAATTTGTGTTATTTAATCTCAACTGGGTCTTTACAAGCAAATCCTTTTATTCTACCCTAATTGATTTTTTTATTTCACTTAACTGTTTCAAACCTCTTCTCTCCTCGAGTCTCCCACAAAACTCTCCCTCACCCTCATTTCATTGCTGAGGACTTTGTATCACATTTTACTGAGAAAATCAAGGCTATTCTCTATGATCTTCTTTTCCTCTTCTTTATATCTTATTACTCCTTTACTCTCTGCTCTCTTTACTCTCTCTCCTATCTCACTCTAGTCTCTAATGAAGTGGTCTTATCCTATCCAGTCCCTCTACATGTATTCATGCTGTCATTCCCTCCCATCTTCTCTAATAGATTGTCCCTTCAATCTTCCTTTCTCTTCCTAATCATCAATCTTCTTCTATCTACTAGTTCATTCTCTGTTGCCTATAAGCACATCTCAGTCTTCTCCATTCTTTTTTTAAAATTTAGTATTTTGTTTTCCCTAATTACATGTAAAAACAATTTCTACATTCCTTTTTTAAATTGAGTTCCAAATTTTCTCCCACCCTCATTGAGAAGGCAAGCAATTTGATATAGGTTAACATGTGTAGTCATGCAAAACATATTCCCATATTAGTCATGTTGTAAAAGAAAACATAGACCAAAGTAAGAACTGAAACAAAATAAAGAAAGTAAAAAGATGCTTGGATGTATATTCAGATTCCATCAGTTTTTTCTCTGGGGATGGATAGCATTTTTCATCATAAGTCCTTTAGAGTTGTCTTGGATCATTGTATTGTTGCAAATACTAAGCCATTCACAGTTGATCATCTTATAATATTACTGTTACTCTGTACAATGTTCTCCTGGTTATACTCATTTCACTTTGCATCAGTTCATGTAAGTCTCCAGGTTTTTCTGAGAGCATCCAGCTCATCATTTCTTATGGCACAATAGTATTCTATCATAATCATATGCCACAAATTGTTCAGCCATTACCCAATTGATGGGCATCCCCTCAATTTCCAAACCTTTGCCACCAGAAAAGAGCTGCTATAAATATTTGGGCATAGTTCCGAATTACTCTACGTAAAGACTAAATTAGTTCAACTCCAGCAACAGTATATTAGTGTCTCAATTTTCCCACATCCCTTCCAGCATTTGTCATTTTCTTTTATGTCTTATTAGCCAACTAATAGGTGTGAGGCAGTATCTCAGAATTGTTTTAATTTGCATTTCTCCAATCAATAGTGACTTAGAGCATTTTTTTCATATGGCTATAGATAGCTTTGATTACTTCATCTGAAAACTGCCTGTTCATATTTTTTGATCATTTGTCAGTTGGTGAATAGCTCTTATTTTTATCAAATTGACTCATTTCTCTATATATTTGAGAAATGAGGCCTTTATCAGAGCTTGCTTCAAAAATTTTTTCAGTTATGATTGCTAACTGTATTTCCTTCCATCCTATTCCCCCCATTTATTCTATTCTCTCTCTCCTTTTACCCTGTCCCTCCACAAAAGTGTTTTGCTTCTGACTACTATCTTTCCCAATGTACCCTCCCTTCTATGAGCACCCCCCCTTCTCATCTTACTTTCCTGTAGAGTAAGATAGATTTCTATACTTAACTGAGTGTGTATGTTTTTCTCTCTTTGAGTCAATTCCAATGAGAGTAAGGTTCAAACATTCCCCACCATCTCCCTTATCTTCCCTTCAACTGTAAAAGTTCTTTTTTCCTCTTTTTTGTGAGATAATTTATCCCTTTCTCTTTCTCTCAGTGAATTCCTCTTTCTCACTCCTTAATTTTATTTTTTTAGATATCCCGTCATATTCATCTCATACCTATGCCCTCTGTCTATATAAAAACTCCTTCTAACTTTCCTAATAATAAGAAAGTTCTTAAGAGTTACAAGTATCATCTTTCTATGTAGTAATATAAACAGATTAACTTTATTAATTCCTCTGTGATTTCCCTTTCTTGTGCCCCTTTTTATGCTTTTCTTGAGTCTCCTCCATTCTTAAAAAATCCTCAACCAGATCCACCTTTGCCTCAAACTACTGTCCTTTGTTTCTTCTCCCTTTCTTAGCTAAAGTCCTAGAAAAGGCTATCTATACTTGTTACCTGTTCTCTTCTCACTTATGTCTCCATCCTTTGTAATCAGATATTTGACCTCATCATTCAACTGAAACTCCTCTATCCAGAGTTAGATCTTAGTTCCCAGATCTAGTGGATTTTCTCAATCCTCATCCTTCTTGATCTATCTGTGTATCATTTGACACTGTTGAGTATCCTCTTTTCCTGGACTCTCTTTTCCTGGTGTGTATGTGTGTGTGTGTGTGTGTGTGTGTGTGTGTGTGTGTTTGTATGTGTGTGTGACACTACTCCCTCCTGGAGAGAACATTCTACCTCTCCAACTCCTCTACTTTACTGATTCATCATCCATGTCAGTCAGTCAATAAACATTTATTAAGCATCCCCTATGTGCCAGACAGCATGCTAAGAACTAAGGGTACAATGAAAAGCAAAAGGCAGTCTCTGCTGTCACGCAGCTCACAGTCTAATCAGGGAGACAACCTGCAAATAACTATGTAAAAAAAACACTATATACAGGGTAAATTGGAGATAATTAACAGAGAGAAGGCCATAGAACTAGAATAGAATAGAAAGCCATAAAATTAGCCGCAGAATCTTGTGGAATGTAGGATTTAGCTGGGATTGAAGGAAGCCAGGGAAGCCAAGAAGTGGAGATGAGGAAGACAATTCCAGGAATGGGCCAGTGAAAATACACAGAGTCAGGTGATGGAGTGTCTTTGTTAAAGGAATGCTAAGGAAGCCATAGCCACTGGATCACAGGGTACATGGTGAGAGAGAGGTGTAAGGTGTAAAAAGATTGGAAAAGTAGTGGAGGGTCAGGTTATGAAGGGGTTTTCATACCAAACAGAGGATTTTGTTTGATATTGGAGGTGATAGGGAGCCACTGAATGAGGGGTGGGGGTGACATGGTCAGACCTGTGTGTTAGGAAGATTAATTTGACAGCTGAGTGGAGGATGAATTAGAGTGAGAAGAGACTTGATGGGGGAAACCAAAAACAGGGTATTGCAATAATCCAGGCATGAAGTCATGAGGACCTGTACCAGGATAGTGGTAGTGTCAGAGGGAGATGTTAAAAAGGTAAAATCAACAGACTTTGGCAACAGATTGGATATGAAAGTGGTGGTGAGGGAGAGGAGTTGAGGGTGACATCTAGTTTGTGAACCTGGGTGACTGCGAGGATGGTGGTACTCTCAATAAGAATAGGGCATTTAGGAAGAGGAGAGGGTTGAGGGGGAAAAGATAATGAGTTCAATTTTGGATCTGGCGAGTTAAAGATGTCTCTAGGACATCCAGTTTTAGATGTCCAATAGGCAGCTGGAGATGCAAAACTGGAAGTCAGGGAGAAGTTGGCATCATCAACATAGCGAGTTGATTAGATCACTATAAATGAAGAAGAGTAGAGGATCTAGGATAGAGCTTTGTTGGACACTCACAGTTAATGGGCATGACCTGGATGATGAACCAGCAAAGGGGACTGAGAAAGAGTGGTTATCTAACTAGGAGAAGCAAGAGAGAGTAGTTATGATGATATCACTTTTCCTAATATATCTGTTTTACATCTTTGTTTCTTCTTTCTCTACATCTCTCATTGATCTCATCAGCTCCCATGGATTCAATTATTATCTCTGTGCAGGTGGTTTTCAGATCTATGTAGCCAGTCCTGTTTTCTCTACTGAGATGAGTTCCATATCAAATGGTTCATCATAAAAACATATGATTTCATCAATGGAAATTACATTAAAATGGCGTAGCCATCTGCTTTGTTACTGCAACTTAAGGACCATTAAAGAAGGAGATGACAAACCACTCCAATATCTTTGCCAAGAAATCTCCAAATGGGGTCACAAAGAGTTGGACATGACTGAAATGACTGAACAACAAGGACCATAGGAGCTTTTCATTTCATTTTTTCAAACCTTCCACACATGTTGTCTCCTCATTAGAACATGAATTCCTTGAGAGGAGTTTTACTTTTCTAGTTGTATCTCCGGAACTTCACACAATCCTTTGCACACAGAAAGCACTTAATAAATTCTTTTTTTTTCATTCATTTCATTCATTCATTCAACAGGTCCAAAATGGAATTATCTTTGACCCAACCCATCCAACTCTCAAACTTTCATATTACCGTCAAAGGCATCCTTCTAATCATCAAGTTTGCAACCTTGGTGTCACCCTTGAATTCTCACTTTCACTCAACCCACATGTCCAATCAGTTGCCAAATCTTATTATTTCTACCTCCATGACTTCTCTGTCATTCTTCATCTTCTCTCTACTCACATAGCCACCACTGAAGTTGAGGTGTTTATCAATTTTCACCCTGACCATTATAATTGCTTCTTAATGGGTCTACCTGCCTCAAGTCTCTTTCTACTCCAATTCTTCCTCCACATAGCCAACAATGTGATTTTCCTAAGACATGGTCCTGACTATATCATTCTCTTACTCAGTTGACTCCAGTGACTTTTTGTTATATCTGAGATCAAATATAAATTCTTCCGTTTAGCATATAAAAGCTTTCAGAATGTAGACTCAACCTACCTACACTTACCAAACATTGTCAAACATTGTGCTAAGCACTGAAGATTCAAATTAAAAAAAGTAAGTCCCAATTTTCAAGGAGCTCACAGTTTAGCTATTGAAAATTCTTCCCTTTATTCACTCTACTATCCAGTCAAATTAGCCTTTTTATTTTTACTCATACATGGCACTCTATTTCCTGCTGTCATGTCTTCCCTCTGGCTGTTTCCCATCTCCAGGATGAATTTCTTTTCACCTCAGCCTTATAGAATCCCTGGTTTCCTTCAAGCGATACCTGCAGATACGAGTGAATTCCTCTACTATTATCTGTTACTTTCTTTGCACATCTATCTATCTATCTATCTAGGTATAACCTCTTCCTTAACTCCTTCAGGTCACTGACTATTTCGCTTTTGTTTTTATCTCCCCATTGCCTAGCACAGGACTTGGTACCCAGTAGGGGCTTTATGCTTTTTAAACATTTTTGACTGATTTTCTTTTAACTTCAATACAGTTTGTTTGACCAGTTAGATCAGGAGGACATTCAATGGTAGATTGTGATCTAACTATATTAGCATTTGTGGGTTGTCATTGTCTTTGATTTCAAAAATTGTAGCCAATTTCATTTCAGATATAGGCTAGTGACAATCTCCTCTAGTTTTATCAAATTTGCTTCTTTTCATCTGTGGAGGTACTGAATGTTTTATTCCATCTTGGTACACATCTTTCAATACTGACCATTGTGAAAACATTATGAAATGGTATGACATGAAGTTTAACTTTGTCGAATTCTTACCTGCATAAAGTATTCTTCTAATAAACAGTCAACCCAGGGTTCTGCTACTTCCATTGGCCGGACTTCATTGGATATATCACAGCATTTTATCAGGATCATCTTTAACTGAAAGAAGATACTTTATTACCAAAGAGTTATGATAAATGTCCATAGACATATGGATTTACAAGTCAGTTTCTGACATTTCCAGATAATTGGCATATGTTCCCATAGACTTTTCCCTCATGACCCTGAGAGAGTCACTTAATCTCTCAATGATCTAGGCAACTCATTAAAGACTCTAAATTTCATAGAAAGCACCTGCCTGATTGTTGTATAGAGTTTCTTATACCAATGAAATAAAAGGTCTATTCCCTATTACTATTTGCCTTCTTTGGATTTTTCACTGGTTGATGGGTGGATTTTGATTTTGCAAAGGCCATTTAAAAATTTTCTTTTCATGTGCTTTTTATTTGCTAGGAAGCAGATCATAGCAGATGTGTTGACTGACTAGGGGAGTTCATCTTCTTATTCGTTAGCCTCTGCTATGGTTTAGTGGAAATAACACTGGACTTGGAGTCAAGAGGCCATTGTTTTGATTCCTGACAGTTGTGTGCCCTTAGGTAAGACACAACCACTCATCCTTAGTTTCATCATTTGTAAGTCCACTAAAATACTTCAGTGAATCTGAAATCTTTTCAATGTGAGTTCTCCCTCTGTCAGTGTACATCACAACTCATCCATGGCTTCTGATCTTCTGTGGTTCTCTTTAATATTCTTCCATATAGCCTCCATAAAGAATCTACCCAACATGTTGAAGGTCATCTCTAGATATTTTTATTTCATAGGTACTAGTGGAAAAGTCTGTCCAGTTATTATTCCTTGCTAGTACTACAGGATCAGCACACCTTCTTTTCTAAATCATCATTTTCTTTTGAATATTCTTTACATTACTCCTCACACATGGGTTATTATTGAATAAATATTGCAGTCTCTAACCACCATGGATTTCTCCATGTCTTTTTATATCATCTGCAACTTATATCCCTTGAAGATTGTGATAGTCCAAGTAGCTTAGATTCCTTGGAGAACATGGAAGTCCAAGATTCGCAATCAAACAGCATCACCAAGTGAACAGTTATGTTAAAAAGAAAGCTTAGGTGTAATGAGTATCTGGTCACATTCTCAGAGCAAGCTTATTATTATATGTGCCTTTATAGGGCTACCCTGAGGGCTTTGACCCTCTTCTCCTAGCTTCATTTGATCTTCACAGTGATCCTATGAACTAGATATATTGATGTTATGATCTCCATTTTATAGATTGATAAGCTAAAGATCAGAGAAATTAATTGACTTACACAAAGTCATGCAGCTAATATTAATGGCAGAGCCAGGACATGAACTTAGTTATTTCTGATTCCTAGTCTCTTTGAACTGTAGCACACAGCCCATTTCAAACCCAAAGGGTTAGGAACATAAATTAATCTTTCTCTGATGACCTACTTGAAGTTCTTGCAGTGCTGAAGAGTGATCTTTTTCACTTTATCATGGATGTGCAAATTTGCCTGTTTTAAGTGAAGTTCAATCTAGTAAAATGCCAGATAGCAGAGTTCATTATATTCACAAGAATGCAGACCAAAATTAATTCATTTTTTTCCATTTCTCTCATACAAAGCTGATCACATAATAGAGACTGAAGGATGTATTATATTTCAAGGCTATTCAGTAATAGGAAGACTTCAATGTCCTCAAAATCAACTGGGACTTTGTAAGTCAGCATTATTTGCTAAAAGTAAAATAATCCTTCAAAAGCAAGTTTCACAATATTGTCCTCTTGGTTAGTTTTCTTGGGAGGCTGGTGTACTGTCATCCATTAAAACCAGGACATTTGAATTATTTGGGTAATTCTTCAGCTCTCAGTTTATCAGTGTACACTTGTTATGGATTCTGTCATATTTGGGCACAAATGGCCTTTTACAAAATTGCCAATGAGCAAAATTCTGATAGTTACTCAAGACTTACAAACTTACAAGGCGAACTATGACTTTGAAAGGTTATAGGCATTGCATTCTACATATAAGTATGATAATATAAACAAAAGACCTTGTTGGATTCTGGTTGCTGGAAGAATAAAGTATCAGAAGCCTACTTACATAAATCATGTGTTCTTCATTTGTGTAATCAAAATTTTCCATTTTCTCCTTAAAAGAATCCAAAATTTCTGCATGTCTTGCCATGTCAGTGGCCAGGATTAATGTAATTATCCCCTAAATAATTGAAATGACAATGCATGAATAAAATAGTCTCTCTCTATCTATCACACATATGTGCCCGTTACATTTTCTCTGGGATTATATTGTTTCCTAGATGTAAACTGGGAATGCTTTTTTGAGCTAGACAATGTGAGTTCATCAGAACGGTATACTCCCTATTTGAAAATTCCCTCCACTAATGCAGATTGGAAACTCTTATATAATTTATAGAGTTGACTGGGCACTGAACACTCAAAAGATTTATTCTTGGTCACACAGCTAGCCAGAGGATGGACTAGAACCAAGACATTATTTTTTAAAAAAATTTATTTATTTATTTTTAGTTTTCAACATTCACTTCCATAAGATTTTGAGTTCCAAATTTTCTCATTCTCCTTTCCCTTGCTACTCCCCAAGACAGCATGAAATCTCATATAGGCTTTACATATGCATTCATATTAAACATATTTTTACATTAGTCATGTTGGAAGGAAGAATTAGAACCAATGGAAGAAACCACAAGAAAGAAGAAACAAAAAGAAAGAAAGTAAGTAAATAGTGTGCTTCCATCTGCATTCAGACTCCAGAGAGCTGGATATGGATAGCATTTTCCATCATGAATCTTTTGGAGTTTTCTTAGATCCTTGTATTGCTGAGAATAGTTAAGTCTATCAAAGTTAGTCATTGCACAATGTGCTGTTACTGTGTACAATGTTCTCCTGGTTCTACTCCCTTCAGTTATTTGTGTATTGGACTATCTGAAAGCCATGATGAGAAAAAAAAAGGAGCCTAGAAATTACCTTTTAAGAAATGATCAAGGAAAACTGCCCTGATATTCTAGAACCAGAGGGTAAAATAGAAATTAAAAAAATCTACTGATCACCTCCTGAAAGAAATCCCAAAATGAAAACTCCCAGCAATAGTATAGCCAAATTCCAGAGCTCCCAGGTCAACGAGAAAATATTGGAAGTAGCTAGAAAAAAACATTTCAGATATCATGGAGCCACAGTCAGGATAATACAAGATTAAGCAGTTTCTACATTAAAGAATTGGAGGGCTTGGAATATGATATTCTGAATGCAAAGGACCCGGGGTTACAACCAAGAATCACCTACCCAGCAAAACTGACTATAATCCTTCAGGGGGGAAAAATGGATGTTCACAGAAATAGAGGACTTTCAAGCATTCTTGATGAAAAGACCAGAGCTGAATAGAAAATTTGACTTTCAAATACAAGACTCAAGAGAAACTTAAAAATGTAAACAGGAAAGAGCAATCATAAGGGATTCAATAAAGTTAAACTGTTTACATTCCTATATGGGAAAATGATATTTGTAACTCCTAAAAACTTTGTCATTATTAGGGCAGTTAGAAGGAGCATACATAGAAGGCACAGGTGTTAGTTGAATATGATGGGACTATTATCTTGAAAAAAAAAACAACAAAATTAAGGGATGAGGAAGAGGAATGCACTGGGAGAAGTGGAAAGGGAGAGGTAGAACGGGACAAGTTATCTCACATAAAAGAGGCTAGAAAGAGCTTTCACAGTGGAGAGAAATAGGAGAGAGGAGCAGAGAATACCTGAACCTTACTCTCATTGGAATTGGCTCAAAGAGGGAATAACATACATACTCAGTTGGGTATAGAAATCTATTTTACCCTATAGAAAAGTAGGAGGTGGAAGGGATAACAGAAGGGCGGGGATGGGGCTAATTGAAGGGAGAGTGGATTGGGGGAGGTAAAAGTCAGAAGGAAAATACTTTTGAGAATGGACAGGGTGAAAGAGAAGAGAGTAGGATAAATGGGGGAAAATAAGATAGAGGGAAATACATAGTAATCATAAAAAATTTTATGATTTCTCTGATAAAGACCTTATTTCTCAAATATATAGAGAACTCAGTCAAATGTATAGAAATAATAACCATTCCCCAATTCTAAATGATCAAAGGATGTGAACAGGCAGTTTTCAGACAAAGCAATCAAAGCTATCTACTGTTATATGAAAAAATGCCCTAAATCATTATTGATTAGAGAGATGCAAATTAAAACAACTCTGAGCTATACCCTACACCTATCAGCTTGGCTAATATAATAGAAAAGGAAAATGACAAATGTTGCAGGGAAATGGGAAAATGGGAAGATTCACTCTTAGTGAAATTGTATACTGACTCAACCATTCTGAGGAGCAATTTGGAACTATGCCCAAAGGACTATAAGACCATGCATATCCTTTGACCAAGCAATACTACTTGTAGGTCTATATCCCAAAGAGATAAAAAACAAAAAAGAAAATTATCTATATGTACAAAAATATTTATAGCAGCTCTTTATGTGGTGGCAAAGAATTGGAAATTGAGGGAATACCCATCAATTGGGGAATAGCTGAACAAACTGTGATATGTGATTTTGATGGAATATTATTGTGCTATAAGAAATGATGATCATGATGCCCTCAGAAAAACCTGGACAGACTTACATGAACTGATACAAAGTGAATTGAGCAGAACTAGGGGAGCATTGTATACAGTAATAGCAATATTGTATGATGATAAACTATGAATGACACTATTATCAACAATACAGTGTTCCAAGACAATTCTAATGGACTTATGACAAAAAATGCTATCCATCTTGGGACAAAGAACTGATGGCATCTGAATGTATATCAAAGCATGCTTTTTTTTTGCTTTCTTTATTTTTCTTAGTTATTTTTTGGTTGTTTTCCTTAAAACATGACTAACATGGAAATATGTTTTGCATGACTACACATGTATAACCTATATCAAATTGCTTGTCTTTTCAATGAGAATGGAAGGCAACTGGGAGTGGAGGTAGAGAATTTGAACTCAAAAATTAAAAAAAACTCTAATATTAAAAATTGGTTTTACATATAATTGGAGGAAAACAAAATATTAAATTACATTTTAAAAAGAAACAATAATAAAGTTTTGGAAATTAACCAAAAAAAATACAAGAAAATGTAATGGAAAAGTGTCCCTTGCTCCCACAGCCTAGATATTGTACCTATTGGGTCCCCATTTACAAACCTGCCTTATCTTTTTGAAATCTTCTGTTGTTACATTGGAGAAAATATTGCATTCAGGCTGGGAAATGATCTGGAAAGCCACTGCACAGTGATGGTTCTCCAGAGGTGAAATGTCATTGTAACGTATTGCAAGTTCTGTGCGTGCATTAATCTGGTAACTGGTATCAAGCAGAGAGTGAGAAATCTAAGTACCACATACAGTTTACACAAATGTGTCCTACACAGCAGTGTGTTATACATCTTGTGATAACAAAAATCTACTTATGTATATATAATCTTATGTATACATATTATTTAATCTTATTTTACCCATATAACAATACTGTTAAGTAAGTAGTTTCCCTATTTTACTATTACCATTTTAGAAATGAGGATATCAGGACTCAGATAAGGTCAAGAGTGTTGCTTGGGAGAGATATAACTCAAACCCAGGCCTTCTATTTCCTAAATCAATTGTATTTTGTACTACATTTCACATACAAGGTGAGAATTTCAACATATAAAACACTCAAACCTTGTAATTATTTTCTTTGGAGTAAAATTTTCTGCACACTCAATTAAATTTCATTTAGCAAACTTTTTTTTTTTTTAGCACCTACTACATGCAAAGCACTGTACTAAGCAATGAGAATATAAAGATGAAAACTATATAGTCTCTCTTGAAGAGCTTAAAATCTAGTAGGGGAAAAAATAAAAGAGAAATTGTATATGTCAAATATGACCAAAAAACAAAGAAGCCCATGGCTACGAGTGGTTTCTGAAACCAATTTCATTACTTTATGCCTTATTATATATTTATAAACTTGCTCTAGGTTTTAAAATATTTCTACATCTCCCATCTTCCACACATGTATAAATATATACATGAGATATATAAATTTATAGTTAAGAATTGGTCATAGATTTTTGATACTGAGTTTTGAGAAAAATATATTCCATTCCAAGGTCTTATAAAAATACTAACATTTTCAACATATTAAAAAAAGCAATTATTTAATAAATAAAACCAGAATACATTTTCAAGTCAATTTTTAATTTTTTTCCCATTTCATCAGATCATATACCTAAAAGGGACTTTAAAAGCTATTTAGCACAGTGCCCTCAATTTCTTTATTTGTATGAACAATTAAATTAAAAATAGAACTCAGAGGCATGAGAGGAAACTGAGAGAATATTAGTGATTTACTTAAATTCACACAGGTTATCAGAGGTGGAAATTTGAACCCAGGTCTTCTGAGTCTAGAATCAGTGATGTTTTCATTGTGCCATACTGCTTCATATTCATATTTGGGCTGATGTTGCTGAGTGTGAATGTGCAAAGAAAAGATAGAAATTTTGATATAAATGTTGAACAAAATGAAAAGGCTAATAGGGAGCGTCCTCATAAATGAAATCATGACATTGCCAAAATACCTTTACTTCCTCTTAAAAGAAAATAGAACTTCAATTTTTTCAAACCTCCCAAACTGGAAAATCATGGCATAAATGAGAAGATACTTTGAAAGAGATATGAACTCTCTCATTAAAAGTCTATGTTAAGTTAAAAAAAAGAGAAAGTCTTATTTTACAGCTGCAACTTTAAATTGTTATGAATATCAGATGATTGTTTGATATAATGAATCACTTCTGTTTTGCTTGCCAGTTTATCCTTTAAAATAAAGATAGCAAAAAATTGTGAACATACGTATTATTGTATCCTGGGTGATCCAGATCATGACAGATAGCTGCAGTCATTAGAACTAAGATATCCATTTGAGAAAACTTTTCCTGCAATAGAAAAAAATGCAATAATAATATATAGTGATTCAGTCTTTTACACTCACTTTGCAGAAGAAAATCATTATTGATATTTGATGGCAGTGAATGATCAGTCCTACATACCTGGAACATGTTCCTTTCTTACCTTGACTTTTTAGAATTCCTAACTTTCTTCAATGCATACATAAGAGGTACTATCTCCTGCATAAAGTCTTTTCTTGCTGCTTCCCCTACCTTCATAGTTATCAGGATTCCTTGTCTCTTGAAACTGCTTTCCTTATTCTTTGTATTTATTCATATATCACACTTGTTTCACTAAGCTCTCTCACTGAGATTATACATAGTGTTACTGAATCTTTAAGAGACAAATGGAATGCTACAGAAAAGGCAGTTTTGTGCTGGCAGTTGAGAGGAATCTTACTCTGTCTTGTTATGATGTACTTTATCCCATGGAGTCAGAGAGAGTGTGTGTTTTAACTTTGATATAGAATATATTACATCAACTGTGGAGAAAAAGGAAAGAAGGTGAGGTAAAACTTATTTCTTGTGAAAACTGTCTTAACTGATATATATGAAGAAAAGTCTATGAAGAACTGGCAGTTTACAATGTATTCTGAAAGACTGCTTCATGTATTGGCTGAAAAAAAGGACAAAGAAAAAGGACTGTCATAACTAACCTCTTTCCTTAGAGAATGAATTAAACTCTTATTGTGAGGAAAAGTATGAAGGGCAATCTTGAGAGACTTTAATCAATATGTAGAGTAAACTGAATTATGAAACTGTGTTTCTAGAAGTGAGGTACAGAGTAACTACAGTAAGGTGTTGATGTGACTCTGGCTGTGATTTTTCCCATCCACCAAATGTTGTTTTTTGTTCATGTTAATTTAATCATAGGTGATGAAGGAATTAATATATGTGTATATATGTAGATGAGTAACTACTATTAGAAAAAGAGATTTCTTTAGTTATATGATAAATAATATCTATGAACTGGAGTTGAGGTTAGAGGTAACATTAATTAATGAGAAAGAGGTTGTAATTTTATTAATTAATAAAGTTATAAACATTCCCCTAGATTACTCTAGAATTTAGGAGGATAATATTAAATATGGGAACAAGTCAAGTAGCAGGCTGAGAAGTGACCATCAAGGGTGTGTGGTGGACCCCAGACCTTCTATAATTTTGGTTATGTATGCATATTGCATGCCCCCAGTACACACCTCCTTAGTTGATTCCCTATTGTACTCACAACAACTGTTTCAACCCTTCCCATCTCTCTTCAAGCTTCCTAAGCCTCTACCTCCTACAACACTCTCTGTTGGGGACATCGCCTCATAGTTTACCAAAATAATCGAGGCCATTCACTGCGGTTGACTCTGACAAGGAGAAGAATCACCTTTTCATTTGAAACTTGAGAAAAAGAAGATACAGTAGGGGTAGGAGGAAGATATTTGAGTGATATGAAATGAGCAGTGTAAGAACAGGGGAAATTTCTAATGACATCAATGTGTGTGCGCGCGCGCACGCGCGCGTGTGTGTGTGTGTGTGTGTGAAGGTCTTCAGTTGATGTCTGTTTCATTTTTGTATTTGGGTCAATGAAGGCAGATTTGATGTAGTTGATATAGTCATGGGATACAATCACATATAATGAAGTATTGATGTAGTAACAAGACTCTGACACCTGTTAATCTATTTATGAAATATTAACACTTATTTCTGAGTCAGAAAGGGCAATATGGGGACAAAGGTCAACCTATAAGAAATCCAGCTTTGGACTCACGAGAGAAGTAGGCCTAAACAATGAGAGGTGAGCCCAAAGAAAATACGAATAGAGGGCTTTGATACCTGGAATGGAGTAACTTTGGCCATTTGAGTTTGTTCTATTTGTGCCTCACTATCATTATACAAGTTTATATACAAGAACAGATATATGTATTTTCAGGAGAATGTGCCCCAGGGGTATGGTGGGGCTACAGGAGTGGGGTCCCAGGGGAGGTGGAGTGGGGATGTTTCATAACTATTGTTTTTACTATACTATCTTAGTAAATGTTTTTCCTAACAGCTAATTTTGCCTACTAGCTGATGGTTAATGGAAAGTAATAATGATAATAATAATATTTAAATAATTTTTGCAATGGGCCAAGCACTTTACAATTATTATTTCATTTGATCCTCACAATAACCCTGAGAGGTAGGTGCTATTATTATCTCCGTTTTACAGATAAGGAAACTGAGGCAAATAGAGGTGAAGTGACTTGCCTGGGGTCACACATTTAGTAAGTGTCTGAGGACAGATTTGAGCTCAGGTCTTCCTGATTACAGGCCTGGTGCTCTATCTATACTACCTAGCTACAATACTTGGTGTACTTCCCAATTTATCTTTGTCTTGTGAACCTCACAATATGTTCAGATTCTATTTGAAATTAGTAAAGAGGGGCTGGGACAAACTTCCCTTCACTAGGTTTCCAAATAGGGACAAACCACCTCCTGCCTCTTGGCTAGGCTTATATAGATTCCAGACTGGGACAAACCACCTTTGCACTAGGCCTCTGGACAAGCCAGAGGGCACAACTTATCTAGGTCCTGCTGTCAAGGACAGGCTGGGACAAACCACCTTGCCAAAAAGGGCCACAAAATCATCAGGCTTGCCCAAATTCATAGCAACATGGCGTGTTGGACAGTTTGTGACACAAAACTTTGACCTTGAACCTTTCTAATCACCTGTCTTCATCCAGAGGATTTTATTGTTACTCAATCTCTACACTCATTCCTTAGCATACTCTCTTCTGCTCCTACTTTCCCCATCTCAGTGATGTTAAACCGCTGTCTTCTTTGTTCAGAAGGATGTGAATAGTAGAGGAAGAGGTAGATGGTGGAAATAATTCAGGGTTAGGGTTTAGCAAGGCGTTATTTGGGATAGGACAATGAAAGGATTTAAGAGTAGAGGATAGTGTAGGGTTGGGCTAATTCACTGAGGAGTTAAGATTGGGAAAATGGAAGGCATGACAAAGGAAGAATTTTAAGATGAAAAGAAGTTTGTTCATTTTGGAGCAGGTATTTCAGAGGACAAAGAGGGCAGTCAGATCAAAAGTGGAATATTAGTGAGTAGGGTTGAGGTAAATGGGAGTGAGCAAGGGGGCAGCTGGGGATGGAGAATAGTGTTTGTATATCATCAGCTGAGGGTTTTGAATTACCAGGATGGGAAGACTAGTTGGAATATGCTAACTATTGAGAAGTTTGTCTGGTCAGAGCAAAATTGCTTAGAGAGAAGTCCTGCCTTGAGGGAGGCAGGTGATGAGACTATTTGAGGTCCTTGTAGTAGGTGGTAATGCTAAATGCAGTGAGGCCCCAAGTGACCTACAATCCAGTAGGAAAGATTCAGGAGGCAGAGGTACCTTATATTGGAGAAAGCCCTGGAAGGGGGTGTGTGTGTGTGTGTGTGTGTGTGTGTGTGTGTGTGTGTGTGTGAGGGTAATGGAGGAAGGGCTCTTATTCTAGAACTAGAAGACCTCCAGGAGTCCATGGAAGCCAGCTGGCCCTGGCTTTGTGGCCCTGACTGAGCTCTGCTTTAAAGATGGCCCTGTGGCAAGTTTGAAGGAAGCAAGGAAGCCAGTGGTATGATGGAGGAGGGTAAATAGGGCGAGCTTGTCTCTAGTGCTGGCTTTGTATCAGGGCCCAGGGTCTACAGAATCTGGAAGCTGCAAGATGTGAGGTGGATATTTATGTCTTTTCTCTAGGGCCCAGGCATGGAGATAGAGCTGGGGCAGGGCTATCTGGGGCAAGGTGGGTAAATATGAATAGTAGAGAAGGGGGCGGTCTTGCCTAGTCCACTGATATTCAACTTGAACGAACATTTAGGGGGTTAAGAAAATAACAGAATATAATGTTAATGGCTTGGAAACTCTTAATTTTAGTTATTTCTTGGTATATAGGCTGGGGTAAATTTGGAGGCAGCTCTTCATGTCAGCCAGGGGCTGCTAATAGAGTGCTCTCTTTTTCTTCTGCACAAGGAAAGACACTTCCTAAAAAGTATCTGGATTTTGTTTTCATTCCTTTCTCAGCATTGAGAGGCTGTGGTGAGTGCCAAGACTGAAAGGAAGCAGGAACATATATGTTCCTAGAGGAGGCAGAACAAGGACCCACCTGGAGAAAGCAGAGAGATATCATGCAGTACATCATCTGAGTCACACAGAAGCAGTGTCGAAAGTTATGAAAGGGGTTGTTTCTGTAGTTGTCATGGATGCAGAGCTGCCAAAACAAAAAAAAATCTATATAATGTGAGCTGAATTTTTGGCACTATTAGCCACTTATGCATTTCTAAGCTGAAGAAAACTGGTTAGGATTCCATCTTCCCTCTCCATGTCTAACTCTAACCTCAGGGTTTGTTGCTCTCTTTCCTTCTTTTTCCTCCCAGTTCTTGTTCTATGATGATAATAATAATAATAATGATAATAATGCAATTTATTCATATTAGGTGCATATCTCTGAAGATACTAAAATGACCTGATAAATCTCACTTGAAGCAGGTAAGATTACCTTTGTGACATATGTGGAAATTGGGACCCATAAAGTGAAATTACTTTACATGAGACATGTATTAAGTTAGCAATAAAACAGGGAATAGAATTTGGACCTCCTAAGACAAGGCCCATTAGAACACATTGTCTCACTTTACTGATCTTACTTCATATATTTTTATTTGATTCTCATTTTCTTTAAATTCATCAAATACAGAGTTTAAGATGTAAAGAATATTGTTTATTTATAGTAGAAATAGGCTTTAGGAGTTGTCCCATCCATCTCTATCTCTTTTAGCTGGTTCAGTTGTACTTTAATTTTTTTTTTGTCTGAACCTGTGATTTCATTGAGGAAGGGAATTCCTGGTGAGGAAACTCACTCTACCAATGATGGTGAGCAATTGTTTGAAATTTGTAGTCTTAGAGGGGAACTGAGAAAGTAAGGGACTTTATTGAGGGTTTTTTTTTTGTGAGGCAATTGGGGTTAAGTGACTTGCCCAGAGTCACTCAGCTAGACATATTATGGTATTTGTGTCTGAGGTCACATTTGAACTCAGGTCCTCCTGACTCCAGGGCCAGTGCTCTTTCCACTGCGCCACCTATCTGCCTCTTTAATAAGGCTTTATAGTATGTGACAGAGGTAAGACTCAGGACTTTTTGACACCAAAGCCAACTCTCTGTTATGCCATATTGCCTCTGCTGGTCTTGAATGGAAGCTATAAATTAATTCAATTTTTAACCAACTCAGAATCAGAAGCATTGCATGTGCGCGCGTACATGCACACACACACACACACACACACACACACATATACTTCTGTTTCATTTCTATGGTCCCAAGACTTTCTTTGTGCTTCTGGATGCCAACATTTTCCTCAGATCTTGAATTTTTCGGGCTGTCACATTAGATAAATAATTCTGCAAGGTGGATTTACTAGACCAGAGGTGGAGAACTGGAGGCCTCAAGGCCACATGTGGATCCTCTAAGTCCTCAACTGCAGCCTTTGACTGAATCCAAACCAGAGAATGTTCCAGATGTCACAGAACAAACAATACATTCTGTGAAGTTTGGATTCAGTCAAAGAGCCTCACTTGAGGGCCTAGAGGGCCACATGTGGCCTTGAGGCCACCAGTTCCACACCCCTGATCTAGATGAGCTATCTTTGCCTCCACTAATTTGTAGCAGTATTATAGCAATTTTTTTTTGTTTTTTGGTGAGGCAATTGGGGTTAAGTAATTTGCCCAGGGTTACACAACTAGTAAGTGCCAAGTGTCTGAGGCTAGTTTTGAATTAAGGTCCTCCTGACTCCAAGGCTGGAGCTTTATCCATGGCAATTTCTATTTTTATTATAAATTCTATCCCAGTTTGGTAGATAGTTAAAAAAATCTTTGAACAAGAAACCTAGTTTGCAACTTAACACTTCTGAGGACACTTTTCATTTTTAGGAAGCCTAGTTTTGTCAGAGAAGTATCTGGGGAATCAAAACATTTGTAACTCTAGAGAATGGACAATTATATGCTTAATAATTACCAGCCATCTCTTCAGCGTGATAGGGTTGATATTAAAATCTTTGACTAGACCAAGATCATGGTACATGTGTTCTAAACAGCTTAGCATCTGTAAGGAAATTGAGAAAGAAATTGTTATTATAACATGCTGACTCATCATAGAATCTAAGAATGGGGAGGTGCCTCCAAAGACATCTAAGACATCTAGGAGGAGCTGATTCTTGTTCCTGACCAGTCATCTGTACTACAACATCACTGAAAGTGGTCCTCTGGCTTCTGCCTGGAGACTTCCAGTGAGGTAGAACTCATTACCTCATTCTACTTTTGGATAGTTTTGTTAGCTAGTTTTTCCTGATATCAAGTCAAAATCTGCCTCTCTGAAACTTTCACCTAGCTTAGTTCTATCTTTTGAGGCCAAATAGGACAAGCCTAAACCCTGTTTTATCTGGTGATGCTTCAAATGCTTGTGTACTACTGTCTTCTTGATTTGAAGATAGTATAAATTTTCCTTGCATTGTCTGCATATTCAAAGTGTCAAAGAGACGGGTAGTTTAAAGTCTTACTAACATAAATGTCATGCCTAAGTTTCTTTTAATGCTATAATGTGAACGAGTTATTTAAAAAGAGAATGACCATAGTTTATGGAAAATTTTTCATAGTTTATGGAAAAAATGCCAGAACTCTGGCATCCAACGAGAATTTTGTTCTCACTGACTGGAATCCCTAGATATGGCTTTGATACCAGAGAGAAGGTATGAAGATGGCACCAGATCATAGATATTCCAGAATTCACCCATATAGGAATCAGACTACTGGTATTGCTGGCTAGAGTGTGGAGGTGATCATTCACCACCAGGTATGCAAGGTGATTGGGAAAGCTAGCGCTTCATGAGATAGTTATTTCTTCCCTCCTTTCTTGGAACTGGCCAACCAATGATTTGTATAAATGTTTTGGAGTATAAATTACTCAAGGTCAGTGCTTAGGAGCTGCTTTAAAATATACAGTGGAAATAAGTAAGAGTTAGTATGTACAAATATATTACTCATTTACTTTCTTTTTGTGCCAACATAATACAAATATTCCTGTGAATGGGCATATAGACCTCTATTACTTGAAAATAGGTATGTGGGGTTTTTCTTTGGTTATTTTAATATGGTCTATTATGTTTAAAGTTTTTTTTTAATTGAAACAACCTTGAATTCCTGATATAAATTGAATCTGGTCAAAATGTGTAATCTATTAAATATGTTTTCATAGTTTCTTTGCTATTATTTTAATAGATGTTTAAAATTAATTTTAGAGATATTGGTCTATTGTTTTCTTTCTCTGGTTTGTCTCTCCCTAGTTTGGCCATCAGGACCAATGATATTTATCTCATATAATGAGTTTGGTAGGATCCCCTCTCTATATTTTTCCAGATAATTTATGTAATACTGGAATTAATTGTTTACATTTAATTTATCACCTGTGTGTTGTCATATAATTGGACAAAATAGTTTATAATAATTTTATTGAAGAGTATAAAAATTTGATTTTCATCTCTCTAAAATTAGTTAACAATTTGATGATTTTAATTGCTTTTTTTTAAAAAAGCTTCTAGTTTTACCATCAATGAGATATTTTTGCCTTTAATTCTATCTCTTCTATGATTTTTAGAATTTCTACTTCTTTTTGCTTTTCTACTTTTTTTAGTTACACATTCAATTAATTCATTAAATTCATTCTCTCTTTTGTTTATACTTGTGATTATTCTTTTCCCAACACTGCCCTCCTTCTTAAATGCCCCTTTCCTCTCCTTTTCCCTGTTGAATTTAGTACATTTCTACATCAAACTCTGTGTATGTATTCAACACTTTGTTCAGTTTAGATAAGACTTGAGTTTCATGAGATGCCTTTCCCCCTACGCCCTTCTCCATGTTTGCATATTGATATTCTGGCTTATCCCAATATAAGAAATAGTACATTTTCCTTTCCTCCTTCCTTATTTCCTCTTCCCCCAAGTATTGCTTTTCCCTTCCTTTCCTTTCTTCAAACTAAAATGGTGCAAAACCACCCCAGATCTTATGTTTGTCTTTCTTTACTCTATGACTCTTAAAGACAGGGGGAATCTGAGGGAATATTTGCCTCTTCTACTATTGTTGTACATCCCCTCCCAATTTCTCAAATGTATTTATTTTTTGCTTTCTCTTGTTTCTCCTGTTTTCATTTCAAAGATTCTACTCTTTTCATCAGGAATTTTTGAAAATTCTCTATTAAAGTCCTAGCTGTCTCTACCACCCCACCCCCATAAAAATATACTCGGATTCATAAAAAATGTTATTTTTGGTTCTTTGTTTTGCCTTTTGTAATATTACATTTCAATATTTTTTCCTTTATTGTATTTGCTGCATAGTGTTCTATGATCCTGATTCCTTGGTTTTGAACCAGAAGTGTTTTATCTTTGACCTGGAAGCTCTGACTCTTATAAATACGTAACAGTTGCCTTGTAGGAATTTGCATGGGAAGCAGTGGACCTAGCATCTCTGAGCATCAATTCTATTTCTTTACAGACACTTTTCCATCCTTCTACAACTCCTCAGCAGTTTCCTTGTCCCCATCCAGGTATCCTCAGTCTCACCTTTCTCCTCCCACTCTACTTTCCAGCTATATACCTGTCTAGGCCTGATACCCTGGGACAACTCTACCCTGAGGCCAAAACCCTATGGACAATTATAACCTATCTGATCTTATTCCTCAATGATTAACATGTACCCCATCATGCCCTCCCCATCCCAGTAATTCTGAACACCCAACTGCCAACGTTCAAACTCCTTTTTCCATTCCCCATTGACCAACTACTTCCTTATTCCCATTCCTTTTGTTCTAACCCCTCCCCAACTGAAGTCCTATTCTAAAGTTAATCCCCCTTTCCACTGTGCTCTCTGGTATGTCTGATCCATAGATAATACACTAGAATTTATCTTAAACCTTCTTACTTCTTGCTCACTCCATCTTCTAGTACTCACTGAGACATGACTTCTTTCTGAAAACACAGGTTCCTTGGCTGCCCTTTCCAGTACTGGTTGAACTTTAACTAGTACCCCATACTCATTGGTCATAGTGAGAGAGCTGAATACTCCTTTATCCCCTTTGGTACTTCGAGGATCTCCTTTTATTCCATTACTCACTTCCTTTGAGGTTCATTCAATTCATATGTATCACCCAATCAAAATTCTGATGGCTGTGTTTTCTACTGACCTCTAGGGCACCTCTCCTCCTTTCCTGAGTTCTGAGTTCATTTCCTGGATTACAGTCTTTCTTTCCTCCATAACTCCTGCCGTCATATTAGGTAATGGACTTCAACATACATATTGACACTCTTAAACACTCTTACTTCTCAGTTCCTCAGCTTGTTCATTTCCCATGACCTACTCCTCCACTCCAGCTCACACCTCAGTCACTCATGGTCAGAAAATGGCTTTTCAAGCCTCCACCTGTTAGATTGGATGCAGGCAGAGAATGTTGCATGTGATTTGCTTAACCCAATAGGAAGGACAAATCCATGCATGTTCCAAGGAGCATGACTGGCCCTCATTGACCAGTCCCCTCATTACAGTAAGAAGATATGTTAATCTGAAGAACTAGTACCATAGGATGATGAAAAGACTTTTAATGGGGTGAGGATTCAGAAGGACTTGAAACAGGGGTTCTGATGCATGTCTAGAACAACTGGGACAAGCAGAAGGTTGAGTTGGGGAGAGTTGTGATGATTTGGGATGAAAGAGCCTCGGATGGAACATGTGTACATGTGTATACATTCTTCTTCTTCTTCTTCTCCTTTTTGCGTGAGGCAGTTGGGGTTAAGTGACTTGCCCAGGGTCACACAGCTAGTAAGTGTCAAGTGGTGTCTGGTCTGAGATGGGATTTGAACTCAGATCCTCCTCACTCCAGGGCTAGTGCTCTATCCACTGTGCCACTTAGCTGCCCCCCGTGTGTATACATTCTGTGACTAGTTCTGGTCAACTAAACATGTAGTAAATGAAGCTCTTTTAACGGCTTCTGAGACATGCAAAAGGCTTTAGATGACCTCCATCATACTTCTTCATCTCATTCTTTTCATCTGTGCTTTTGGGAGATCTTATTACCTCCTTCATTTGTGGTGCCTGGTGAGAGAAAACACTGGTCTTAAGACTTTCTCTGTGACGCCTTGGCCCTTGGCATGTGCATTTGTTATTTTCTATTTTAAGTGAAAGAGATTAATCTGGAGGTCAGGAGAGCAAGCCACAGGAACCAGGCATCAGAGTTCAGATAAGGCTTTGTAGCCAGCCCAGAATCAGTTCCTTAAGGAGCAAGGAGTAATCTTCTGGACTCCAATGGAGTCTAAAATCATCTAGTAGTCATGCTGCATCTGGACATGAACTTAGTAGGATCAGTGCTATAGAGGAACTGAGCTAAGTTTTGTTTTGACCCCAGGTGACTGAGGAGGTACAGGGGGGAGTATATCCCCGAGGTGTTGGAGGAAATGTCTATATTTCATATTTGTTTTATCTTTGAAGTAAATATCACTTAGTAAAAGCTAGTTCATATCCAGCAATTAAATGAAACTAGGGTGCTAGTCACTGGCTCCTAACTGTTGAGGAAGGGGAACATAATAGAGAGGTTGAGCTGATGGCAGCAGATACCTCCCTAAACATCTCAGGGTACCCTATGACTCTGAGAGGCAGATGTAGCCTGCCTGGATTACTCCTGTAGATTGATGATTCAGTAGAGGCTGAGCTAGAGCTAAATATGGTGTGAACAGATGGTCTCTCCGCCTCTTTTCTAGAAGCTTTTGACTTGGGAGGATACTGTGAACCACAGAGTCACTGAGTAGGCAGTGATGCTATCTCCTACTGGGTTACCTGAAGGCATCAAGCCAGTTTCTTTTGTGCTTACACTTTCCTGACACTAAGAGAATAAGTATGCAGAGACAGAATGGATCAGGTTTTGGTTTTGTGAGTTCTGATGGGTCAAAAGAGCCATTAGAAGTTCACTCAGCAATAAGAAGTAAGGATCTGGGCTAGCTAGGTGTCACAGTGCATAGAGCTCCGACCTTGGAGTCAGGAGGACCTGGGTGCAAATCCAGCCTCAGACACTTGACTCTTGCTAGCTGTGTGACCCTGGGCAAGTCACTTAACCCCAATTGCTTCACACAAAAAAAAGTAAGGATCATCAGACTTTGTTGCAACATTAGCCATCCTAGTTAGAAGTCAGCCCTGAGGGCCAACCTGCTTAATCTAGTCCAGACATAGATGGATTCCAACTTAAGACTCTTGTAAGGAGCTGGTTCATATTAGCAAGGTACCAAATCATCCATTGTGAATGGTACTCCCTGAAGCAGACTTGGTGGGGACTTCTTGGACAAGAGAAAAGAACTGCCCAAGCCAGGAACTGGGAAATACTCGTAAGCCCTGTGTGTTCCCCAAGTGTGCCTTATAGTTCAATGCTTCGAGCTTGAACCTCTTCTCCCAGAGACTCTGTGTGTGTGTGTGTGTGTGTGTGTGCGTGTGTGTGTGTATGTGTGTACAAGGGGAGAGTAAGCCTCTTCCGTTTGGGGACATTGGTTGTTTTGTAACTACTGTTCTTGCTATATCTTCTCAGTAAATTACCTTTATAAAATCTAATTCATGTCAACTAGTTGATGACTTTTTGAAGAGAGCACAGAAGATGGGGTTCCAGAGTGACAGAGCTCTTAACATTATCTCTAAAATCCTGAGTGGAAAAGTAGACAGCTGCTTTCTGAGGTACTCTGCCCGCTAATGTGAATAGCAGTTTGGAGAGTTAGCCCACTACTTTAATATGCAATGTTACCATGTTCCACTTTTACTTGTTATAAATAATAAACTATGCCTTTCCTGAGCTATACTCCAGTTGTGAGTCCTAGACTGTCAAGTTTCAGTAATATAATTATATGATATATTAGATAACAAAAGTTACTAAGGCAAGTTTTAGAATCTTCTTCCTTGGCAAGCTTTCCTATGAAGCTAAATACTTCTAGAATGGTTTAGCTGAAGGTTAACTGGAAGCAGAAAGTAAATTTAGATAAAGATTTAGAATTCCCTTCTAATGCTTTGTTTTCGTGATATAAATCTATGAAACTAGTAGTTTTGTGTAAAAGGTTAGCAAAATACAGGATCATCTGGTAAGAGCATGAAAAATTCTTTGTTTCAGAAATCAAGAGGAATTCTATGAAAGAAGGAAGGGTAAACAATGGGGAAAATGTGCAGATGGAATGGCAAATGGCCATATTAAGATTATTTTTATGTGTGTGTTGAAAAACATCTCATTAACTAAAAATTTAGTTCAAATTTCTAGTATAAAAATATTGAAAACAAAATCCAAGCATTGTATCTCTTATGAAAACACTTCAAATGTATAATTCAGAAGGGATTAAAGGTACACATGTAAATATATAAAACATAAATATAAAGCAAATAAATAAAATATATTTTCTTGTTGTTCAGTTATGTTCCCTCTCTTTGTGACCCATTTAAAGTTTTCTTGGCAATGATAGTAGAGTGGTTCGCCATTTCCTTTTCTGACTCATTTTATAGATGAGGAAACTAGGCAAATAGAGTCAAATGACTTGCCCAGGGTCACACAGCTAGTTAGTATCTAAGGCCAAATTTGAACTCTGGAAAATGACTTCGGTCCCAGCACTCTATCCACTGCACCTCCTAGCTTCCCAAAATAATTAAATATAAGGTAATTTGGTAGGGAGACCAGTTGGGTGGATCAAGAAAGGGTTCATGCAGAAGTTGGTGCTTGAGATGTTTCCTAGAGGAAGAAAGGTAAAAGGTAAAGGTAAAAGGTAAAAGGCAGAGGTAAGGAGGGAGGGCATTGTAGTCACTTGGGATGGCCAGTGAAATGGCATGGAGATAGAAGATGGAATGCTGTGTGTGAGGAGCAGAGAAAAGCCGGTGTGGCAGAAGGCAAAAAGGGGAGTGTTGTCAAATGAGGCTGGAAAGAAGGTTGGGTTCAGATTGAGAAGGGCTTTAAAAAAGCTGAACAGAGGAGTTTATATTTGATGCAGATGCATCATGGATTTACTGGAATTGATTGAGTAGGAGAGTCACATGGTTAGATCTGTGTTTAAGGAAAATCACTTTGGCAGTGATCTGTAGGATGGACTGGAATGGAGAGAAACTTGAGCCAAAGGAAACCAATTAAAGAGTTCGTAGTAATAATCTAGACAAGAGGTGAGGGCAGTTTAAACTAAGGTAATAGGGGTCATACACAAGCAGTATAGGTAGTATGTATATCTGTATGTGTACGTGTTTGTATAGGTATATGTAGAAATGGTAAGATTTGTTAACTGGATATGTGGGGTAAGGGACAGAGAGAAGTCAAGGATAAAGTTGAGATTATGAACCTGGGAGACTGGAAGAATAGGGAGGCCTTTGACAAAATTAGGGAAGTAAGGAAGAAGGGAAGATTTTTTTGGGAAAGATAATAATCTGTGATAGTAACTAAGTTTAGTTTCTGACATTAAGCTTGAAATGCCTTTGGTTTGTAATGTCCAGTAGGCAATTCATGATGCAGAACTGAAGTTCATGAGAAGAACTGGTGCTGAATTTATTGAAATTGTCCTTGAAATTTTATTGGCTCAGGGACATTTAAGGGTTGGGACATTAACATAGCTTTCTGGGCTTCTAGGTACAAAACAGCCTGAACATAAGGGGCTAGACCTTTTCTGTCAGGCTTCTGACTGCCTACTTGCAGGATAACTTAAAGTTGACTCAGAAGAGCTCAACTCACCTGAATCAAAATTATATTCTTGCATGAATATCCTTTCCTTGCTCTGAATGTCCTTCCTCCTCTTATGGCTAAGTAAAACCTCTTATTAATTGTTAGATGGACTATGAGTTTCTCTCTCTTTTTTTTTTTTTAAGGCAATTGGGGTTAAGTGACTTGCCCAGGGTCACACAGCTAGTAAGTGTCAAGTGTTTAGATGGAGGCCAGATTTGAAGTCAGGTCCTCCTGACTTCAGGGCTGGTGCTCTATCCACTGTGCCACCTAGCTACCCCTGAGTTTCTCTTTTCATTCTAATTTCAGAACTAAAAATACTGGGGGACTAGTCTGAGTTAGGCCAAGTCCATGATATGTGGCAACAGTTGGCAGTTTTTGGAATGAGGTCCCCTCATTGAAAGGAGGGATAAGAAGATAAGTCCCAGGTGGCCCCTGTGCTTCTGATGGTTCTTCTGGTTGTACCAATGGCAGGGTGGCCTTTTACTGTGAGGTTTACCCCACAACCCTGAGGGACAATAAACTGTCTGCGGCTTTTCAGTAACTAGTGTTTATAAACTGCTTTTATCTTCAGTTTCATCAATGATTGTACCTGGAAGGTAACAGCAGTACCATTATTCATTGAGTTTCCATAGTTTTTTGTGTGGGTAGGTGTGATAGTAATCTTCAAGTTCATCAGCTGTGTTGGTCCTGGGCTTTCTAGTTTGGCAATTTAGATATACTCCAATTTCTATTAGTTTTTTCTCTGAACTCAATTTATGTTCAGAACAGTGGGGGAAGGACTGAATTTTTGGAAGGGGAAGTTTGTTCCCCTCCCCCCCAGAAGAAAAAAAAAAGACTAAAGAATGCTGCCTCATCCTGTCTTTGTTGGAACCAGATGGATTTATATTGCTAGTATTCATCAGTTAACAGCCTCAGGGCAGCCCAATGAATAAAGGAAACTCCTACAACCTTTAAGGGTTATATAAATATAAGTTATATTACATATAATTTGTTAAATAACTTTGATAACATTCTAACTTGCAAGTTTATGAGAATGACTTTTGTCTTTTAGAAGCCTTAATGCCTTTTGTCTATTACATTGTATCTGGATGAGTTTTTAAATTGGGAGATGGTCTTCATTTCCAAAGAGAGATTTTACTGTATTGTGACCTTTGTGTGTCAATGAGGGAAAGAACTGTTTGGTTTTCAAAAACTTAATTGAGCTAGAGTACAGTAGGAGCGAGGGAAAGTTTGTCATGTCCTTGGTATTCTGAGATGTATGAAAAATACTATATAAATTGTTGTTCCAACATAAAGTAAGATTGCTTTTGCGGTTTCCTCCTCCCTTATGTAACCATACTTCCATCCAAGTCAGGGTCTAGTGTCCTGAGGATGTCCAGAAAGTACTTTGCTGTACACATATAAGTAGACATGACTTCTGTTTGGCTGAGAAAATGTCATGGTGCTACCCAAATACAGAAGGGATTTTTTCAGTTTCTTGGACACACACTTCCAGAGATGACGTAGAAAGAGATGGGTTGAGAGAAAGAAGTGAAGCATAGACTTTTGAATGGTGGATTTGGGTTCTAAAGCTTCAAATTTGTAGGGCAAATTAGCCCTTAACTTCCAGTACCTGAAGCCCTAGAGATCACTGAGAATGGACTGCCTACCCCTTGGTGAAATTGTTCAATCCTGGTTTGAACTGAGCTTACATTTTTCACTCAGTTGAAGAGCTCATTTGCTCTCGTGTATTGTTTTATATATTCTAATTTGTATTCCTTCTCTAATTTCTGTTTGATGTCTTCTTTATTTGTGATTGAATTTTGAGTAACTAGCATTTGGAGGAAGGGGTAAGCTGCAAGAAGCTAAAATGATCAAGAAGGCAGCTTTTGCTCTAAACAGTAGAATCATATCCTTGGGCTAACGATATTTAAGATATGGTAGATAGATGCATCTAGCCCAGTATCCTTCTTAGAGATAAGAGAAATTTCTAGGCTTTGTTGCCCTGGATCCTGTCTGCTTCTCCTTTCAGCTACTCTGCTGGCAGCATTGGCCTAACCTTCCTCCTAATCTCTGCAAAGGTATCATATTTATCCATGTCCTCAGCCAGCCATTTTTACATATTAGACAGTCCCATTTACATATCTATCTCATATTAATTATTGTACCTTGTTATTGTTCAGACGTTTCAGTCTTGTCTGACTCTTTGTGACACCATTTGGCAAGGATACATTTTCTTTTCCAGCTCATTTTGCAGATGAGGAAACTGAGACAAACAGAGTTAAGTGACTTGCCCAGTGTCCCACAGATAGTAAGTGTCTGAGGCCAGATTTGAACTCAGGAACATGAGTCTTCCTGACTCCAGGCCAGGCTTTCTATCTACTGTACCACCTAGCTGCCCAATTATTATATCTTTCTCATATTAATATTAATTAATATGTTCCTAATCCCTACAGTATCATATTATCAGTGTGTATAAAACCAGTGTGACATTCCATAGTAATATAAGTTAGTCAGGCTATTTAAACAGCATACATCAGTGTAGAAAGGGTTATAGACAAAGCTCTTTTGTGTTCCTGTTGTGTCCTATTATGAATAATGCATGTAGCATAGGAATATAGCAGCCTAGGCAGAGAAAGGGTGAAGGTACTGAAGATACTGAATATATCATATGCTGACAGTCATGGACATAGTGTTGGTATGTCTTGACTGTTTTTCTTTATTACAAGCAAGAGTTCTGGTATGTGTGGAGGGGAAAAGGGGAAGAACCTGTTAGGAAATTACTGTGATATAAAAAAACCACAGCAACACCAATACATCTAAAATAAACACAATGGATATTTTGATGACCAAAACCACGAGCAAAAGCCCCTCAAATGGTTTTTTCCTATATAGGGCTTTAGTCACAATTTATCCAGCAACTGAGAGCACTGATTTCAACTATAAATATTAAAACATATTTCCAAATGTAGTGAAATAGAATAAGTTAAATAAATGTTTGATAGTTATTTCTATGGAGTTACATAGAATGTATCTGACCTAACATCCATAAATAGCCATTGTGTCCAGAAGTTCTACAACAAAAATGGAAACAGTCAATGTTGAAGGGGCTTTGGGAAGATAGATATAGCAATGCATAGTTGGAGGAGCTGTGAATTGGCTGGAAAAACAACTTCGTATTATATAAAAAAAGTTCTTTAACTGTTCACGTCCTTTAGCTTAGCAATCCTGAAATTTATATAACACTTTAAGATATGCAAAATACTTTGTACATATTATCTCATGTAAACCTCACAACAGCCCTGTGAGATAAGTGCTATTATTATCCCGTTTTACAGATTAGAAAACTGAGGTCAAGAGCGTTTGTGATTTGCCCAGGATTACATAGTTAGTGTCTGAAACAGAATTTGAACCCTGGTCTTCCTAACATCAATTCCATTCTTCTATCCACTATGCTATGCTATCTCCCAAATGAAGTATCTTGCAATTATAAGACAGAAAATGGTTTATGTAGAATTTGTCAGATACAAGCTTAGGATGCTTCATCTGCCCAGTGACTTAAGTATTTGTCTAAGGTAAATAGATCAAGTTAGTGCCATAGTCAGAGCTGGCACTCGGGTCTCCTGACTTATCCAGTGCTCTTTCTATTAGGACTCATATTGCTTCTTTAGAGCAAAATAATGTCCAAAGGCATGGACTTAACATCAAAAAGGTAAGCTTTGCAAATGATTAATTTAATATACTCTTTCCACATTATAATTATCAGATAAAGTCTTATAATTAAAATTTTATGCTTATTACCACTCAGGCTTCCTCAAATTACTAAGATCAAGATGATTTTAGCACTAGTCTTAGAGTCAGGAAAAAGAGTTCAAATAATAATGAGAAAATATGTGACTTTAAACATGTGCAACTTTTAAAACTCCATGCCGACCTATTTAAATGAGATATTGATGATGAAAAATGGAATATAGATAGAAAAAGGTAAAGACACAGACTGTAATAATTTTATGTAGAAATTTATGGGAATTGTAAATCATGAGAAGACGGAAAAACCCTGAAAAGTGCCTTAGTCAGCAAACATTTGACTTACCTGCCAAACAGAGAGATATGGCAGACAAGAACAGTATCAGTTTGGAATATGAACTCTTTTGTATAATCTTAGTCAGAAGGATAATTGAAGATTATAAACACCATTGTCTCATAAAATGTAAACAACAACAAAAAAGTGGAGAATAAAACCACCAGTATAAAGAAATCTGCCAAGAGATCCAACTAAGAAAGTCATCCCTGGGTCATTTAAAGATAAAAATTGAAGGACAACAGAATAAAAATGAAAAAGAACTGCAAACACTTTTATAGCCAATGGTAAATTGATTACAAGTACGCTGCGTGGCTTATTTAGAGCCTTTCAAACAACTTAACCACAAATCTGCTGTTACAAACTTTTTTTATTTAACTTTTAATAATGCTACAACAGTGAACAACTGGGTTATCAATCATAGAATGATAGGTTCATTGATTTAGAACTGGAAGAGATCTTAGCTACTTAGCCCCTTCATTTTACAGATGTGGAAACTGAGGTACAAAGAGGTTAAATGACTTGCCCATGGTCATGTAGTTAGTAAGTTTCTTTTTTGACTCATTGTTCTTATTCCATTTTGTAACTCCAAAATAAAATGAGCATAGGTTGTGTCTCAGTTTCCCCCAATGTGGGTAACAGGGCCCCCATCTTCCGCAAAGGCACTTAATATACACTATGGGCATCAGGTATTATTTATTTTTGCTCCCATGGAAAATGGATAAGGCACCAAGGACCCACGGGAATCAATGAACAAATACATAAAATTAAAATCCATTAAGCTCTACCTGAGAAGTTAACATATTTTGGGGGCTATTAGAGACCCTCCTTCAACTCAGATTTGTACCATCTAAGCAACTTACTAGCATTGTTCATGAAGTTGAAGTCTTCATCCTGTTGCCCACTGAGCTATGTGGACTATCTTCTCTCACCAAGCATTACAAAGCTACATAAAGGCTAGCTCTCAAGGAGGCCAGTGCCTAAACACTTGATTTCAGGAATACTTAGACTGGGTAACTCTTGATTTTGGGATTACCCATAAAGTGGTCTTGAAAGGTGGGAAAATCCAATTTCAGGATATTTCCCCTCAGGCCATGTGCAACAGAGACTTCTACAAGCAGGCCATACATAAACATGTCTACCTTTGCCATGTGTTTCTTTGGGGGTTCTTACTAAGTGGGGGTTGCTGTATGGCTGTAAAGTCTAGATTATCACAATTTCCAAATAATTCTAGTTGCACCCAAAGGATAATGGAGACATAGATACCTAGTGTGTAAAGTTCTACTACCGCCATGTCATGGACGTAGCAAGTATATATTTAGGTAAGTTCAGTCTCTGACCTACCATCAGAAAAAGAAACCAAAAGATAGAAGAAGGTGGCCAAGGACCGAAGGTCCTAGAATTTCCCTCTTAGGCTTTTGATATGCTTTTCTTATACATATTGCTATTACTACTTTTGTGGATGGCTGGAAAATTCTTTTTTACCCCTTGCTGTACTCTGATTTGGAAGTATAAAGGAGATAATATGAGTCAAAAAGAGGTCTGAGTCATTCCCAGGCTCACTTTTGTAGACCATAGGGAAGGAACAGTTCCCCTGAATGCAACCTCAATTGCTGGGAGATAATGAGAGGAGTTTCCTGTGTTTTCCCAGTAAGGTGCCAAGGAGCACATTTACTTCTATGGGAAGTGCCATTCTAATGAATATTCATTTCCTGTCATCTTATCAAATTGATTAAGGGGCTTATTAGCTTAATAAGGGACTTTTTTTTTGTGGTCAACTCCCATGGCCAAAGGATTTATCAACTACTGTCCAGTCTCTCAGTAATTAGCTTCTCTATACTTATCTAGATTGGTCTGTGGAATGAAGATACAGCCTGTCAGTGGGAACATGATATAATTTTTTTCTAGCATGGCAAAATCTGATAGAGCTTCTTCTGTTTGGTTGGCATAACCTTTGAGAACTCAAGATTATTTCTATACTACGTTGAAGCATTGGAGTAGGACCTTATTGAAAATCCAAGAGAAGTACCTATTGTCCATGATACACAGATGGATGGAAAGCTATGGAGCTGATTCAATGGCACATGTATTTTAGATAGATACTGCAGATGGACAATGAGTTCAGAATTGAATAAGAGGAAGAAACCTGCCTGGGTTGCTATTGGAAAATTTTGAAGTACTTTTAATAACTTCAGATTTCTTCTTGCAATCAGGGTCCAATTGTTAAATACTTATACTCTTCTAGTGTTGATGTATGGCTGTAAAGTCTAGATTATCACAGTTTCCAAATAATTCTAGTTGCACCCAAAGGATAATGGAGAGATAGATACCTAGTGTGTAAAGTACAGCACTTTAACAATGAAGAAATGTTCAGGAGAAGAGGTTTTTAAAGATATTATAAAATAAACATGATTGGAAAATGTGGTGAATCAGTCATGTAACAACAGTAATGAATAACTTGATAGGTAACCTATAATATAAGTCCCATTTTTATCCCTGAAATGGCAAGAGAGCTAGATGAATGCTCCTACAAACTGGGGAGCCCCTGCAGAAGATTTATGGGAGAATCAAGAATTACATAGGATGAAGTGAGGAGGGATTATGATCTGCATTGTTGCAGGGAGACCCACATAGATCACAGATCCATAAAATAAGGACAAAATAACAATGATGAATGTTTACTTGCTGATTACTTTCTCCTAGAGACCTAATAAGCATTACTATCCTTTGCAAGTCAAAACTCTCATACTGCTGAAGTTTCTTAAGTAGAACAGTCCTATCTCAAAGGACCTTTCTATGAAGATTTGACTTCTGCTCCACCCAAAGCATACTCTTTTTGCGTATTTATGATCATGGCTTTGATCTAGCCTGCAATTGCTGTGCATTTAGAATTCCTTTCTTTAAATCTGTGCTATGGTTCTTCCTCTCTGAGAGTTAGAAAAAAACTACTATGTGTTGGTTTTTATGTTTTAATAATTAATTTTCCATACTGTAGAAAAATTGGTTTTTAAAAGTACCCATATTCTCAAATATGTATTTTGGAGTAAAACTGGCTATATATGTGCTTTCTTTTGTACAAAGACTAAGGATTTTTGGAGACTTTTGTGTTGAGACGCTGGAAAAACAGTCTATTTTAGAGACTCCAAAGGACAGACCTTACCCTATGGGATGAATGAATTTGGCATTCCATTTTCTATATTTATAAAGAGAATAAATATAAATATGAATATAAATATAAATATAAAGTGTCATTGCCACCAACTTTAGAACAGCCCAGGAAGAGTTTTGATCAGGGACATATGAGTTTGTACCAATTTTGCTTTCATTTTCATGAGCCAGACATATATTACCTCATGCCTGCTGGTTCCACTCCTAATTTACAATAATTTATAATCAGAATGTTCTCTGGAATTTTATAGGTTTAGAAAAGAAGAAAAACCATGTTTAGTTTTCATTTTCAGGTGATTTTTTTTTATTTGCGGTGGGAGATCATGGTCATTAAATAACCAGGAAAAACAATAATAAAACACATGATAATCATGCTACACATGTAACACTTCAAGAGGATGGAATATATAGGGAGGTTGGTAGGGGGTGTATTTCCTTTTAAGTATTTCCCACCAGTAATCTTGATGAGAGCAGTGGCAGGCAGGAACAGGGTTCGATACTAGAGCTCGTACTCTGGGCACAAGCTCTCTTCAACCTGCAAAGCATATAAAGGATTTAAAGCAAGTTTTCCTTGTAGCAGGAAGTTTCCCATGCAGATTCCTTTTTCTCGAGCTTGGCTTATTTTTGCCTCAAAATCTAATCTCAAATTGGACCAGGAGTGATACTAAATTGCTGTGTGTATATATGTACATACTGATATATGTATACATACATACTTACATGCACACATACATACATAGCAAATTGATATCACTCCTGATGCTACCAGTATGTACATCTGTGAATACACATATACATGCACACATACATGTATTTACAATGATAGGTAGATGATAGATAGATGGATAGATAGATGGATAGATAGATAGATATCTTGTTCATGGAAATTTGCGTCTGCCAAGAGGCAAGATTTCAATGTGCCTCCACTGCATTTGAGGATTCAAAATAGACTCAGTGACAGATTTCCCCAGCCTTCCTAAAGTGGGGACATGTCTCCTGTCCTACAGAGATCCAAAACTCTCTCCAAATCTCTACAGATACTAACATTAATCACCCTAGACAAGGATTTAATGTTTACCAAATGTTCTTTTATATAAAGAGGGCAGGGAATAAAATATCGATGAAATAGCAATTAGCAAAATGGGGGAGAGCAGTGGAGAGTTTGTTTGGAAATGAAGCTGGTGATTTGTGCTGCCAGCTACTGAGACAAAATTTGTTTCCCCTTCTGAGGTTGGCTCTCTCCCAAAGGGAGAAGTCATCCATAAGCTTAATGGAAATATTAGCTTTGAACTGATTTGTTTTTTAATAGACAAGTGAGAGGAAATACAGATTTTCTTTTGGTAGATCTACAGTTTCACCATGAGTGCTTCATCAGGTCTTAGCCAGAAGATGAAAGGTCACTTCTCAGTTTCTGATTCCCATCCTTTGCAAGCAGAGCTTATGAAATCATAGAGGAAGGGGCAGGGGAGTTGGCATCTAGAGATACAGTGCCTCACTTGACCCTGGCTACCTTTTCTTCCAAATAGTAGGGAATGAGAATGGCTGCTCCTTCTGGCCTCAGGCTTCTCTCTCCTAGATGACTCCAAAATATTGTCCCAGAAATCCAAGTTCCACACACATCACCACCTGGTAAACTCTGATATCACATCTAGTTGAGTCTCTCTAGGTCTGTGAAACCAAGGCTACATCAAAAAAGGATATTTTCTTTTTTTTTTCTTTTAAAAAGAACTTTTAAATTGAAACACGAAAGAAAATAAAACAGAACCCCTGTAAAACAAACAGAAAACCTTTCAATGACCATTTTCTCCTAAAAACTGAAGTCAGTTCCCAGTCATTTGCAGTCCTGAATAAGCAAATTCATTGCTCTTGATTCCTGGCTCGTCACATCAGACGCTGTTTTCTATTCTAACACCGATCCTCCTAAAGCTCCCATAGTCCCCAGTGGCTCCAAGCCCTGCATTTTATTATAACTTCTCTAATTTGGCAGTGCCTCCAGCAAGTGTTGCCTGGCGTAACACTTTCTGTAGTTTCTTGTAGAAGGGCACTGCAGATGTCATTTGCACTCTTGTCTAGTCACTGTCTTTGGACCAGATAAAGCCTAAACCACCCCCTAAGCAAAATCTATCTCTATCATTGGACACAGTCTTCATCACTCCATAGAGGACGGTCCTCAGAATTTTCCCTGCCTGGGAATCAATCAATCAATCAAAAAAACAAAACAAAACAAAACAAAACTGTTCTCCTTGAAACAGAGGAAGGGTTTCCTCACATAAGTTTTGTTACTATTTCTTGTCAATTTTAGACTTGACAGAAGTTTGCCCACTGAGCAGATTAAAAGGGGACATTTTTTAAGTCATGTTGCAGAAAATGACTCAAATTCCATTGATCTTTCATATGTGTTATATCCCAGATTTCCACTGCTGCTTGTTAGTCTCCTCGAAGCATGTAGGGGTGATGTCATTTCTGTGCAGTATCATAGCATAACCTTTTTTTACTCTAAGGAATATGTTAAAGCAACCTAACCGTTGAGGAAAAGAATACTTATTTTGTTCAACACCAACCAATCAATCATCAATCAAGCATTTATGATGCACCTACTATTTGTCAGACACTGGGCTAGGCACTAGGGATCGAAACACGAATATGAAACAGTCTCTGCCCTCAACTAGTTTATATTCTATTGGAGAGATAATATGTACATATATAATTATACACAAATTAATTATAAGAAAAGTTAGGGGAGAAATGTATTGTGTAATGCTAGCATTGTTACTAAATTCCTCAGTTTCAAGATCCTACTTTTTGCATGTTTAAAGTAATGATGCTATGTTGTTGTTTTTGTTCAGTCGTTTTCAGTCATGTTCTACTCTTTGTGGCCCCATTTAGGGTTTTCTTGGCAAAGATCCTGGAGTGGTTTGCCATTTCCTTCTCTAGCTCATTTTACAGATGAGGAAACTGAGGCAAACAGAGTTAAGTGACTTGCCCAGGGTCACAGAGCTAGTAAGTATCCAAGGCTGGATTTGAACTCAGGAAGATGGATCTGACTTTAGGCCTGACACTATCCATTGCACCACCTAGTTGCCCAGTTATGCTATATAAATCCATTTTTTAACGATTGCACTAGATTTTATTTCCTCATCTGTGATTCTCAAACTACTGTTTGTTATGAAGTATATAACTTAAACTAGAAGGCTGGAAATTGAAAAAATAAAAGAGGTGGGGGTAGGTCAAGTTAATATTTCATAGAACTATCTTTTTTGTATTCTTCATTAGGTATCTAGGATTAGATGAGGAAATAAGCTTTGCTCAGGACTCTGTTTTGATGTGACCAACTGAGGCTGTTAAGCATAAAGCACACATCGGCAGTTCACTCACCTCATTGGGCTCCCACAGCCAGACATCAAACGTGGGCTTCCTGAGAGCGTCTATGGTCTCTTGAGAAAGCATGTACTGAAGAAGAAGATTCAGTGTTATTTGTGTCTGTACTCCCATTCAAGCTATCTAGAGTCAATTACAAAGCATTTTAAAGAAATAAAGGATCAAAAAAGAAAAAAAGAGAGAAAGGATCACTGAAGTAACTGGAGAGATAGTTAATGCTTATGGCTGGGACATGCCAATATAGTAAAAACGACAATGCTTAAATACATTTATGATTTTATTGCTATATTAATAAAAAAAGCAAAGGGATACTTATGAAAATAACCAGACAAAATAATAAAATTCATTTGGAGCAACAAAAGGTCTAGAACCTCAGGGGAAAATATGAAAAAAAAAAGGGAAGGAATAATGGGTAAATAACACTTCCAGGCTTCAAATTATATAAAGCGGTAGTCATTAAAACAATTATGTAATGATTAAGAAATAGATATTGATTAGTGGAACAGACCAGGTAAGGATGAATCAAAACCAATTTAATTCAGCAAAACAGTGTTTAATAAACACCAGAACATACATTATCTTGGAAATAATCCCTATTCTATAAGAATTATTGGGAAACCAGTTCGACAGAAACTAGGTTTCAACCAACATCTCACCACAAAATTCTCAAAAGCAATGTGCAATCAGAATATTAAAGGTCACATCATAAAAACTAAGAAGAGAACCAGAATACATATGACAATGGGAGAGTTCTTAGCCAAACAAGGCAGAGAGGTGATCACAGAAGAGAAAATAGTAAAAAGTAAAAATTAAAAATTAAAATTTGATTACATGAAATCAAAGGGCTTTTGCACCTTTAGTGACCTTGTCAGCTCTTATGGTTTTAATTATCAGATGACTCACAAATATACACACATATGTCTATGTACATATTTGTATTTATAAATTAGCTAGTCTGTGTGTGTATACACACACACACACACACACATACATAGTTTTTAGCTAAGTGGATATATCCTTAGTCTCTCCCCAAGCTTCAGCCCACCATCACTAACTTTCTATTGAACATTTCAAACTTATATCCCATAGACATCTCAAACTCAAAATGTCCCAAACAGAACTCATTACCTTCCTCCCCCCATACGCATCACTCTTCCAATCTTTTTTATTTTTGTCAAGGGTACCACATTATTTTAGTAAATCAGGTTTATTACCTTGGCATTGTCCTTGACTCCTTACTCTCCTTCACACTATATATATATCTTCAGTTAATATATCTTACTCTTTTGATCCGTACCATATCTCTTGCATCCGACCCCTTCTCTTTACTTACACAGCTACTAGCCCTTAGTTCAAGCCCTCATCACCTCCTACACAAATTGTTGCAACAGCTTACTAATTGGTCTCCTGTACCAACTCTCCCCTTACCCCAATTCATCCTCCACACAGATGCCAAAGTTATTTTTATGAAGCAGAGATCCAACCTTGAAATTCTTCTTTTATAAATGAGGACAATGAGGCACAGAAAGGAAGTGATTTGTTCTTAGTCACACAACCAGTAAATGGAAGAGCCAGGACTAGAACCCAGGTCTTCTGACTCCATGCTCTTTACTTTCTCTATGTTATACTATATACATGGTTACAGAACAGCGTAATATGAAATATGATAGACTTGGAGTCAGGAGAGACTCTATTTGATACCCAGTCCATTACTTTTGCTGCATACTGGAAAGTATATTGAATCAAAAGACCAGGGTTCAGGTCCTCATGCTGGCATTTACTATCTGTATGATTAAGAATGAGTCACTTAACTTCCCTATGGCTCAGTGTCCTCATCTGTTCAGTTCAGTTGTTTGTCAGTCATGTTTGACTCTTTGTGACCCCTTTTGGAGTTTTCTTGGCAAAGATACCGGAGTAGTTTGCCATTTCCTTTTCTATCTCATTTTAGATGAGAAAACTAAGGCAAACAGTGTTCAATGACTTGCCTAGGGTCTCATAGCTAATAAGTATCTGAGGCTAGATGAGTCTTGCTGACTCCATACCTGGCACTCTATCCATTGTACCACCTAGCTGCCTGTCCTCATCTGTAAAAAGAGGTTAATAATACTTGTAATGAAAGCATTTCTATGTGCCTGAGCATATAACTTCAGAAAATAATTTTCACATCTATAAAATGGGGATAATAAAGTGTGATTACTATTGTTTTAAATATGTACCACCTACGGGGGCAGCTAGGTGGTACAGTGTATACAGCTCTGACCTTGGAGTCAGGAGGACCTGAGTTCAAATCTGGCCTCAGACACTTGATACTTACTAGCTGTGTGACCTTGGGCAAGTCATTTGACCCCAATTACCTCACCAAAAAGCAAAAAAAAAATCTACTAGATAGACTACATAATTTAAAGAAGAACAAGACCATGAGGAATTCTGTGCCATATAAAGACTTTTTCAATACTTTAATGGTTCTGGATTCATCTGCAGTAGCTAGGGTACAATGGAGAGAGTACTAGTCCTGGAGTCATAAAGACTTGAGTTTACATACAGCCTCAGACACTTAATGGCTGTGTGACCCTGGGTAAGTCACTTGACACATTTGCCTTAGTTTTGTCATCTATTAAATGAGGATAATAATATCACCTATCTCTCAGGGTTATTTTGAAGATCAAATGAAATGATAATTGTAAAGTGCTTAGCACAGTGCCTGGCACATAGTAAACACTGCATAAATGTTAGCTATTACTATTATAAATGGATACTCCCTCCAATGGTGCAGATCATAAGCCACTAGTCTTATCATCCTGTGTAATTTTTGTATACATGTTTTTGTGCTGCCATGTACTTCTCTACGTATATATGTTTATATACTCCCAGGCATTCTTCATAGAAGGTATTTTCGATATGTTGGGGACCTTCTATCTTGCTATTTTATTGATACCAGTGGGCTACATGACCAGCCCATCTCATTTTCCAGGGCTACATTTCTGTAATATTTTACCTCCCATCTTCTGTGGAATTCTTCATTGGTAAAATACTACATTTCACTCAAGCCTACCATTTGCCTCTCCATTTCCCTTTCAGGAACCTGAAACTTTAATTCTTCAGAGACTAAGGTATTCCATGTTTTAAAGCCTCATAGTGAGACTGAATTTTTTTTGTGTGGAAACTGATTCTGTGATTTCCTAGGTATAGGGAATTCTCAATGAGGAAACTCCCTTGACCAATGCAGATTGGTGCCTGCTCTTCAACGTATCATTTTGAAGAGTTGCTTGAGGTCACTGAGAATTAAGTAGTTTGTCCAAAGTTACATAGCCAATATGTACTCCAAGGATGGCAATTGCACCTACGTCTTCACGATTGTAAGGCCGGCTCTTTTTCCATTGCAGCGTGCTACGTCTCGCTGGAGAAATATTGGTGTTAACAACTGCTGTTAAAAACTTCTATTCCTATGAGATATTTGAGGGGCTTTAAAAGCACCTTGGCATGCTCCCAAATGTAATTCAGTCTGAATTTCTCCTCTGATTCAATTTTGGACTCAGTTTATTGACTATTACATATTGTTTGACCCAAATGCACACACACATGTGTGTATGTATATATACACACACACATATACACTTATATACGTATATGTATGCAAATGTATATCTCTCCATCTTGTACCTTGCTTGAATCATAGTTAGGAATATATCTAATTAGATCAAATTAGACATTTCTTTTGTTGTATCTTTTAGTGAATCATATATTATTTTTACACATTCATGGGAGACACCTTGTTAGAAGAGAGCTGATAAGGTGGCTTTTGGTTCTGCTGAATCAAATGCTTTCTTATAGCCTACGAACAATAAGCACAGTGGAATCTTGCAATCTTTGAATTTTTTCGGTCAAATGTGTGTCTGTAAAGACAAAATCTGCTGTAGAGTTCTATGAAAGTATACCTGCTCCATTCTCATAGCTGCATCAAAGGGGATCTTGATCATAGCTAGATTACACTCATAAAGATTTATAGATGCAGCAAGGGATTGGATTAGAGCATGGAACTGGGTATGTATATTTTGGCTTTATGGAGAAGGATATACATGTTTTGGCTCCTTTGAGATGGGAATGCTTAGCCAAAAGTTCCTTTTTGGTATCTTGGGCCTGGCTATGCCAATATATGCTCTGGTTCCTTGCTAAAGGTATATACAACTAAAGACTCCAGGTTGGAATCTTGATCCCTTTGACAAAGGAAGTATGCATAAAAGGACTGGTAACTGAGCCGGGGAGAGATGCTCATGATGTTGGTATTAAAGAATGTTTATTTTTCTTCCCAAGGCAGCCTCTTTGTTGGGGCATAGCCAATGCCAGCGCTCCCTTGGGCTTTCTAATAGGCGAGGGAAGGTGAGGGGTATGCTGGAGCCAGCTCAAACCAAGAGCTGATTATTAAATTTTCACTGTGACCTGATTGGAAATCAGCAAATGCCACAAATCAGGGCTTTATTTATTGTTTTGTTGATCATCTAGACAAGAAAATGAAGGCTAAAATGTTAATAATGCAGACTAAACTTAAAAGTATATCTTGCATACAATTTTCGGAGGTTCTATTGTAAAACATTTACTATCATACTCCTGGCAGGGAGCTTCTTTCTACTCACTCTCCCCAGTAGCAGCAATGGATGCATGCACAATGTAGTGAGAATTTGTGTTGTGTAGGTGAGCCTGATACGGGAACTCAAATATCTGCTTTGTGTTTCTTTCCCTGAAGACAAGTTAGCAAACAATTTTGAGAAATGGATATTTCCAGCACACTGCTTTGTGAATTTCTTAGGTCTTTGGTTATTGAATTTACTGGTTATGAAATAGGAGGTATAACCTGAAACTACACTCTTCTTAGAAGAAGAGTGTCACAGCTAGAAGAATGAGCTGCTTACGTGGCTGATCAGAAGACATGTTCCTTGAGCTGTTGCTTGGATGGTACAAATCCAAGGTGAAATACTTATGTTTCCCAGGAGTCTTTACCTCCTTGTAGAGTGTAATAGGAATGATGTTTAAATTCGTTTTCAATGTGTGTTGAACAATTAAACCCACTGCTGGGACTACAGATCTGGGGTCCTGTGCCCCTCTACCCCTCCACTAAGGGGCCCTTTTGCTCTGGACCAGTGATGCCCATTTCAGTCATAGGGGAGCCTGAGCATCTAAAATAAAGGTTAGACTTCCTTTCTCTTTTGCTCTTTACGCTTCCATCCTGGGATCCCAGGGAAAATTTTATTAAAGCTTAGATTTGACTTATGTGTAGATTATCCCAGAAGGGAGAATAGAAAGGTACTCAATATGTGTTAAGTTCTGAGGATACAAAGAAAGGTATAAGACAGTCCTTGCCCTTGAGGAGCTCACAATCTAATAGAGAGACAACAAACAAATAAATATGTACAAACAAGCTATATACAGGATAAATAGGAAATCATTAACAGGGAAGGCACTATGATTAAGAATGACTAAGAAAGGCTTCCTGTAGAAAGTGGGATTTTAGTTGGGATATGAAGGAATCCAGGAGGCAGAGATGAGGAAGGGAGAACACTCCAGGCATGGGGATAGGCCAGAGAAAATGCTTGGAGCAGAGAGTTGGAGTGTCTTATTCATGGAACAGTCAGGAGGCCAGTGCCACTGGATTGAAGGGTATATATGGGTAGAGAGTATAAAATGTGAGAAGACTGGAAAGGTAGGGGAGAGGTAGGAATAGGTTATGAAGGGCACTGAAGGCCAAACAGAGGATTTTGAATTTTTTCCTTACAGTGACGCTGCTGCTGATAGTAACTATTATTTACATAGCAATTATTATATGTCAAATACTATACTGAGCACTTTACAAATATTGGGAGCCAATGGAGTTTATTGAGTAAGGAGGCAACATGGTTGGACTGGTACTTTAGGAGAATCACTTTAGTGGCTGAATGGGGGATGTATTAGAGTGGAGAGAAACTTGTGGCAGACAGACCAACCAGAAGGCTGTTGCAATAGGTGAGACTTATGGAGATAAGGGCCTGTTCCATGGTGGTGGCATTTTCAGAGGAGAGAAGGGGACATGTTTGAGAGATGTTGCAAAGGTAAAGTTGACAGGCCTTGGCTACAAAGAATATGTGAGGTAAGAGATAATGAGGAGCTGAGGATAACACTTAGGTTATGAACCAGAACCATAAAAACTACCAGAGGCCCCAGGCATCAGTTCATTTCTTGTCACTAAGATAGAATCTTGTGATCATTGCCCTTAGAGTTTTGAATATCCCTCTGTTTATCTGAGAGCTGTCTAGTGTTGATTGACAGAGACTTGCTAGAATGTCACCTCAGAGGGAGACATAGAGCTTCTTGCTGGGAGGCTTGTCATGAGCACCAGTATAACACATTTGACAGGACCTTTAGGAAATCAGATTGTCTCTAGAAGTGTTGATGTTTTTATTTTTGAATAGCCAATAAGGTTTGATTGCATGCATTGATGTGCTTACAGCAAATGGATTTTATGCATGCACCATGCGCTACACGCATCCCAAGGAAATGTGCTGAGCATGCCTCTGTTCTTTCAGTAGTATATCCAGTCAATAAACAAGAATTTTACATTGAGAGTACCAGTAGTTAAGTTAATGAATATAGATGGATGAAAAACTGCCTTTCAGCATGTTCTACTCCCTTTTCTGCTACTCTCTCAGCATGGCTATAGAAACCAAAGGTGCACATAATGCTGAAGGACATTTTGTATTTTTCTTCTTTTCACACATTACTGCGGACAAAGAATTCATGACCTATGTGTGATGTGCCTTTCCATATTTCCTTAGAAAGCTGACACAGTTTATTGTCTTGATAATAAAGTGTGGTAGAACCTGGCAGAACTTATGATCCACTCATATAAACTTCAAGAATACGAGATCACCTTTATATCATGACAAAGTATCAGAATGCCTAAGGACCACATGAAAATAGGCTTGCTTATTCTTTCCTTGGCTAGAGTTTTATATCTTACCTTTGGATAGGCTGGGACATCTCTCTGTGGCATCAACTTCCTGTTGTTATCCAAAAAACTATACTTACAGGGACAGGTTGTCCTAAAAATAGGAAAAGATCTATCTTATCATTGTTTCTGCAGATCTGCATTCATAAAGTTTATTGAATCCACTTGTAGAATCTTAGGGCTGAACAGGACCTTAGAGATCATTTAATCCAACACATACCTGAACAAGAATGAATGAATTTTTTTTAAAAAAAGCATTTATTAAACCATGGGCCAAGCCTTGTACTGAGCTCTGAAATACAAAAATACAATTGAAGATAGCCCCTGCCCTCAAGGAGTTTATAGGACATAACACAAATAGGGAAGTGGATCCCAGAGTGTGTTATTGCAGTTTGTAAAATTATAGGGTAAAAAGAGAAAGTTATACGGACAAAAAGAGGAGACATAAAAGAGTAGAGTGATACATTTTTTCAAGTAGCAATGGCTGCATTGATTTGATTTAGATTCTAGCAGTGGAAAGCAGAAAGGGAGGGGGAATCCACAGATCACCTCCAGAAAAATAATATGCTTCAAACATTAAGACACATAATGGATAAATTTAACAATTCTAGTGACAAACAATGAATTCTGCAAGAAAAGGAAAGGAAATTAAAATAAATCAAGACTATTCAGCACCCAACAGAAACCAGAGAAGGGGTTAGGAAGATATCCTTTTTTTTTTTTTTTTGGTGAGGCAATTGGGGTTAAGTGACTTGCCCAGGGTCACACAGTAAGGGTCATGTATCTGAGGTTGGATTTGAACTCAGGTCCTTCTGACTCCAAGGCCAGAGCCCTATCTACCGCGCCACCTAGCTACCCCTGGGAAGATAAATTCTTAAAAGCAAAGGAACTCAATATGCAACCCCAAATGGCATATCCTGCAAATCTAAGCCTAATCAACAATAAAAAAGATGGATATTCAACAAAAGTATTTGAAGCATTCCTGAAAAAAAAAAAGCCAAATGGGAGCAAATTATTTGACTTGCAAACAACAGAAACACAAGAAAGTTAAATAAATACAACTATCAAGGAGAGCACATTACAAAACAAATTTCTCCGTCTCTAGAGACTATTTAAAGAAAAGAACTAAAAAAAAGAAAACATCTATTTAAAAAAATAAGAAATTTTAACATAGGGACCATCAAGAGATTGCTTTCTTAAAATACAAGGGGATAAAGATGAAGGCAGAATTTTAAGAAACAGGAAAAATAACAAGAGGATGAGTAGGCCTGAAAAACCATGGACTAAAACCTCAAATAACCTCTACAAGTGAATCAAAAGTATTTTGTGGGACTAAGTTACAGAACGAGAGGGTTCATTACCCCAGGGCTGGACTTCAAAGCTGTTTTGGCCTCTCCTACATTGGGAAACATTTCACGGGCCTCAGTCCCTCTTAAAAGACACTTCTAGGGGGACAGGACAAGTACCAGCTGGATGGCAGTTGCAGTGCTTTCAAACTGGGGATAGCCCTGTATACTGGTCCTTCCCCAAGTCTTCCTCTGTTTCGCAGGTCTCTGATTGGGCTATGTCACTATCTGTCCTTTTTTGCGGGTCTGGGGCAAGGTGTTCTGGGAACAGTTTCTGCTATTTTGGGGTTCCCTAACCAAGGGCCACACCAAGTAAAGCATGGTTGCTTCCCACCTGTATCTCTCTTCCTACACAGGTGGATGGACAGAGGTTAAAGTTCTCTATTTGTTGTAACAAAATGCTAAGGGAAAGGCAGGGGCTGGGAGTACTGTCAGACACCCAAAGCACAAGGCTGTAGATGGGTTTTTGTGCTTTGATGGAGCATGGAGAATGGTTTTGGTGAGATATGCTGAGTACATATGTTAGGGAGTGGACTTCTCTTGAGCATCTCGTTTTATAGTTCTACAGGAAAGACTGTAATTGCTCTACCTTTGAAGTATAATTAATAATTTAGAGGGTTTCTTTTTTTTTTGACAGTTAGTGGGGACTAGCCTCCATCTTTTTGGTTACATGACCCAGAAGTTTTTTTTTTTAAAAGGAAACTTTAAGGGATGTTAAAATTTCTATGTTGTATTCAAATATTACTAAAAAACCTAGTATTTCACTGCACAGGTTATATTAAATATTATATATGCATATATATAGAGAGAATGATATATTAGATACTGTAAAATGATAACCCTGCAACAATCTTTTTTATAAAATGCATACTAGTTTTTTTAAACATGGAAAATCACCTAATTTATCTTCTGTAAGTCTAGATTTTTGTATATGGGATTCTACTTAAAGTAGGAGTACATCCCTAGTAGATTATGCAGTCAAGGGTTAGCTTATAATATTCCTAAAGATTTTAAATATGGAAATTTCATTACCTTAGGTTTCTTATTATGATGTTACTTTATTTTTGCCCTGTGCTTCAGATAAGTGAAGTAAATTTTAGTTACAATGATAAATCTTTTTTTTTTTTTTTTTGGTAAGCAATTGGGATTAAGTGACCTTCCCAGGGTCACACAGCTAGTAAGTGTCAAGTGTCTGAGGTCGGATTTGAATTCAGGTCCCCCTGACTCCAAGATCAGAGCTCTATGCACTGTGCCACCTAGCTGCCCCACTGTGCCACCTAGTTGCCCCCACTACAATGATAAATCTTACTAAAATTCAAATGTGTATACCCATAACTTTTTTCCTCTGTCTAAAGTTATTGTGAAGAAAAGTCATTTTTAAAGCTTAAAATGCTATACAAATGTCAATCATTACTACTAATATTATCACATAGGGTAACAGGTATTATTTTCCCACAGGTCTAAAAAGAATTTTTAATCTGAGAAAAAATGTTAGAATCAGCAACATTCAAAAGAAGGATTTTGATTTTCCCTAGTGAGCAGCACTGTGTAACCATGTAAACTCTGATGAACTACCAAAGACTCCTTTATATAGTGGCTTAAGTTATTGGTTAATCTTTTTTGGGCAAAACTAAATGATCAAATGAAGATTAGCATTTTGAAAAAAAATACAACTTTCCCCAAGTCACATCCATTATATTTAAGAAAAGTGAGAACTCACTAGGTCCAGGTGAACTAATTTCCAGGATTCTGAAAGAACTAGAAGATTGGTAGACATTGGCACTGTCATAGATATTTGAAAGATCATAAGAGATGTAAGACTAGATAAAAGTAAATTTTGCATTGTTACTCAAAAAAAGGAAGAGAATGAAACTTTCAAATTATGGGCCAATGAACTTGACTTCAATTCTAGGCAAAATTCTACATCAAATTATATAAAGGATAGTTAGTAAACATATTGAAAAGATAATGGTAACCACAAAGAACCAACATAACTTCATCAACAACTAAGGACTGAGATTTATATAATTTATCTAGATTTCAACAAAGCATTTGTCATAGTCTCTCATGCTGTTCTTGATTAAAAGACAGAAATATATAGTCTACATTTAGATAGATTCAGAAATAGTTGAATGGCTAGGTTCAAAGAATAGTTATCAATGGTTTGAAGTCAACTTGTAAGAAAGTCTGTGGTGGTATGTCTCAGGGATTTGTATTTAGCTTTACTATGGGGAAAATTACGTGTTTATCAAATTTGCAAGTGACAGAAAACTGAGAGGGACATTTAATATTGTGAATATATGAGTTATGAGTTGTTTATAAATCAATTCATCAAATTTTGGGAATAATATTCTTAACAAGGCAATTCAGTCAGTATCCAAAACTATCTAAACAGGCAAAATAATAATAATAGCTAACATTAAATAGCACTTATGTGCAAGGCACTGTGCTAAGCACTTTACAAAACCCTGAGGGAGGGTAGGTGCCATTATTATCCTTGTTTTATAAATGAAGAAACAGAGGTTAAATGACTTGCTCAGGATCACACAACTTGCAAGTGTCTAAGGCTGGATCTGAACTCAAATCTTCCAGACTCCAGGCCCAGTGATTTAGCCACTATACCACTGATGGTGGTATTAAAAAAAAAAAAAGAATAAAAAGAGATGGAAAATGAGATGGAATCTGGTGAGTATTAGGATGGAAGAGGAAAAGAAGCCTGGAATTGAGACATATGTGACCTGAAGCTAAGTCCAGAAAGAGCTGGCGGTGGTTGTACTTAGCTCCATGAAAGACTCCCTAAGCCTGTCACCTGGGGGACCTACCTACAATGCCTTGCTTGCATGAAGAAGAGGACTAAACTTTTTGTCCCCAGCCTTGGCCACCTTCTGTTTGCACTCTGTTCTGATATGCCTCCTAGAGAGTGTATCCAATCCTCCTGCCAAGACACTGAGATGGAGCACCTGGGACTGTAAACTTTTAATCTTCTAATGATTGGCTATCTTTAGCAGAGCTTTCCCCACTCCCTGCTACCCACCTCACTATGGCCAGCAAGCTCCCATCCCGTTACTTTCCTAGCTTCGTGACACTTAATTCGCTTCTCTCTCTAACCCACACCTCCTATTCTCTCATCACCCTGCTCTTCATGCCCCTCCCACCCTGATCTTACCCTTCCCTTTTCATGTACTATTCTAGCTCTGCTCCCTACTCTCCTCTATTGTGAACTCTGGAATTCCGTATTGCATAATGAACCAACCTCTCTTAATCATAAACATCTTCCTCTCATTCTCCCTTTAGCACCTCGTACTCTCAGAGACCTGGCCTTGCTAAGATGATCCTGCATCCCTCGCCATCCTCTTTTCATTGGTTGTACTTCTCTCACACCACTCTCCTCCCGACTGTGACTTTCAGACTCTTCTTTCGCTGTCAACTCTCAGAAACCCTCCCTTTCTGGGTCAGAATCCCCACAGGACTGAGTACAGAGATTTCTCTCTCTCTCTCTCTCTCTCTCTCTCTCTCTCTCTCTCTCTCTCTTTCTCTCTCTCTCTCCCCTCCCCCACATTTATATGTGCCGGTCATTTTATATTTAAATTACTCATCTTTTTCGTATATTACTTTCCCTCCTCCATTCTGGGATCCACCTGCCCTGGCTTTCCCTTTGCTCGTCCCCCACAGCATTCTATCTCCTCGCTCCGCGCTTTTGCATCTGGTTGCCTTCTGTGCTTACAATGCGCTTGCTCCTCACCTCTCCTACGAACCACGCCTTCTTTCAAGACTCACCATAAACACCAACTTCTCTATGAAGCCTTCAGTGATCTTCTCAGCTTCTGGGGACCCCTCTCTTTCTTCTCCACTGCAGCTCAGCCCTCCTCTCACTCTTTCCTTTCAGTCTCATTTTTCAGTTTTTCCTTCCTCCTGTTGCCTTCATGCTTCCAGTTCTTTCTGACTCAGCTCATTAAATCATGAACATGCTGCTCACCTCGGGAAGTCCTCACTACTTCCTTTCAGTCTTTTTCTTACGGCCTGTGTGTGCTCCTTTGTTTACAAATTATTGTAATTCAAGTCTGTCCTCTGTTTAAAAGACTGCAGTAGTCCCAAATCATTCTCAGGGCTGAGAGGGAATGGTTATCCCTTTGAACTACAAGTCCCAGATGCCACTTCATTTTCCAAACCTTATTACCTTTATGAATATATTGTCTCCACTAAGAGAATACAATGAGAGCAAGGAGAGTTTCATTTCTGCCTTTGCATCTGCACTCACCTCTGATGCATACTTCGTGTAACACCTGGGCAAGTCACTTGACTTCCCAGAATTATAGGCAACTCTCAGAGCACTCTTAAGGTGACTTGCACTGGTAAAAGAGGGATTTTTCTCTATACCAGTGAAACCACAGGTCCTGTCCCTTGTCACATAGGTGGCACTTAAGAAGTGGCACTTTATTTATTGATTGAGTAAGCATGAATGGGTTGGATCTAAGAAGATGAAATTTAACACTGATAAAAGCAAAAATCTTACACATGTTAAAAAATCAGCCATACAGATATAGAACGGGGAAACTGTTAGTCATCAGTCGACAGCCATTTGTTAAACAGCTAATATGTGCCAGGCATTGTGCTAAGGGGCAGGGGTGTAAAGAAAGGCAAAAGAGTTCCTGCCTCCAAGGAGCTCACAATCTAACGGGGCAAACAACACGCAAACAACTATGTACAGACATTACAGGATAAATAGGAAGTAATCAAGAGAGGGAAGGCACTAGAATTAAGCAGAAGGGGGGATTTTAGCTGAAACTTGAAGGAAGCCAGGGGAACCAAGAAAGAGATGAGGAGGGGGAGCATTCTAGTCATGGAGAACAACCAGTGAAATTCCCTGGAGCCAAAACATGGAATGTCTTGTTGGTGAAATATCAAGGAAGCCGGTGTCACTGGATTGAAGGTTCCATGGTGGAGAGGGAAGTGTGAGAAGACTGGAAAGGTGGGGAGAGGTAGGTTATGAAGGAATTCAAAGAGGATTTAAAATTTGTTCCTGGTGACAATAGGGAGCCCCAGCAGTTTATTGAGTAAGGGGGTCAGACTTGTGCTTTAGGAAAATCTTTTGGGCAACTAAATGGAAAATAGGCTGGAGTGAGATGAGAATTGTAGCAGGCCGACCCACAAGCAGGCGATTGTAATAGTCCAGCATGAGGGGATGAGATCCTGTATCAGAATGGTGGCGGTATCAGAGGAGAGGGGATTTTTGAAGGATGTTACAAAGGTAAAGTTAACAAGCCTTGGCAACAGGTTCAACATGCGGGGTGAGATGTAGTGAGGATGACATCTCAGTTGTGAGCCTAGGAGACTGGGAGCATGGTAGTGCCCTCAACATTAATAGAATAATTTGGAAGGGGCAGAATTTAGGGAAAAAGACGAGTTCAGTTTTGGACACACTGAGTTTGAGATATCTTCAGGACATCCAGTTCAAGATGTCTAATAGGCAGTTGCAAATGTGAGACTGGAGGTTAAGTAGGGAAGTTAGGCCTGGGTTAATATATTTGAGAATCATCAGCATAAAAATGGTGATTGAATTCATGGGAGCTGCTGAGATCATCAAGAAAAATTAGCATGGAAAGAGAAGAGAAGAGGGACTGGGACAGAACCTCAAGGGACACCTAAGGTTGAGGTCCTAGCAAAGGATGCTGAGAAGGAATAGTCAGAAAGCTAGGAGGGGAACCAGGAGGGTGTGGTTAGGAAATTGTTTTTTCTGAAAAAGTTATAGGAATTTTAGAGGACTGAAAGCACACTATGAGGCAACAATGTGATGCAGCAGCCAAGGAAAAATTTAAATTTAGGCAGCATTCAACGAGGCATAGTGTCTAGGATTAGGGACCACACTCTGACCCAGTTAGATTAAATCTGGAACACTGTGTTCCATCCATTCAATTCTGTATGCTACATTTTAAGGGCTTTGATAATCTGGAAAGTATCCAGAAGTGAGCAAGCAGGAAAGGGAGGTACCTTGATATCTTGCTACAGGAGGATCATTTGAAGGAACAGAGATTGTTTACTTCAGAAAAATAAATTTAAGGGAGACTTGAAAACTGCTTTAAAATATTTGAAAGTCTGTTATGTGGAAGAGTAAGTAGAACTGTTCTGCTCAGCCCCGTACTGAAGAATTTTGGGCAATGGTTAGAAGCTTCAATGAGGTAGTTTTAGGTTTGATGCAGGCTGCAACTTTCTAACAATTAGAGTTATCCCAAAACACGAGAAAGTGGGTTCTTTTAACTGGACATCTTCATGTAAATTCTGGATAACCACTGTTCAGTTCAGTTGTAAAGGGAATTCCTGTTTGGTTTCGGCCTGGACAGGATGGCATCAGAGGCCCCTTATAACTCTTAGACTGTGATTCAGGGCAGTCTTTTTTTTTCTTGCTAGTAATACTCTACATTTTCTAATAGATACAGTTAACTCAAAAGAGTGAATAATACAAATTTTTTTTTAAGTTTTGGAAAACACACATATACACACACATATATGACATGAGCATATTTATGAATTATACCTAACACCAATATATGCATGTATATATGCAGAAGATGTACTTATATACATATGGATATTTGTCTGCAGATTTATCTTCCTAATTTTATTTTGCCTAGGTGGATACAGTTAAAATCAATGTGCATCATCTAAGTACATATCACATAATGATAAGTGAAAAGTAGCCTGGGTAGTAGCATAGATAATACAGAAACAAATCATTAAGGATTAACAGTTATTCTCTATTATTTATGTGTTCAAAGAACCATAAATTTGAGGGAATTGTTAGGATTTCTTAGGATATTAGGATAATTCTAAGGAATTGTTAGGATAATCTTAGTAAGAAATGATTGAAAACTAAGATATCCGTTCTATTACTTTTCTAGTATACAAATTTATGTATTTTAATTTCCAATTGCTTCCATTACATAAAATAGAAAGGACTGTTGAGAAAAAATATAATCAGTTTAGGTAGGAATTTTGCACAAAAACAAAGTACAGAAAGGTCATGTGACATGCAGATGATCAGTTCTCTGGGAAATGCAGAAGAATTAATTCTTTAGTTAGGGTTTTGATGAGATGACTTCTAACATACGTTTTAGCTCTGAGATCCTATGATTTTATAAGATTATGGTATAAAGAACACATTGTAACCACAAAGTGTTGTATGTATTTGAAGAATCATCATTATCATCACCATCATCATCATCATCATCACCATCATCATCATCATCATCATCGTGAGTCTTCCTGACTCCAGGCCTGGCACTCTATATACTGCGCCACCTATCTACCTCTGCTTAATCTCAGAAAAAGGCAACATACAAACTTCTTCATTCTTAACATAGAAGCCTCCTCTCAGCAGACATTTTTTGCCTGAATATTAAGCTAATGTCAGTTACCTGTTGTTTCTTGAAGTCATCTCCTCCCTCATCTTTTTGATGTCACTCTTGCATTTTTCAATCTCCACTGCTTTCAGTCCTTCCACTGGCAACAAAGAGAAAAAAAAACCAATGGTGTTACCATCTAGAAACTTGAAGCATCTCATTTTAGTCATGGCAATAACTCTCAAAGGGTTTCTAAAGGATTTCCAGAAGCTAAACAGGTTCTTACAAAGGTATATTGGCATTTGACTTCTACTCCCATATATGCTTGTGATGCTAAGACTTCAGAATCAACCACTACCATCCAGTTTATGTACAACACTCAGTCCAACAACCCTAAGTATTGTTCCATTGCCAATTTTGAATCATTACCTAAAACACTCATTCATGTAAACTCTATAAGACTGATGATCTGAATAATAATAATAGTAATAATACTAATGATAATTATTATTATAGCTAACATTTATATAGAATTTACTATGTGCCATGCACTGTGCTAAGCACTTTACAATTATTATCTCATTTGATCCTCATAGCAATCTTGGGAGACAGGTGCTATTATCACCCCCATTTTACAGATGAAGAAACTGAGGAAAATGGAGGTGAAGTGACTTGCTTACAACTAGTATGTGTATGAGATGAATTTGAACTCAGGTCCTCCTGATTCTAGGTCCAGTGCCATATCTACTGTGCCATAAAGCTGCATTGCCCAAATTCCTTTTCTCTCATATTCTTCATTCTATTCCCAATTAGATTAACATCTCTCTCCCTATTTCTTGCCTTCTTTAAACCTGAAAGCCTTTTGATATCTGATGAACGTGTCCTTTGCGAGGAGGATCATGGTCCCGAAGAATATTACAATGAAATGAGATGTTTGGATAGCATGACGCAAGCTTTTTCTGAAAGTAATGACATCATATTAAGAGAAAAGCTTCTCATTTAATGGGTTCTTCTGCAGTTAACCAGGAGATGTTGCTGTTTTAAAATATATGAGAGACTAATAGGCAAAGTTAAGGATTTGAAGGTTAGACTTAATTTTGCCTATACTAAGTTATTCTATAGAAACATGACTGTAAGTGGGGTTTTAAAAATAATTGCACCATAACTTATATGTCCAAATGAATATTATTCTCAAAATAGTAGTGTTAGGAATATAATGTGTGTCATGCTTGACATACCATTACGCAAAGCCTTTCTTTTGAATGCTTTTGTAAACAGCTTACAGCAAATAGTATTAGTTTAATTATTAAAAACACACCTCATTATTTATAGTGCAATCCAGATTGGTAATTCATTTTATACACCACATGTGGCTTGCAATAACTTTTTCTAGTTTTTAAAAACACAATCAACAATCAAAAGATAAAGATTGGCTGTAACTAATGATCTACTACAGATTATGAAAGCAAGTTCAGAGAAGGAGCTCTAAAAAGGCTTTTGAGCAATCATAGCATCATTAGAATAAGTGTATTGCCTACCAGAGACTATTTTAAAGGGATAATATTAATTTCATTCATATAACTTTAATACCACTTTTCATAGAGATATCTAATGCAAATGTTTTCCGCACTTTATAGATTCTCTTTTCTTTCATGTGTCATTAATTTTGTTTGTGTAAAAACTATTTAATTTTATGCAGATTGTCTAGTTTATCTATATTCAAATGATTTTATTATAAAAAAAGACACCAATGAAATTTTAAAGTTTCATTAGTTTATAGTTATACTGCATATTTCTTCCTTTAAATTTTTGAGAGTTTTTGGAATCAGAAGCTGGGGCAACTTACAGTGTTTGGAAAATTCTTCATTCTGCTAAAATGGAACAATGAAATCTGTGAAGAAATTTGATATTCTGGTCCCACATTCAGTTGTCATGATATTTAATTCTGTGAAGAATGGAGAGCTTTTGTGTAGTTCAGGGATCACTGATCCCCTTTCTGCCCTTTCTTCTGTCAATGCATTCAAGAGTATGCATGCTTAAAACAGAGCTTTAAAATCTATATTATTGAAGTTGGAATGATTTTAAAGTTGCTTGTTTATTGAACTAAATACTAGTAGGCATATTGATATTTAGGAAACTAAAGGGAATTTATTATTGTATAATTCATTAACTTGTTAAATAACATTCAGCAATCTCTCCCTAATTCATAGTATAATTCGTAATGAGAATAAAACAATTTGGAAACTACAGAGAAGAAATTTTTTGTGTTATAGCCCTTTTTGGAAGTGAGAAGAAACCTTGGAATCATTCTCAGAAGGATGTTTTTAAATGCATAAAAGAAAATACATAGGAAAACAAAGGAAATTAATATTGAAATGTAGTTATCAATACTAAAATACAAGAGGCAATAACAGAAAGGGGAATTCTATTCTAAATAACTATAAAAGGTATAAAATATTTGAGGATCAATCTACCGAAGCATAGAAAATACTTTCATAGATTCAATATGAAGTACTCTGTTAATAAATAAAGAACAACTCAAATAGCTGAAGTAATATTCAGTGCATATGTCTGTGATGTGTCAATATAATAAAAATGACAACACTGTCATATTTAATACTGTATCAATCAAACTATCAACCTTACAGAACTTAAAAAATAATGACAAAATTCATTTGGAGGTAAAATATCTAGAATATAAAGGGGAAATACTAAAAAGTGGTAGAGTTAAAGGGGAATAGGACATTCAGACCTCAAAACCTCAAACTGTTATAAAGTAACAGTTACCAAAACCATTTGGCACTGGTTAAAAAATAGATAATTCTATCTGGACAAGGGATAATAACAAACAAGGGAACTCAATAACCCAACATTTGATAAACTGGAAAAAATAAATTTTTTAGGGAAAAGCTCTGTATTTGTTGAAAATTTCAGGGAACATGGAAAACAGTCTGGCAGACATTAGACTTAGACTAATACCTTACACCATATTCCACAGTGCATTCTAAATAGACACATGACTTTAATATTAAAGATGGTAACATTAAAAAAGTTAGAAGAGATGCAGATAATATACCTTTTGCAACTATGGGTAGATGTATTCTTAACCAAACAAATGATAGAGGCAATTACAAAAGATGCCCCCACTTCCATTCCTTTTACTCTCTTCTTAATTCTCTGTAGTCTGGTTCCCGAACTTATCATTCTGATGAAACTGCCCATTTCAAACTTACCGATGATCTCTTAGTTGTCAGATCTAATGAAGTTTTTCTTAGTTCTCATCCCCCTTGACCTCACTGAAGCCTTTGACCCTGTTGATAGCCTCTTCTCCCTTCTCTTTTCTCTATAATGACAGTAGTCTCTCCTGGTTCTCTTCCGACCTGTCAGCTCCTTCTCAGACTCTTTTGCTGGATCTTTATTCCAATGTGGCTGCTAAATGTGGGTATCTCCCAAGGCTCTGTCCAGGGCCCTCTTCTCTTTTGCCTGTATATACTATTTAATCTCTTGATGATCATATCAGTTTCCATGGATCAACTATCAGTTCTATGCAGATGATTCTCAGGTTTCTTTGTTCAACCCTAATGTCTCTCCTGGCCTCTAGTCTCACTTCTCCAACTGCCTACTGGAAATGAATGTCCTGCAGACATTTTACATGTAACATGTCTAAAATCAAACTCATTACCTTTGCCCCCAAACACCCTAATTTCCTTATTATTGTCAAGGAGATCACCACCCTCCCAGTCATAAGGGTTTGCAACCTAGGTGTCATCCTTGACTCCTCATTCTCTCACCTCCCCTCCCCTCCAAATAGTGGTCAAATCCTGTCATTTCTCCCTTTGTAGAATCTCTAGTATATGCCTCCCACCTCTCCTCTGTCAGTGCTCTCCCCCTCTACCCCTGCCTCCCTGCAGGACTTTTTCACCTCATGCCTTGTCAATTGGAATAGACTTCTGGTTGATCTGCCTCAAGTCTTTCCCCAGTCCAGTCCATCCTCTGCTCAACTGTCAAATTGATCTTAAAGCACAGGGCTGATCATGTCACTCCACTATTCAATCAACTCCAATGGTCCATTGTTAATTTCAGGACTAAGACCTTTGCTTGGCTTTTAAAGCTCTCCATAACCATGCCCTTTCTACCTTTCCAATCTTCTTACATCTTACTTCTTCCCTACCTATTCTGTGATCCAGTGACAATGGCCTTCTTGCTATTCCTTGCATGCAACACTCTGTCTTATGACTTCATGCATTTTCACTCTCTGTGCCCTGTGCCTGGAACTCTCTCCATCATTCTCTCAACTTCCTGGCTTCCCCAGCTTCTGTAGTGTCTCTGCTAAAGTTCCCTCCACAAGAAGCCTTACCCAGTCCTTGATCTTAGTGCCCTCTCTCTCTGAGATTATTTCCATTTTATTCTTTATATTATTTTGTTTGTACACAGTTGTTTGTATGTGCATAATTGTCTCTCCCATTAGAATAGTTTAGATAGTATTGTTATTTTTATTGTTTGACAATACTACCTAAATTAATTTATTTTTCAGTGCCATGAATTTCAACTAAAAAGACTCGAAATTCAACTAAAAAGCAATGAGGGGAACTTGTGAAGTGATAAACAAGATGGAGGACTAGACATTTCCTCTGATTATCTCAACCTTTTAAACCTCTCCAAAACAGACATTATGTACCAAAGACAAAGAAATTTCAGCCGTCTCCAAGATTTAAGATCCCTGGAATCCAAAATAAGGTAAACAAACAAACAAACCCGTGAACTGACTTCTACATTGACCTCACTTAGCACTCACCACACTCTATTCTACAGCCATGAGGTGGCACTAGCTGATTCACATCAGGTTCACAACAAAACCCCAAACCACAGCCAGGCCTTTTCTCCCTCTTTTTAGTGTTGTGATGATCCTGCCTCTAGGCTGAGGAAGTCTGCTCAGACCAACACAGATAGCCAGCATGAGTCTGCAGCACTCCAGACCATGGAAACTTAATGTAGCTATGCAGGGCAGCTAGGTGGCACAGTGGATAAAACATGGGCCTGGAGTCGGGGAGACCTGAGTTCAAATCCAGCCCCAGATCACACTATCTGTGTGACTCTGTCCAAGTCACTTAACCCTATTTGCCTGAGTTTCCTCATCTGTAAAATGAGCTGGAGAAGGAAATGGCAAAACACTTTAGTATCTTTACCAAGAAAGCCTCAAATGGGGTCACAAAGAATCAGACACTATTGAAATGACTGAACAACAGCCAGAGCTTAAGTAGTCAGCAGCATCTTTCTGTGCTGCAAAATATCACTGCAGGAGGATCAGGAAAAGAAGGAAAGATGAAGGACAGGTGCCTGGATTCAAATAGAGCTCAACATCACATTCCTTCTCTCTCCCTGTCTCATTATATGTTTCCAGAGCCTCAGAAACTCAAACTATGTAAATCAATCCCATAGTACCAACTGGCACTGATAGTTCAGAGAACTGAGGAACAGAGGTAGTGGGACAGGACATGATATGTGTGGGAGCTGTGCAGCATTCCATTTAGCCTGAGGGAAAGTACTAAGCATTCAGCTGGGGCCAGTTTGGTGCACCCCCAAAAATCACTTGGGGTAGAGACCTAGGTTGGTATACCATGAATTGTCCAGCATGGGAGGAAGCTGAAATGCTTTAGGATTTAGCCCACCCCAAGGAAATGAGCAATAGGGCAAATTAAGAAAAAAAAGACTAAAATTACCAAAGATCTCAAGAAGAAGACTTTGAAAATAAGCAATAAATCAACAAGAACATCATTAACAGCAGAAAGAAATATGGCCTTCAGATCTAGTAGAGAAGTTCAGGCATCTATGAATAAACACTGAAAAACAAGGAAAATGATTCAACATTTGATGAGACAGAGGACCCTGTGGAATTTGAGAACCTGGAACCACAACATGCTGTTTCTGAGTTTCATAAGAGAAATGAGAATAATGAGAGCAGAATTAATGGCCTGCACAGTAAAAAATAATGGGCAATATACAAAAACTGGGATCTGTAATGGCAAATCAAACAAAAAAAATCAAAAGAGAGAACAATAAATTGGGAATGAAAATACACAGAAATGAAGGACAATCTAGAAGAAGAGAAACAAACCCCCCCCCCACACCCAATAACACTAAAAGAAAATATATTCACTATGCAAGCAAAATATATTAATCTCAAAGACAAGATGTCTAGAGACAACTTAAGGATCATAGGTCACCCAGAAGAATACAACAGGACAAAGAACCTTTACATCAGAAATGCAAGAAGAGTGAATAAATGTAATAGCCAAGGACAACAACAGAAATAACAAGAGAATGACAGCAGAGAGACCAGTAAGAAATTTCTTTGAGATGTACCCAAAAATATAGGAGTGAAGGTGGAAGTCAGGTACAGGTAACAGTAAAGAGGTAGATCTGGGCCATTATGGACAGAACCTGATTATACCCTGTATACAAGTGAATCAATGTTTGTTTGTTTTTTTTGGGGGGGGAAGTACATTACAAAAAGAGAAGATGAAAGAAAGAGGTAAGATGGAGGAGGGAATGGAGGGAAGTCTGTGATGTGCATAAGTCAAATCAAGGGCTAGCAATGAGGGGAAGCTGATCCTTCTGGTCTTAGTAAGAGAAAAGCATATAGGTAAGTGGGTGAGGAGCAGGGGAGGAGATCTGAAAAGAGAGGGAAAAGAAGAAGGTCTTTCTTTTTTGGTGGAACAGGGTTCTACTGATGAATGTTTCTATGGGTGAAGAGAGATCTGTGAAGGGATATGGAGACCTTGCACTGGGTGTGGTTTGGGGAATTTGGTGCCTGAAAAGGCCACTTGTTCCATCTTGGGAGAGGGAAGTTAGAAATTCTGGGGGTATTTGCCATCTGTGCAAGAGAGAAAGCATGGACCTGTGGGGAGATTTTGAGGCAAAAGGGAAAAATAACTAGAGGAAGGTATAGAACTATAGATTAATGGAGGGCTGCGTAATCAGAGACATAGTGGGAGAGGGACCAGTATCTTCTCTGACACTTGAAATAATCAGTACTGTTTTCAGAGTGAGACACAAGGGAAAAGAGGAATCCATGTGGTAAATTCTACAAGGCAGTGGCAGAAACTGCTTAGAATGGATACCTTGGAAATTTTGATTGAATAAAATATAGAGAATAGAGAGAAACTAGATAATTATAGCAGTCATGAGACCCCTAAATGAGGGTCTATGGGAGAAAGAAAGAGAGAATGGATAATAAAGAGAGTAAAAATCCCTTTTGAAAAGGGGAACAAAATGAAATTTAAAAATTAATGAACAGGACTCATTGAAGGGGAGGAGGAGGAAGAGGAATTTACTTGATGAACTGAGAGGGAAAAAAAGAAGGGGAAGAATTATATGATCAGATAAAAGCAGGAGAGAATAAAGAACTAATAACAAAACTCTAAAAGAAAAGGGGTAACAAAAAAGAGGAGAGGATTAGGGGTGAGGGGAAGAGAACTGGTGGGATTAAGACCACTTAAAAAAAAGATTAAGGTAAAGAAACTGAAGGAACATAGTACTATTTTTATAGCACAAGAAGGAGAAAAATCACAACTTAAAAACCCCTAACATTAGAAACAGATGGAGGAAAATATAAATCTGAATCTCATAACTTTAAATGTAAATGGATTAAACAATCCAATAAAATGAAAAAAAAGTGACAGATTGGATAAGAAAATAAAACCCTACAATCTCTTGCTTACAAGAAAAACATTTAAAAACAAAAAACTACACAAAATAAAACTGAGAGTTTGGAAAAAAATTATTATACATGAAGCAAATCCACAAAAGCAGAAAGTAAAATCATGCTATCTGACAAAGCAAAACTAAATATTCAAAAAAGAAATAGGGAAGAACAAGGAAACTACATTCTTCTGAAAGGAACCATAGACATTATAAATTTGTATTCTCTAAATCCTTTAGCATACACATTCATAAAGGAAACATTATTTGAGATTCAAGAAGACATAAGCAGTAACACAATAATGATAAGAGACTTCAATATCCCTCTCTCAGTTTTTAATAAGTGTAACAGAAAGATATACAAAACAGAAAACATGGAAATGAACAAATTGCTGGAGAAACTAGAGTTGAAAGACCTATAGTGTCTTCTAAATGAGATTGCAAGAGGATATACATATTTCTCAGCAATAAAAATTCACAATAGGGCACAAAGATATTGCAAACAAATCTAAAAAGGCAGAAATAGTCAACAAGTCCTTTATAGACCTTTACGCAATAAAAATAATCATTGGTTCAGGAACTACAAATGAAAGAAACAGACCCAAATGTATATTTAATGATGAAATCCTAAATAATGAGTGAGTCAAGGAACAAACCACAGACACAATAAATGACTATATGAAAGATAATTTTAATGAGGAAACAACATACCAAAATTTTTGGGATGCAGCTAAAGCAGTCCTCAGAGGAAAAATCATATCCCTACAAATATACATTAACAAAATAGAAAAAGAGAGGATTAATGAAGAGGATATACCTTTAAAAAATTAGAAAAACAAAAAATAAACAAACCTAAAAGTTATAGGGGAAAAGGATAAGTCAAAAGAAAAAAATAATATAGAGATAAATAAAACTAAAAGCTACTTCTTTGAAATGATTAATAAAATTGAAAACCCTTATCTAATTGGATTAAAAAGAAGAAAGCAGAAAGTCGAATCAATAAAATAACAAATGAGCAAGGTGAAATCCCAACAAAGACAGAAGAAATAAATAAGAATAATTAAAACATATTATACAGTTATACATTAAGAAAACCAAGAATACAAAAGAAATACAAGAATATCTTTAAAAATAGCATAACCATATCAATAACAAAAGCAACAAAAATCATATGATTATATCTGTAGATGCAGAAAAAGTACTTGACAAAATACAACACCCATTTCTATTAAAAATGCTAGAAAGCATAGGAATTAATGGAGCTTTTCTTGAAATGATTGAATATATCTATCTAAATCCAAGAGCAAGTATTATCGACAATGAGGATAAGAGCTTTCCCAATAAGATCAAAGGTTAAGTAAGGATGTCCATATCACCACTACTATTCAATATTGTGCTAGAAATGCTAGCTATAGCAATAAGACAGAAAAAGAAATCGAAGGAATAAGAATAGGCAATGAGGACACAAAACTATTACTCTGCAGATGTTATGATGGCATACTTAGAGAACTCTAGAAAATCAAGTAAAAACTAATTGAAATGATCAGCAACTTTAGCAAAATTGTAGGATATAAAATAAACCCACAAAAATATTCAGTATTTCTATATATTAAAAAAAACAAAACAAAAACCCTAGCAGGAAGAGATAGAAAGAAGAATCCCATTTAAAATAACTGCAGACAATGCAAAATACTTGGGAGTCTCCTTGACAAGACAAACCCTGGGACTATACGAAAACAATTATAAAACACTTTTCGCACAAATAAAGATAGAGCTAAACAATTTGAAAAATAGTCATTGCTCATGGGTAGGTGAGCCATTATAATAAAAATGACTATTCTACCTAGACTAATTTACTTCTCAGTGCCATACCCGTCAAACAACCAAAGAATTATTTTATAAAGCTAGAAAAAATAATCATAAAATTCACCTGGAAGTACAAAAGGTTAAGAATATAAAAAGAATCAATGAAAAAGGTGTGAAGGAAGGCAGCCTAGAGATAACAGATTTCAAACTATATTACAAAACAATAATTATGAAAAAATTGGTACTGGATAAGAAATGGAGTGATGAATCAGTGGAGTAGATTAGATACATAATACAGGATAGTAAATGACCATAGTAATTTAGTGTTTGGTCAACCCAGAGATCCAAGCTTTGGGGGCAAGAATTCACCATTTGACAAAAATTGATGAGAAAAGTGGAGAACAGTTTGGCGTAGATTAGCATCTTACACTATATGAGGTCAAAATAGGTGAATGATTTAGATATAAAGATAAGGTCAAAATGAGTAAATAATTTAGACATAAAAGGTGATATGATAACCAAACTAGGGGAAAAGGGACAATTTCACCTGTCAGATAAAATAAAAGTTTATGACCAAACAAGAGATATAGAGGATCACAGGAAATAAAATGAATGTTTTTGATTACATGAAAATAAAAAAAGGTTTTGCGCAAGCAAAACTGATGCAGCCAAAATTAGAAGGAAATCAGAAAACTGGGGAAAATTTTTTACAGCAAGTTTCTCTGATAAAGGCCTTATTCCTCAAATATGTAGGGAGCTGAGCCAAATTTATAAAAAGAGGAGTCATATCCCAATTGATAAATGGTCAATGGATATCAATGGACAGAAGAAAAAAAATCAAAGTCATAAATAGACACATGGAAAAAATGCTCCAAATCACTATTGATTAGAGAAATGCAAATTAAAACAACTCTGATGGACCACTTCACACCTATCAGATTGACTAACATGATAGAAAAGGAAAATGAGAAATTCTGCAGAGTATGTGGAAAAATAGGTCCACTAATATACTGTTGGGGGAGTTGTAAGCTGGTCTATCCATCCTGGAGAACACTTTGGAATTAAGCCCAAAGGGCTATGAAACTGTGCATACCTTTTGATGGAACAATACCACTACTAGCTCTATATACCAAAGAGATCAAAGAAACGGGAAAACAACCTATATGTACAAAAATATTTAGAGCAGTTCTTTTTGTGGCGGCAAAGTTGTAGTATACAGTTTTGATGGAATACTCTTGTGCTATAAGAAATGATGAGCAGGGTGGTCTCAGAAAAACCTGGGAAGATTTATAGAAACTTATGCAAAGTGAAGTGAGCAGAACCAGGAGGACATTGTACACAGTAACAGTAATACTGTATGATGATCAACTGTGAAAGACTTAGCTGCTCTGATCCAAGACAATTCTAAAAAAAACCCACGATGAAAAATGCTATCCACCTTCAGGGAGATATCTGATGAACTCTGAGTGCATATTGAAGCACACTCCTTTAATTTTCTTTATGTTTCTTCCTTTTAAAAAATATGGCTATTATGGAATTATGTTTTGCATGACTTTATGTGTATAATTGATATCACATTGCTTACTTTTTCAGTGGGTAGAGGAAGGACATGAAGGAAAGAGAGAATTTGAAACTCAAAATTTTAAAAAACAAATGTTAAGAATAAAGTAAAATAAAACAAAAATATGCATACATAAACTACTAGAAGACCAGTTAGAGATCTTAAATAACCCAATCTCAGACAAGAAAAATGATCTAGTTGTAAAGGAACTACCAAAGAGAAAAGCACCTAGTCCTGATGGATTAATAGGAGAATTCCATCAAGCTTTTAAGCAACAATTAGTACCATACTTAACAAATCATTCTCAAAAATTGAAAAAGAAGGCTCTCTACCAGAATCCTTTTATGAGACAAATGTAGTCCTAGTATGTAAATCAGGGAAAGATATGACATGGAAAGAAAAGTATAAGCCAATATCAATAATGAATATTGACTTTTAAAAATGTAAACAAAATCCTATTAAAGAGGCTATAGTATTTTATCCAAGAAACTATTCCTTTTGACCAAGTAGGATTTATACCAGATATTCAATATTAAAAAAATAATCAGCATAATTAATGGCATTATAAGCCAAAACATTACAAACCACATGATTTTCTCAATAGCTGCAGAAAAGGCTTTTGCAAAGTGTAACACTCTCTTCTGATAAAAATCCTACAAAATATAGGCACATGGGGACCTTTTTAAAAAAAAATCATTAGGGGCAGCTAGGTGTCTCAGTGGATAGAGCACTGGCCCTTAAGTCAGGAGGACCTGAGTTCAAATCCGGCCTCAGACCAAACATTTGACACTTACTAGCTGTGTGACCTTGGGCAAGTCACTTAACCCCAATTGCCTAAAAAAAAAAATCATTAAAAACTTCTCTCTAAAACAAAAAGCAAGCATTATATGCAATGGGGATACCCTAGAACATTTCCTAATAGATATGAGAGTGAAACAAGGATGCCCACTCCCTCCACTATAATCTGATATAGTTCTGGAAATGCTAGCAATAGCAATAAAAAGAAAAGAAGATGTTAAAGGTGTAAAAATAGATAAAGAGGAGATAAAACTAATCCTGTTTGCTGAAGACTTGATGGTATACTTGGAAAATCCTAGGGAATCAGCAAAGATTTGAGACAAAATCTTTAGCAAAGTTGCAGGCTATGAAATAAATCCTCAAAAATCAACAGTATGTCTATAAAATAATATCAAAACACAAAAGGCAATAATAAATAGGCAATTCCCGTTCCAAATAGTTACAAACTGTACAAAATATCTGAGGATCTTTCTATCCAAGAATACAAATGACTTATGCACATTCTATTACAAAGTGCTTCTTAAAGAAATAAAGACAACTTAAATAGCTGGAGGAATATTCAGTGTTCATGTCTAGGCTGTGTGAATATAATAAAAAATGAAAAAGCTCTCCTCTCTCCTGAGGTTGCCACCTCCATCCTGCCCCTCACACAGGTGCAGGACATTAATCTCCACTAATGAGGAGAGATTCCCATACCAATAGGTTTTGGGTGTCAGGTTACATAACCATGAGAACTGCAGGGGAGAACCTGGATAATGATGTAATTCATATTGACTCTTGGTCAGTAAAACTAACGAATTAGTCATACGATCACCTAACTAGAAGAATGGCAATTGGAAAGTAAATAACAATGAGGTATGGGGAAATGAGTTATTGGAGGACCTAAGGTCAATGTGAAGATTTTAGGTTGGGCATGTTATTTTTTGTTGTTGAGTCATTTTTCAGTCATGTCCAACTCTTTGTGACCCTATTTGAGGTTTTCTTGGCAAAGATACTGGAGTGGTTTGCCATTTCCTTCTCCAGCTCATTTTACAAATGAGGAAACTGAGGCAAACAGCGTTAAGCGACTTTCCCAGAGTCACACAGCTAGTAAGGGACTGAAGCCAGATATGAACTCAGGAAAAGGAGTATTTCAGATTCCAGGCCTGACACTTTATCTACTGCATCACCTAGCTGCCCCTGGGCATGTTATAGCTCATATGACAGAAAAATCAGATGAAATAAAGTGGAAGAGGGTGGGTCACATTGGTAAATTAAGGAAGATAGAGGTATAGGAGGACAGTGAAAGGTATAGAGTCATAGGGAAATGGGTACAGGAGAAAATAGGCCATGGGTATTTGGCCTACAACATCTTGGATAGAAGATAAGATGGGACTAAGGACAGCAATACCAAAAAAAAAACAAAAAACAAAACAAAACCAACAACTCCTATACTATTTTTGTCCCATTGCCAACAAGCTAGGTTATTAATGTTTAGGTTCTGGGAGCAGTCTAACAGGTGAACTACATTGGCTCAATAGATGATAAACCTAATACGAACTATTGCCTAACAGTAATCTGTACATGCATAGATTTAGGCTTTGTGCATCCCTGTACAAGTTGATGCCAACTCTACTATAAAAAGGACTAAATGTATTAAAAGTTTGTATTGATTAATAGAGATCAAGAATCACACTTCATAGCTCACAAGGTTAAGAATTAGGCTGAAACCCAGGGAATAATGTGGAACTTACATTTAGCATATAATCCCTAAGTGGCTTATGGAAAAATTTAATGGAACTTAACTCAAGTTAATAATAGATCCAAATGGAGACTTAGTAATGAAATCATAAATGAAAGTCAAAGAACAAACCAAGAGAACAATGAATAATTATATGAAAGAAAACAACAATGATGAAACAATATGCCAAAATTTCTAGGATAGAGCTAACAAAATATAAAAAATGAGGATTGATTAAATTAAATTTTTAATTTTTAAATTAATTTTAAAAATTTAAATAAATTAAAATTAATTAAAAAGTGAGCTGAGTATACATAAAAAAACAACTAGAAAGCCAACAAGTAAATAACCTTAAAACAAGCTTAGAAAGGGAGACATTAAAAATTAAGGGAGAAATACACAAACTGGAAACAAAAAAAAAAACCCATAGAAATGATAAATAAAACTAGAAGGTGGTTCTTTGCAAAGACTAATATAATTCATAAAACTTTAGCCAATATAATTAAAAAGAAGAGGGTGGAAAATCAAATCAATAAAATAGCAAATGAAGAAAGTGAAATTACAGCATAACCAGGATAAATAAAAAAAAATTCAGAACCTATTAGGAACAGTTAAATGCTAACAAAACTAAGAACACAAAAGAAATAGAGAAATTGCTTAAAAAAATCTAAAATACCCAAATTGATGGAAGACCAAATAGAGATCTCAAATAACCCAATCTAAGAAAAGGAAATGGGACTAGCTTTAAAGAGACTACTGAAGGGGGGGAAAAACCCTCCCATTTCTGATTGATTCACAGAAGAATTCTATCAAATTTTTAAAGAACAATTAGTATGCACATTATGTAAATTATTCTCAAAAATTGAGAAAGGAAGTACTCTACAAGAATCCTGTTATGATATAACCATAGTCCTAATACCTAAACCAAAGGATAGGGGGCCACTAGGTGACACAGTGGATAGAGCTCTGACCTTGGAGTCAGAAGAACCTGAGGTCAAATCTGACCTCAGACACTTGATACTTACTAGCTGTGTGGTCCTGGGCAAGTCACTTAACCCCGATTGCCTCACACACACACAAAAACCCTCCAAAAAACTATAGGTCAATATAACGAATGAATATTTATTCAGATATTATAAGCAAAATAAATAATTCATTATGCCAATTGGATTTATAACAGGGATACAAGTATGGTTCAACATTAATCAACATTATTTATCACATTAAAAGCTAAAATATCCTAAACCACATAATTATCTCAATAGATTTAGAAAAAGCCTTGGACAAAGTGTAACATTCATTCTAAAAACTCTACAAAGTATAGATATAGAGGGATCTTTTTTTTAAGATAAAAAGCATTTTATCTAAAATGAAAAACAAGCTTTATAGGTGTAATGCACTAGACCCCCTTCTAATAAATATGGGAGTAAAGAAAGGATGTTTACAATCCTCATTCATTTTTTTTATGTTTACATTTATTTTTAAGCATTATTTTCTTCTTAAATTTTGAGTTCTAAATTCTCTTCCTCCGTCCCACCCCTTCTCCCACCTACTGAGAAGGCAAGCAATGTGATATCAATTATACATGTGAAATTATGCAAATCATGTTTACATATTACAATTTTTTTTAAAAAAGCAAGAAAAATAAAGAGAGAATATTATACTTTAGTTCTCACTCAGAGTTCATTAGTTCTCTCACTGGAGGTGGATAGCATTTTTTCCTCACAAGTCTTTTGAAATTGTCTTGGATCATTGTATTAATCAGAGCAAAGTCTTTCACAGTTGATCATTATTACACCATTGTTATTATTGTGCACAATGATCTCCTGGCTCTTCTCTCTTCACTTTGCATCAGTTCATAAAGATCTTACCATGTGCTTTTTTTTTTTGAAACCACTCCCCTCATCATTTCCCGCAGCACAATAGTACTCCATCACAATCATATGCCACAATTTGTTCAGTCATTCCCTGACTGATGAGCATAAACTTGATTTATAATCTTTTACCACCTCAAAAAGATCTACTATAAATATTTTGTGTGTATAGGTAATTTTCATTTTTCTTTGATTTATTCAGAATATAGACCTGGTAGGGGTATTGTTGGATCAAAGGGTATGCCAATTCTTTAGCCCTTTGGTATAGTTCAAAATTATTCTCCAGGATGGTTTAATCTGTTCAGTACTCTGCCAATAGTTTACCTATTTTTAACCTATTTTTCTGTCATTCTCACTAGCATTTATCATTTCTGACAGGTATGAGGTGATACTTCAGAACTGTTTTAATTTGCATTTCTCTAATTAATATGAGTTAGAGCATTTTTTCATGTGGCTATAGATACTTTTGATTTCTTTTTCAGAAAACTGCCTGGTTTAATTCCTTTGACCATTTTGCTTTTGTTTTGTCTGAGATCATGATTGTTACCCCTGCCTTTTCTACTTCAGCTGAAGCATATTGAGATTCTGCTCCAGCCCTTTATTTATTTATCTAGCCTATTTATTTATTATATCTGTGTATGCCTTTCTGTTTCCAGTGTGTCTCTTGTAAACAACATATTGTTGTATTCTGGTTTGTAACCCATTTTGCTATCCATTTTATGGGTGAGCACATCTCATTCATATTTACAGTTATGATTACTGTGCATTTCCCTCTATCCTATTTTCTTTTGTTCTTCTCTCTCTCTCTCTCTCTCTCTCTCTCTCTCTCTCTGTCCCTCTCGCTGTCTCTCTGTCTCTGTCTCTGTCTCTCCCTCCTCAAAAACCTATTTTGCCTCTAACCATTGTCTTCCTCATTCTGCTCTCCTTTTTATCATTCCCCACCCCTTCTCTTATCCCTTTCCTCTCTTATTTCCCCACTGGGTAAGTTACATTTCTGTACACAACTGAGTGTGTGTGTGTGTGTGTGTGTGTGTATTCTTCACTCTTTGAACCAATTCTGATGAGAGTGAGGTTCAAATATTGCTCACCCTACCCCACCCCCATTTTTCTCCATTGTAAAAGTTCTTCCTTGTGTGTCTCTTTCATGTGAGAAAATTTTCCCCCTTCTATCTTTTCCTTCGCTCTTCTCCCAGGGCATTTCTCTTTTTTATCTCTTCATCTTATTTTCTGAAATCATTCCAACGTAACTGAGTTACATTCATGCCTTCTGTCCATGTAAACTACTTTTAACTGCCCTAATAATTATAAAGTTCTTAGAAGTTACATGTACCATCTTCCAATATAGGAATATAAATAGTTTATCCTTATTGAGTCCCTTATAGTTACTCTTTCATTTCTCTGATCACATTGGGAAATAGACCTAAAAGTAGTACTGCAGGGTCAAAGGTTATACATTTTTATAATTCTCTGAGCATAACTTCAGAATGGTTGAATCAGTTCACAGTTCCACCAACAGTGTATTTGTGTCCCAATTTTTCCATGTCCCCTCCAACATTTGTCATTTACCCCTTGTATCATTTTAGTCAGACTGATAGGTACTAGATGATATCCCAAAGTTGTTTTAATTTGTATTTCTCTAGTCAATAAAAATTTAGAACAGTTTTTCATGTGACAATATATAGCTTTGATTTCTTCATCCAATAACTGCCACTATTAGGTCTGTTACGTCTTCTTTAAAAGTAAATTTAATTTATGAAATAAACATTTTCATAACATGGTAGAATAAAAAAGATGATTGCACATGAAACTGCAAATCTATTATGTGCAACTTGCTATTCCTTTTAAACATATAACAAAGTCATTATGTAACTTTATTTTTCCCCCTTTTTTTCTTTCCCACCCCCCACTCCAGAGATAGCTACTGTTAGACACAAATATGTATATATGTAAAATCATTCTACACATACTTCTATTTATTAGTTCTTTCTCTGGATGCAGATAGCATCTTCCTTCATGGTCTTTGTAGTTAATTTGGGTATTCATAGTAGTCAAAATTACTTAGTTGCTCAAAGTTGTTTTTAAAACAATATTGCTGTTACTATATACAATGTTCATTTGGTTCTGCTCATTTTAGTCTTCATTATTTCATGCAAGTATATCCATATTTTTTCTAAAATCACTGAGCTCATCATTTCTTACAGTACAGCAGTATTCCATCACAATCATATATCACAACTTTTTTAGCCATTCTCCAATTGACGGAGATCCCCTTAATTTCCAGTTCTTTGCCACCACAAAGAGAGCTGCTATAAATATTTTATAACATATAGGTTCTTTTCTTTTTCCCTTAATCATTTTTGGAAATAGACCTGAACTTATATATTCTAAAATATTTGTAGTAGTTCTTTTTGTGGTGACAAACAATGGGAAATTAAGGTGATGCCCATAAATTGGGGAATGGCTAAACAAGTTGTGCTATATGATTGTGATGGAATACTACTATGCTGTAAGAAACAATGAGCAGGTTGATTTTAGAAAGACACAGATAGACTTGCATAATAATGAAATATTATTATGAAATAATGAAAAGTGAAATGAGCAGAATCAAGAGAACATTATATACAGTAACAGCATTATTGTTTGAAAAATAATTGTGAACAACCAAGCTATTCTAAGTATTACAAATAATCAAATCAACTATAAAGGACCAGTGCAGGAAGATACTAACGACCTCCAGAGAAAGAACTGATAAATAGAACTATGCATGGTATGGTTTTACATATAAGTGTGCATACACACATACACACATATCTATGTCAAATGGTAACCTTTTCTACTTTGTAGTGTGGAGGGAGGGAGGAAGACAGTTTGGAACTTTAAATGTTACAAAGAATAAATTGAACTAGATTTTTAAGAAAGATTGTTGTTTTGTGTTTACCTTTTTATGCTTTACTTGAGTCCTGTGTTTGAATGTCAAATTTTCTGATCAGCTCTGGCCTCCATTTCCCCTGAAGGATTACACTCAGTTTTGCTGGATAGGTTATTCTTGGCTGTAATCTAGTTCCTTTGCCTTTTAGAATATCTTATTCCAAGGCCTCTGCTCCTTCAATGGGGAAGCTGCTAAATCTTTTGTGATCTTGACTGTGGCTCCATGATATTTGAATTGTTTCTTTCTGGCTGCTTGTGATATTTCCTCTTTGACCTAGAAACTCTGGAATCTGAGTATAATATTTCTGGGAGTTTTCATTTTGGAATCTCTTTCAGGAGGTGATTGATAGATTCTTTTAATTTCTATTTTATCATCTAGATCTAAGACATCAAAGCACTTTTCCTTGATAATTTCTTGAAATTATCATGTCTAGGCTCTTTCTTTGATCAGGACTTTCAAGTAGTTTCATAATTCTTAAATTAGGTCTCCTCAATCTATATTCCAAATTAGTTGTTTTTCCTAATGATAAGTTTCACATTTTCTTCAATTTTTTTTCATTCTTTTGACTTTGTTTTATTGTTTCTTGATGTCTCATGGAGCCATTAGCTTCCACTTGCCCAATTCTAATTTTTAAGGAATTATTTTCTTCAGTGAGATTTCATACTGCTTTTTCCACTTGACCAATTTTGCTTTTTAAGGAGTTCTTCTCTTCAGTGTATTTTTGTGCCTCTTTACCATTTGGCCAATTCTATTTTTAATGTCTTTTCTTCAGTATTTTTTTTTGTGTGTCTGTGTCTCTTTTATCAAACTGCTAATTCTCTTTCCGTAATTTTCTTGCATAATTCTCATTTATTCTCCCAATTTTGTCTCTAAAACTCTTCTCTCACTTTCTCTCTCTCAAACTCTTCCAGGAATTCTAGTTTGGTTTGGGTCCAATTATTATTATTCTTTAAGACTTTTTCATAGCTGTTTTCACATTATTGTCTTCTTCTGTGTATAAGTCTTGGTCTGCCCTACCACCATAGAAGCTTTTTATGATCAAATTATTTTTTTGTTTGTTTTCTCATTTTTCCAGACTATTTTTTTATTTTACTCTGAACTTTATGTTAAAGTTGGGCTCTGTTCACGTTGGGGTAGGGATGCACTGTCCCAAGTTTCTGGTTTTTTTCTGCTGCTGTTTTCAGAGCCAGTTCTGGGGGTCTACATGTTTTTGGTGATTCTGAGGTGGTGTGATGTGGGGAGAGATTTTGTCACTGCTCTTCTGGTCTATGTGGTCTCTATCCAGGAAGGGCTTGTAGACTCCTGTGGCTGCAAGTTCTAGTGTTCCTTTTTGCTTTGGTACTGTGACCTGGGTACCAGCTCCCTTGTGACTGATCACCAGCACTCTCTCCTCCCTGGAATTGTGACCCTGAACTGGAGATAGGCAATCGAATTGCCAATTAATGCCAGCTGTATCCAGTGCCAGCAAAGGGTCCCTGTTATCTCTTTCTTACCAGTTTTACAACCCCCTTGCCAGATCTGGGCTGGGAGCTACTGAAACTGTTGTTGTGGCTGCCACTGTTGCACATGTGGTCTATACTCTGGTGCTACAGACTTCTCCTGCTGACCTCTTACGTTTTTGTAGACTGGAAAAACATCTCACCTCAACCTATTGGTGGCCCTGCTGCCCTAAAATTTTATTTGAGGCATTATTTTTAATAGTGTTTTACTTTTCCCAAATTATAATGTAAAGACAATTTTTTTGCATTCATTTTTACAAAATTTTGAGTCCCCAATTTTTCTCCCTCCATCTCTCCCTTTCCCTCTTCTTAAATGGTAAGCAATTTGATATAGGTTATATATATATATATATATATATATATAAATCATGTTAAACATATTTCTATATTAGTCATAGTTGTGAAAGAAGAAATAGACCAAAAGGAAAAAAACCCACAAAAAATAAAGTGAAAATAGTAGGTTTTGATCTGTATTCAGAGTCCATCAGATCTTTCTCTGGATATAGATAGCATTTTCCCTTATGAGTCCTTTGTAGTTGTCTTGGATCATTGTTTTGCTGAGATGAGCTAAGTCATTAATAGTTGACCATCACCTAATGTTTCTGTTACTGTGTACAACGTTCTCCCAGTTCTGCTTATTTCACTTTGTATCAGTTCATACAAGTCTCTCCAGGTTTTTCTGAAATCTGTCTGCTCATCATATTGTGCAATAGTATTCTATTACATTCATACACCACAACTTGTTCAGCCATTCCACAATTGATAGGCATCCCCTTAATTTCCATTTTTTTTTTTGCCATCACAGAAAGAGCTGCTATAAATATTTTTGTACATATAGGTCCTTTTTCCTTTTTTATGATCTCTTTGAATACAGAACTAGTAGTGGTATTGTTAGATCAAAGGGTATGCAGTTTGCTTGCCCTTTGGGCATGGCTCTAGAGTACTCTCCAGAATGGTTCAATCAATTCACAACTCTGCCAACAGTGCATTAGTGCTTGAATTTTCCCACATCCTCTCCAACATTTATCATTTTCCTTTTCTGTCATATAAGTCAATCTGACTGAGGCATTATTTTAAAGTTGTTTGGAAAGAAATATTGGAAAGGTTTGGCTGGATGGCTGTCCCTAAGCCTTCATCTTAGCTCCTTCTCCCTTATTATTTGATATAGTTGCAATATGACAAAAGAAAGAAATTAAAGGCATGAATATAGGTAAAGAGGACATGCAACTATTCCCAATTGCAGAAGATATAATGGTATACATAGAAAATATTGGGAATCAACAAAAATACTAATTAAGACAATAGCTTTATTAAAGTTTCAGGGTATAAAATAAACACTCAAAAATCAACAGATTTTATAGCAAACAACAATAGACCTTTCAAATAACCAGAAAATGCCTAGAGTATCTGGAGATCAAAAGTACACAAAAAGTACCAAAAGTACACAAAAGACTTGTAGAGATTCACTTATAAAATGCTTCTTAAAAAATAAAGAACAGCTTAAATAGCCGCAGGCATCTTCAAGGCTAGGTTATGTGAATATAATAAAAATGACAGGATGACCAAAATTAATTTATACTTTTAATACTTCACCAATCAAATTATCAAGGAGATATTTTATAAAACCTGATAAAATAATTTAAAAATAAATTAGAAAAATAAAAGATCTATAATATCAAGGTACACTAATACATTTTAAGTGGGGATGCGAAATGATACAACCATTTTGGAAAGCAATTTGGAAGCAATTATGCAAATAAAGTGACTAAAAAGACCATATTTTTTGAACCAGAGACTGTGAACCAGAGACTGTGCTTATATTCCAAAGAAGCCATCAATAAGAAAAAAGTCCCAATATGCACCAAAATATTTATAGAGGTACTTTTTGTGAGAGCAAAGAATTAGAAACAAAGAAGATGACCATTGGGGAATGGTAAACAGATTGTGGTAAATGAATGTAATGAAATACTACTTAGCTGTAAGAAATGATGTTTGTGATGAATACAGAAAAGCATAGAAAGACCTACTAAAGCTGATGCAGAGTAATGTAAAAAGATCCTTACTTATGGAAATGGAAAGAACACACACACACACACCCACACACACACACCAAAAGTGAATGTAACAGAATTATAAAGCATGACACAAGTGAAGAAATATGAGAATACATCCCCAAGCCACCCCTTCCTGGAGGTGGGAGGTCCTCAGGTGTTTTACATTATATGTTTTCATAATTTTTCGATGTATTGCTCAGTTGCACTGATTTTTTTCCTCTTCTTTTTCTTTAAAAAATACAATATGCTATAGGGGATAGTTCTCTGGGAGAGAGAGGGATACTGTAGAAAATTATGATGATAAAAAATAAAAGATATGAGTAAAACTTTTTTTAAAAAAGACAAGAAACTTTTAAGGGAAACAAAAGCTACTCTGGTAAACCAATTAAATAACAGACCTAGGAGAAGGCATGTCTTGTGTCTATAGATGAATTTAAAATTGCTGCATAACCTTTGATTTATTCAGATAATAAAGGACAAAAAATTACTAAAGGCCCCAAAATTTGGTGCAGCATATCTCTACTCCCCTTTCAGATTTTACAAATTCTGGACAGGTATTAATATTCATGATCTGGGAATAAAGAACTTGAAATAATTCCAAAATGACATTATTCTATTTTTTGCAACATTTTATTTGTGTGATTTTAAATAGTAATGAGTGACCATAGAAAAAATGATTTCCCCCCCATCGTGATATTGTAATATTACAAATTTCAAAGGTTTTCTGACATGTATGTCCCCCAAATTTGGCAAACAGACTCTAAACACATATGTTCCCCAGGTTTTATAAACATCTAATAATAATGTGTGTTTGTGTCCCAATCCAGTAAACAGCTGATAAACACTTGCAAATGATTAGTTTTGATTGATAGTTTCCTTTAATCATAAGCTTAGGTTATCAATCACCAATCAGAATATAGATGTAATTTGTAAATACTCCTAGCCCAAATCATAAAAATCCACCAGAAGCCCCAGCCATCAGTTTGCTCCTGGGTTGTGACTAGGGTAGACTCTTATCTTTTCCAAACGTGGAAATCTGCATACTTCATTTTTGCTCAAGAGCAGTGCCTATTGACAGACACTGCCACCTTGAAAGGAGATGTACAGCCTCTGGCTAGGCAAAAAGGGAACCTTGTCATGATCAATAAAGTACTGGTGAGTGCACTAAGTGTGTCTTATTAGGGTGCCATCACCTCTAATAAGCTTCAGTAATGGTTAGTCTGTTTTAAGTGTGCACTGTAATAGCCCGCTCTTCTCATTGATGCTTTGTGTACATCTGGGAATGTACGCTCCAGACTTGTGAGGGAAATGTTTTGTTACTACTGTTTTGCTATGCCATTCAATAAATTCTTTTCTTTGAGATACTTGTATCAATTGCTTGAATATTAAAAGTGAATGTACTGGTTCATGCTCATGCAGATTCATAAAGTACATTCAACCAGGAATATTTCCCCAGGGGATCCAACCCACCAGTGTGAGTTGAGGGAAGAAGGTACCTTGGGTGATCCCACATTAATAACGTAAGAACAACAAGAAATAAGATGATAAGAGCTTAAATTTCCCTGATTCCCAATATGGACTGCTAGTCACTACCCGGTAAAAATAGTAATAATCTAAGCAGGTCTGACAAGAAGGTGACCAAAATTTAAAATGATCAAGATTATTTAAAATACAGATTTATATCCATTATGATTAATAAACAACCTATATGTATACAACCACAATGTGTATTATGCCTTGAGACGTTTATTGAAATGAAAAGGTATATTTTTATAAAACATTTCAGCAGGAAAGGTATGTTTAACTCTTACCACTTACTCAAACTCACAGAATATTAACTTCTTCATTATAGTATACTGTTCGTTTTAATAGCATGGGTGTGAGGGAAACACTTACATTCAAATCGTTTCTCCAGCATTGCCAAGTGATTAGTAACTTCAGTTTTTAGTTCATTGATTTTGAAAGCCCTAAGAATGAAAAAAAGAAAAATCCATAAAAAACCATTAAGGTATAGATCTGCTATATTTCATATTTCTATTTGTCTTGATGTCTTCTGAGGATCAAAGGCAAATGCTTTTTGAAGAACACGGAGTTGGTGGAAAAAGACATAACTTTACAGAAATAGAAACCATTATGTATGGTAGACAAAACATGGACAATCTAAATCATTCTGGATACACAAACAGAACACTTTTTCATGGACTTAAAGAACTACTAGAGACAACTAGCCCAATCAGATAAGAATTTCTTAATTGATAAAAAATATAACTTATGTGTTTATATTATTTTCTCAGTGAAATAAACAGAACCAGGAGAACATGGTACACAGTAACAGCAATATTGTATGATGATATACCATGAATAACTTAGCTATTCTCAGCGATACAATGGTCCAAGACAATTCTGGAGGACTTATGATGAAAGGTGCTATCCATCTCCATAGAAAGAACTGGTGGAGCCTAAATGCAGATCGAAGATACTTTTTCTTTACTGCCTTTATTTTTTTGTTCTTTTCTTTCTTTCTTTCTTTCTTTCTTTCTTTCTTTCTTTCTTTCTTTCTTTCTTTCTTTCTTTCTTTCTTTCTTTCTTTCTTTCTTTCTTTCTTTCTTTCTTTCTTTCTTTCTTTCTTTCTTTCTTTCTTTCAACAGCATGACTTACATGGAAACATATTTTCATGACTACACGTCTATAACCTATGTAAAATTGCTTGCCTTCTCCATTGAAGGAAGGGGAGGGAGGAAGAGAATTTGTAACTCAAAATTAAAAAAAAACAGTGTTAAAATTGTTTTTACATGTAATTAGAGAAAAAGAAAGTATTAAATATATATTACTTTTTTTGAATCACAATGGTATGCTGTGCTTTGTTGGAACTAGGCTATTTAATCACCTCTATTGTTACTCCCCATTTGGGTGGTGAAAGTGCTAAATCCAGTATCAGTGTCAGACCCCTCAGATTGAACAAAAAATTCCAGATTCTCTTTGGGAACTTAATAATGTGACATTTTTTAAAAACAAATACAAGCAAATCATTTTTAAAACCTTCATATACACTTTCTTTCATAGTCATTCCAAAGTTGTGGAAGAAAATTTGCAAGAAACATGAACAGTATACTGTAAACATTATATCACTGTTCTAAATAAAGTAAAATTTGGGTTAAGAGGAGTCTATCTTCAATACAGTCATGGAAGACTAGTTGTTAGAATACAGGAGGGATGCTGTTATAAGGTATTTCATATAACAATAGGGGCCGCAATGATGACATAAAGGCAAAACTTTAGGTTTTGCCTTTTTTTTTTTTAAAGAACCATCTCTCTTAATCTTCTCTTTTTCTTCTCCTTCCCTATCCCCACCACTTTTTGGCATCTTAATCCAAATTATTTTTTTAAGAACATATCATACCACATATACGTATGTGATTCTGATCTTTCATTTTGTTATTGCAGACATTCTTATCATTGACACACATTGCAACTTATGTATGTCATAGAAGATGGTCTTTGAGAGTTGCTGTAAGTTTCATTACCCAAGGGTCTCTCAAATGTAGCTAGGCTGGTCCATGGATGACAGACATAAAATTTGTCACTTATATATGTGTATAAATATACATTTAAAGCATTTTACCTTGAAAACTGCTCAGCAACCTGTGTCAACACACTCTGGAATAATTCCTCTTTTTCTAAAAAACATAAAAGTCAATGGAAAAGAATCAGCAGACATTTTTCTATCCCAAGTTCAACATATTGTGGGTACACAGATATCTGTAAACCAACTTAATACATTGAAGACTTCAAGTTATGCTTTGCATTTAGTTTCAACACAGAGAAATTTTCCTGGAACTTCAAAGTCATTCTACCTTCTTTGAAAGACAGAGTAACTCAAGAAGGAAACTGCTAATCTGAATTTGATTTTCACTCAGGAGGAACTGTTTGTTGAAGTTGAAGTAATAGGAAATTTAAGTGCGAACTTTTCCTCATCTCCTGCCTCCATGCCTTGAAATGGCTAAACAAGGATACAAGCTTAGCTCTGGAAGTGACTCTTTTATTTTCTTTTATTCACCATGCCTGGAAAACAGTTCTTCCTCATCTCTATCTCTTAGAAACCTTAGTTTTCTTCAAAGGTCAGCTCAGGTGCTACCTCTTACATATCCTTAGTTATTAGTACTCTCCTTCTTCAAGTTATCATATATTTACTTAGCTGTTTAAATATTATACCTTCCTAGTAGAACGTAAACTCTTTGAAGGCTGGAAATATTTTTAGTTCTGTCTTTGCATTCCACAGTGCCTAGTACATCATGCACATAATAAATTCTTGTTAAATTGTTTTGGATGGAATAAAAATAACTGAAAAAAGAGAGAAGGTTGAGCTGAACAATTTTAGTTCATCATGGCCCTGGCTTATAAGACTGGGCTTAGGCAGCAACAGATCTACAGTCAAATTGAATTTATGAGGTTCAGGTCTATGACAGAATATAGCCAAGGTTTGGCTTTTCTTGTTTGATGTTTGTTAGTTAGATTTAATATGATATAACCCAGATAAAGATATAAAAATACTCTAGGCAAGTCTACATCATGAAAAAGATGTGCCCTGTGTGGTGATCAGTTCATTTAGCTCTGTTTAATGAAAATTTATTGAGCAAGTACTACACTCTGAAGCACGTACTATGCTGGTCACTAAATATACATAGGCAAAACAAAAGCAAGTCTCAACTTTCATGGATCTTATATTCAGGTGCCAAGGTGTGGGGAATGAAGATACACATGTACACATGAATGCAAAATATATACAAAGTAATATGAAGAAGAGAGAATGCTGTAATTGGAGTAATCAGAAATGGCCTTGTAAAGGAATTGGCCCTTGATCTGTATTCTGAAGGATCTAGGGATTCTTTGTAAGGTGGGAGAAGATAATGAGGAGAGAATGTATCCTAGGGTTGAGGGATTACTTACGCAAATACATGGAGGCAGAGGATGAAATATATTGTATATAAGGTAACTCTATTGGGTCATTTTGACTGGAGAGGAAAATGTGGGAAAGGAACTAATATGAGATAAAACTGAAAAGGTAGATGGGAGCCAGACTGTGAAAGACTTTAAATGCCAGATTAAGGATTTCTAGTTTATCTTAGAGGCAATAGGGAGAAATTGGAGGTTATTTTTGTAAGGAAATGATATGGTGTTCATGGGCTAGGTCTGACTCAGACTGTTCACCTGGAATGAAATGAAACCCTTGTAATAATTAACAAAAGGGGAAATACTGAGATATGACATAAGGATACTCAACAAGGATATAGGCTTAGCTCTGGTAGAGGCTCCCTTCATCTTCATATGGAAATGTGTCACATAAACAGGGCAAGATGTAATGAATAGCTAACAGTCTTGTTATCTTAAATCTGAAGGGCCCAACTTTGCTAGGGAAGGCTTTTTTTTTTCCCCATTAGGTGACTAGGAAGTCATTACAACATGATCTGAGACCATAAGGAAGTTATGTCAACAGCTCGGCAGCTAGAGACTTAGCTTCCCAGGCCAGGCACATTTTGGCAATAGCTTCCTTGACTTTTAGGGAAAGAATTAGCCTAGCCTACATTGGAGGGAGAGTTTGGGAAACCTGGGTAGATATTGATCCTATAACACAAAGTCATAGCTTTGTTGTTTTAGGAATATCAATCTGGCTTCTGTGTAAATGATATTGGAGACGGAAAAGATTGGAGGCAATTGTAGACCAATTTGGAAACTACTGCAAGTGGAGATGGGAGTAGAGGTTGGGATTAATGGGAAAGATATTGTGAAGGTAGATTCGACAAGATCTGATCATTTATTCAATATGAGTGTTGAGAGAGGAGAACTAAGAATTAAGCTCAAAATCTCTCATAAGTTTTGGTCTAAATGGCATTACTTTGAGTTTATGTAAATGTTTGGCTCTTCTTTGGATTTAGGATATTTATTTAAAAATTAAATATAAAGAAACATAGAAAAGAAATTCCAACTAAGTGTATATTTAAAATTATGGCACTAAGAAGTACATGTTAAAAAACAAAGGAAGCAGGGCTTGGGGATGTCAACCAATTTTCCTGGACTCTGTGGAGTGTTGAATTTTGAGGATCTGAGTTTAGATCTTGATATTTACTAATTTTGTAGCCTCACTCCATTCTCTTAACTCCTCTGGACTTTAGTTTTCTTACCTGTAAAAATGAAGGGTTTGGATTAAATGACCTTTTAAGTTCTTTCTATCTGTAAATCTATTATTCTATGATCATAAGTGGAAATACACTCAGGAAAGACATGAGAATTGATCCAACTTTAAAAGATCACCCAGAGGTGGCTGCAACAGTGGCAGCAGCAACAGCTTCAGGAGCTCTCAGTCCAGGGATGGTAAGAGGATTGGACACCTTATCAGAAAGAGATTACAGGGGACCCTTTGCTGGCAGAAGGTGCAGCTGACTCTGATTGGCAACATACTCAGTACTGGGTCATAGTTCCAGGACGGACAGGAGCACTTTTGGTCTGCCACAAGGGAATAGGGGCCCTAATCACAGTTCCAAGGAGAGGAAGAGCACTAGCATTTGCAGCTACAGGGGAATGGGGGACCTGGTCTCAGTTCCAAGACTGAGAGTAGTGTTAGCTGTTGTGGCTGCAGAACGCAGACCAGAAGAGCAGTGGCCACACCTCTCCTCATATCACACCATCTTGGAAGCACTGAAAACTCATAGATCCCTCAGAACTAGCTCTGGCAACAGCAGCAAGAAAAAGCCTGAAACTTGGGAAAGAGCTTCACCACCCCCAGGTGAGCAGAGTTCAACTTTAATAAAAAGTTCAAAGTCAAAAAACAAGCCAGAAAAATGAGTGAACAATAAAAAAAAAGAATGACCATAAAAAGCTACTATAGCAGTAAGGAAGACCAAGACATAAACTCAATAGAAGACAACATTGAAAAAATAGCTACAAACAAGGCCTCAAAGAAAAATACTAATTGGACACAAGCCCAACAAGAATTCCTAGAAAAGTTAAAGAATGAGATTAGATTGGTAGAGGAAAAATTGGGAAAATAAATGAGAGTGATGCAAGAGAATTAGGAAAAGAAAATTAACAGCTTTGCAAAAAAGGCAAAAAAAAAATTACTGAAGAAAAGGACACTTTAAAAAACCAGAATTGGCCAAATGGTAAAAGATGCACAAAAATGCACTGAAGAAAATAACTCCTTAAAAAGTAGAATTGGCCAAATGAACAAAAGAGGTACAAAATCTCACTGTAGTAAATAATTCCCTAAAAATTAGAATTGGACAAATGGAAACTATGACTCCATAAGACATCAAGAAGCAATAAAACTAAGTCAAAAGAATGAAAAAAATAGAATAAAATGTGAAATATTTCAACAGAAAAATAACTGACCTGGAAAATAGATCAAAAAGAGATAATTTAAAGAGCTATTGGACTAAAATAGAATAAAATGTGAAATATTTCAACAGAAAAATAACTGACCTGGAAAATAGATCAAAAAGAGATAATTTAAAGAGCTATTGGACTATCTGAAAGCCATGATTAAAGAAAGAGCTTAGGCATCATAATTCAAGAAATTATCAAGGGAAACTGCCCTGATATCTTAGATCCAGAGGATCTAAATAGAAATAGAAAGAATCCACTGATGACCTCCTGAAAGAGATCACAAAACGAAAACTTCCAGGAATATTATAGTCAAATTCTAGCTCTGTTGGTCAAAGAAAAAATATTGTAAGCAGACAGAAAAAAATGTCCTGGAATCACAGTCAGGATCACACACAATTTAGTGGCTTCCACATTAAAGAAGTGGAGGGCTTGGAGTATGATATCCTGGAAGGCAAAGGAAGCAGATTCACAACTAAGAATAACTTCTCCAGCAAAATTAAGTATAATCCTTTGCTGGGGGTGGGGAGGAAATGGACATTTAATGAACTAGGGGACTTTCAAGCATTCCTGATGAAAAGGCCAGAGTGGGATAGAAAATTTGACATTCAAACACAAGACTCAAGAGAAGTGTAAAAAGTAAACTTGGAAGAGTAATCATAAAGCATTCAATCAAGTCAATCTGCTTACATTCCTATTTGGAAGGATGATACATGTAACTCCTAAGAGCTTTATCATTTTTGTGGCAATTAGAAGGAGTCTACATAGAGGATACAAGTATGAGTCAATTATATTGGATTACCTAAAAAAAATGAAGGGATGAGAAAGAGGGATGCAGTGGGAGAAGGGGGAAGGGAGAGGTAGAATGGGGAAAATTTTCTCACATAAAAGAGATGTGCAAGGAAGAGTTTTACAGTGGAAGGGAAAATAGGGGGAGGAGGTGGGCAATACTGGAACCTCACTGTCATTGGAATTAGTTCAAAGAGGAAAGAATATATGTACACAGTCAATTATATATAAATATCTATTTTACCCTATAGGGAAAGCAAAACAGAATTTAGAGGAAGAACAGGGTAAAAAGAGAAAGAGAAGAATAAATAGAAGAAAATAGTATGGAGGGAAATACACAGTTAGTAATCATAACTCTGAATGTGAATGCGATGAGACAACCAATAAAATGGAAGTGGATAGCAGAATGGATTGAAATCAAAATCCAACAATATGTTGTTTACAAGAGACAAACTTTAAATATAGAGATACACAGAGTTAAAATAAAGGGTGGGAGCAGAATCTAATATGCTTTAGCTGAAGTAAAAAAAGGCAGGGGTTGCAATCATGATCTCAGATGAAGTAAAAGCAAAAATAGATCTAATTAGAAGAGATAATTGGGGAAACTACATTATGCTGAAAGATAGCATAGCCAATGAAGTAGTATTAAGTTTCTCTAATAAGGGTCTCATTTCTCAGATATGTAGGAAACTGAGTGAAATTTATAAAAATAAGTGCCATTCTCCAATTGATAAATGGTTAAAAATATGAACAAATGGTTTTCAGAAGAAGTAATCTAACCTACCTCTAGTCATATGAAAAAATGCTCTGTCACTATTGATTAGAGAAAAGCAAATTAAAACAATTCTGAGCTACCATCTCACACCTATCATAAGTGATAAATGCTGACATGATTGGGCTTGGGGGGGGAGTACACTATTGCACTGTTGCTAAGTTGTGAACTGGTGCAACAATTCTGTAGAACAATTTGGAACTATTCCCAAAGGGCTATAAAGCTATCCATATCCTTTGATCTAGCAATACCACCGTGAGGCTTCCACACCAAGGATCTCAAGGAAAAAGGAAAATACCTATATGTACAAAATATTTGTAGATCTTTTTGAGGTGGCAAAGGATTAGAAATTGAGTTGAGGCTCATCAGTCAGGGAATGACTGAACAAGTTGTGGCATACTATTGTACTATGGGAAATGATGAGGGGGTGGTTTCAGAAAGAGACACATGGCAAGACCTTTATGAACTGATGCAAAGTGAAGTGAGAAGAACCAGGATATCATTGTGTATAATAATAACAATGTAATGATGATCAACTGTGAAAGACTTGGCTACTCTGATCAATACAATGATCCAAGACAATTCCAAAAGACTGATGAGGAAAAAATGCTATCTGCCTCCAGAGAGAGAACTAATGAACTCTGAGTGCAAACTAAAATATAGTTTTCTCACTTCATTTTTTATTGCTTTTTTTTTTGCAATATGGCTAATATATAAATACATTTTGCATGATTTTGCACAAAATTGATATATTGCTTACCTTCTTAGTGGGTAGAGTAGGTTTTGGGATGGAGGGAGAGAATTTGGAACTCAAAATTTAAAAAGAAAAGAATGTTTAAAATAAATAAATAAAAATTTAAAAAATAACCAAATTAAAACTGAGTGGATTAAAAAAAAGAACCCCAGTGAAAAGTACTTATAATCTTCCTTTGTAAGTCAGTTTAAAGTTTTTAAAAGAATACTTCAAAGAAATGAATAAGGTCCATTAATTTTGAAGTTAGCAGAGAAAATGATCAAATAACATCAAGTGTAGCACCCCCTTTGAAAGTGACTAAGGTGTTGGAGTGGGCATTGGAGATGGATGATTATAGTTCAGTATGGAAATCACTAGTGTATCCTGACTCAAAGACTAAGGGGATCGTGACTGCATCTGAAACAGTAGTATGCCTGAAGCTTCAATGCCATCACAAGGAGAGTGCAGCCATAATGGTGGATGGAAGTCTTCAACTATAATCCTATAGGAAATGAAGATCATAGATTTTGAACTAGAAATTCCTTATAGATGAGGAAACTGGGGCCAGAGAGATTAAGTAACTTTACTGACATTACACAGCTGGCAGAGCCAGGTTTTGAATACAGGTGCTCTGAGTCCAAATCTAGCACACTTTCTACTCTGCAATACTCCAGATAGTGGAGGATGTTGTGACTTTACTGTTGATGCTACATGATCAGAGATGAAGGGAAATCAGGCAGAGCAATGTGGGGGCTGTGCCTAAGCTGTGGAGAGTTCTGCTGAAGTCTACATTTCCATTCTCTGCCTCTTCCCCTCCCCTTTTTTTTAAGGAGAGGTGAATCTATTTTTACCAATCCCTGCTCATTAAGAGTCTATTTGCTTTCCATTTTGCCTCTTGATTGAAAGAAACTGGCTTTCTCTAAGACCATGTGGTCTTACTTGGTTCCTCTTCTCAAATTCAAGTGTGAAGATTTAAGCATATTATCTAATGGATATTGATTGCTTTGATAAAGGCAAAGTACCTTATCATACAAAGGATCAGTGAGAACAAGAGAACAACTATTTCATAATTGGTTAATTGCTAATTGTTCTTCATGCTGAGGACATTATTTAGGTAGCATGTGGGTCCAAAAACTGAATTTTATCATTAAATTTGTTGAATATAACAAAAAAGACAGAAATAAAGGTGGTTAATATTGTAGATAGGGCAGGTAGGGGGTGAAATGGATAGAGCAACAGGCCTGGAGTCAGGAAGACCTGAGTTCAAATCCAGTCTTAGTCTCAAGCATTTACTGTGTGACCCTGGGCAAGTCACTTAACCCTGTTTCCTTCAGTTTCCTTACCTGTAAAACGATCTGGAGAAGAAAATGGCAAACCACTCTAGTATCTTTGCAAAGAAAACTCCAAATGGGGACAAGACTGAAATGACTGAACAACAACAACGTTATGGGAGTATTACTATCTGGCAAACCTGACTAAGTGAATATTAGGATTACCAATGCCCCTAATACTTCTTGCTTGGCAGAAGGCAGTTCACTTTTGGGGAAATTCCAGAGAGGTCGGGAAGAGTTTAGTCCAGTGTCAGTTCTATTTCAGAGGACCTTTGGGATATCAGACCAGCTCCATGCTATCTTGGAGATTTCTTTCACTGTAGGGTAGAATAATATCTGGTCTCTTTATCTCTAAGTTTGTTCCCAGAAAACAAACTGGAATGGATATGAAATCAAGTTACCATCTAAACTGAGAATAACCTAAGACTTGTTTGGATTGGATCAGAATTCCTGGATCCATGCTGAAGTACTTCAAATCTGACCTGGCCCCTGGGGTGAAGGAAGCAGATGGACACTGTTTCTCTCGCTGTTTTGTTAGCTTGCTTTTACTAGTAAATTAGGTCATTACAAAATTGTTCTCTTACCACCATACCATTTGCACATAGTTAAATTTGTTTGTTTTTTGTTAATATCTGATTACCTAGTCTGCAAAAAAATGTAAAATGATTTAAAATAACATATCATAAAACCATGGAACTAAATATTTGAACCCTTATCTTCTAATACCATATTCAGTTTACCACAGATTTCCTCTTCACAGAATTGAAGGAATAAATACTTCCAGGAAATTTTTAAACCCACTCAAATCCAGATAACTGGCTAAGTCTGTATAACATAAATTAAATAGCTGTCTTTGGTTTATCTGATTACACTAGGCAGTTGAATTGTGTTGTTCTGACCCTTGAAGTCTGGTTTGATCATGTACATTGATTAAGTTTATCAACTCATTTCTAAATAATTTTATTTTGTACTTTGCAAAAAAAAAATGTCTCAGATATGAAAAATTTAAGTAGTATGATGCTATGCAGTGGAAAGAGTACAAGATTTGAAGTCAGAGGGTCTGGGTACAAATTGTGAATCTATCACTTACTGTCTGTGTGACCTTGGGCAAATCACTTGCGCTCTAGGGCAGTAGTTTCCTCATCTATAAAACGAGGTGGTTGCGCTCAACAATCTCTAAATTCCCTCCCAGCTCTGCAAAGCAACATATACCCTGAGTTCAATATATATAAATCTAGGTGAGTAATTAAAGGCAAAATTTTAAAATCTAACTTTTATACACTGAATATTATTGTTTAAATCTGAGTTGTGTATCTATTTGCATGCTATTACAAGATGTTTCACTTTGTCAATCAAAATAAACTACAATATTGTAAACATTTCAGAATGACTTAAGGCTACTACACTTCAAAAAATTCGATTGGATAATCTCCCTGGTCATAAGGCTGTACTAGAGAAAATGAGCCATGTCGGGCTGCATTTCCTCAACATCTGATTTATCTAACTGGAAGATCTCAATGTCACCTCTCCTGTCAAACCGAAGATAAACAAACAAATAAAAAAATATGCTTTTTTTAAAGCCCTAAAAGTGTAAGAGCTAATTTGTTCTCTTTGTCATTTTCTGATCTCAGGTTTCCCAAACATAAGTAAATAGAAGTTCTGCAAGAGGGAACAGGAAGAGTTTTCATTTGTACAATAGGAAAGAGTCAACACAAAGACAATTTAGACAAGAGCTGTTATTCTAGGCTATTAGAAGAACTCTGGTTCCACTTACCATTCCCAGCACATTGGATCTCATGGAATCTGATGCTAAGCACAAGCACAGAGCTTTTTCTGTTTCTGTTTATTTTGTTGTTCCTCCATCACGATGAGGGTGGTTACAGGAAGAGGAGTAGGTCTCATTGTTCATTTGTGCTGCTGAAACTCTGTCCTGCTTTCACTCTGTCCCTATCCTACAACCAATCAAAGCACTCTAAAAGTACCAGTACATTTTAATCCAAGGAATGATCACTGGTAGTTTCCTCTTTATAGATGTAATAAAATAGACTTAAAAATGAAGATATGTATCTTTACAACTGTAGAATGTTATAAAATTATATGGTTAGAAATGACCATGCCTTTTCTCTTAAAGAGACAAAGGCCCATTTTAAAAATAGTCTGTTTAAAGGGGAAAGTGCACAGTCATTATAAATGAAAAGGAAGAAAACTAAAGAAAGAATGTATTTGAATTCTGGTGTTCTTATTAATTGCCTAAATTTGTTTATGTTTTTAACTTAACCTATTTTATGTTTAACTTGTTTATGTTTTCAGTTTAACCTATTCAGTGCAACCTATTATTTCTGATTTCAGGAGCAAAATGTGAGGAAGAATACTAATGGACAATACTATCTATGGGGTCATTTCACAATTCACAGAATCTTGAATTATATTGGATTAGGACTTCTCTGTTTTTGAGAAATTGCTTTTTTCCCCCTCTACATATTCTTAATTCGGCTTGAGTTATTTGTGTATGATTTTCCCCCTCTACCTGGATCCTTTACTCTGGTAGACTCTTAGATTCTGTCTTTGTGCATGATTTGACAAAAGAATCATAATTTTGAAGCTGTTAGTCTCTATGACCACTTGATCTGTGTTTTCTCCATTGATCTTGAAGTGGGAAACAGGAAATTGTTGTAGAGTAGGAGGAAGAAAAGAGAGACACTCGGGAGTGGTTGTAAGGAATTGAGGGAATTGTTATTCCTGGGTACTTTCCCCTCTGCCTTGGCTAACTCCCTTTCTCCTCCCTCCTGGTTCTGCACTGTGTGCCTTGTTTTACATTTGAGACATTACCATTGAGTGGTACTACACCTAGCCACAGCAGGGTAAGTTATTCTTTCCTATAGAAAAGTAACAGCAACACACCTTAAAAGTTACCCCTTTTAGATCACTGACAATCTTTTTTGTCTCTATAATGGCAATTGGGTTTGATGGAGGTTGGGGAAAGAATTAGGCACAAAGTTTCATTGCGGTTGTTTTCATATAATTTAAATAATAGTGAAACAGAGGCTAGAGTAGAAAATAAAGACGGTCTGGATACCTGTCTGTATTCTATCAACTTAGCATACTTGTGGTGAAGAATAAGGAAACCAATTCTTATTTAGACTTAGGAGAAGAATTTTCATTTTTTTTGTTTCTGTTTGATTCTTGCTGTCTCATAGAATCATTAGCTTCCACTTGCCCTATTCTAATTTTTAACAAGTTGTTTTCTTCTATTAGATTTTGTACCTCCTTTTCCATTTGGCCCATTTTACTTTTTAAAGAGTTCTTCTCTTCAGTGAGTTTTTGTGCCTCCTTCTCCATTTGGCCAGTTCTACTTTTTAAGGACTTATTTTCCATAGTTAATTTTTTTCCTTCCTTTTCCAACTTATTGACTCTCTCTTGCATACCTCTCATTTCTTTTCCCAATTTTTCTTCTACCTCTCTTATTTGACTTTTAAAATCCTTGTTGAGCTCTTCCAAGAACGCATTTTGGACTTGAGACCAGTTCATATTCCGCTTTGAGGTTTCAGATGTGGGTATATTGACAATGTTGTCCTCTTCTGAATTTGTGCCTTGATTTTCCCTTTCCCCAAAATAAGAATCTGTGGTCATTTTCTGATGTTTGCCTATTTCCTGACTTTAAAAAAAATTTTGAATTCTTCTGCTGGAGCAAAGGGGGCACTTACCCAAGTTTCTTTTCCTGCTCACCTGGGCCTTGCACTTGAATATTTGGCTCCTGCTGGCCCGGGCCTTATACAGGGATGTTTTGCTACTGGTGGATGCCTGTCAGCCTGAAGATTTGCCTTCTGGAGTTGTGCTTCCCAGAGTTGTGTTGAGGCACCAGGTGATTTCACTGCTGGAGAATGCCGTTGCCCGTGTGGTTTTTCGAAATGGTGTCTACCAGTTTCCCTACCCGTATTGAGGCTCTGGGGGAGAGGGGAAGAGGAAATCTTTGTGTTGGGGCTTGCCTGCTCCACCAACCTGGGTCTCAGGATCTCCTCCTGCTATGTTGAGGTGGGGCTTGCTGCTGGCTTGCTGGGACACCCCTAGTCCTGTACTGCTCTCCTTCTCCCGGAGAAAGAGGGGCCTTTCCTGTTAATCCCCCAAGCTTCCTGGGGTACAAGACTGCTTGCTGTGCCCTGTCTTTCTGCTGGCTCGAGGTTTTTCCTGGGTCAATATTTTCTGGGCTTTCAGAGGTCAATGAGGGAGGGTGAGAATGATTTACTTTTTACTCTGTCATCTTGGCTCCTGGAACTTAGGAGAAGAATTTTGCTGTTTTAAAGTCTTTTGCATCACACAGCAGAATTATAACACTAAAAAACAAAATGATATCACATTTCTGGAACTGTTGTGAGGACTGTATGTGTACTTGGTGAGCATTCCAGGTTGCACTTGAGGTGTTAAAATAGTGATAGGAGCTCATGGCAGTGTGTGACTTAACCATGTACCAGCAAAGGAGTGTAGTTTATGGTTTCACTCACCAGTTGGCATGTCACAAAATTATCGTTTAGGGTTTTAAAAATAAGACAACGTGTAACTCCAAAATCCCTATCCCTGTTAGTTTGAGAATTTCTAGCTCTCTTTCAACATTTGATGTTGATGATTCACAGGCAATGAACTCTTTTGTAGCCACATGGTTTTATTTAACAGTAAAATGAAATTGCAAACAAACTATCAAACTTTCTATTCCAGAGCATTTTGCCCAGTTGTCTCAAAACCACTTCCCAATGACTATTCCACTTTTTTGAAGTACCTGAGGGACATTCCTGTATCACTTGCTCCTATACCTCACCAAAGGGAGTAAAAAAGGAGTTGTGAGACTGGTAATTCTCTTGGGTCTAGCAACTGTAAGTGTTGGTATGCAAAAGTGCAGAAAGTAGCACTAGGAATTTGGAATTATCTCTGACCTTCTTATTAACCACTGAGATTTTTGAAAACTATTCTGACTCTGTCTTATCTATACTCTCCACATGCTTGGTCCTGATGAGCTGCTCTGGCTCTTAGTCTGATCCAACTCTTCTGTGTTTCCATATCCTCTTTGTCTCTTCAGATCAAAGTGCAGATCCCACTCAGTGTGCTGTCGGCTTCCTGCCTGAAAATGACTCATAGGAAGTTTCCTTTGGGCTAAGGACATGCCTCCCACTTGTTCTAAGAGCCCTGATTCTCCAAAGTTAGTTGCTGTTAAACTACTGAGTCTGACTTGGCAGTAACCAAATGCCTCTAATCCTATAATATAGTGAAAAAGGAAGTGCCCTGAAGTTTCAAGGGAAAATGAAAGGAGGAAATGAGTAACTAATCCAGTGTGCAAATGTACAAGTTCCCCAGCTTGTCACTGCTCTGTTCTTTTCAGCAGCTTCCTGCCCACCAGGACCCTCGACCCACCCACTTCCTATGGAGGAAAAGATGACCTATTCCCAGGTCAAGTCCAATCTTCCTTATATGAATACTTGTTTGTGACACAAATATTCTCAAAGAGCAGAAACTTTAAGAAAGGAATCAAAGTTCCAAAAAACTTCAATCCTTTAACTAAGACTAATTGATGAAATTTCCCTGGTAATTAGTCCCATAGACTTAAATTTTATTCTTATTTTCAAAATAGAATCACATATGATATTAAGTGACAGAAACTATAAAATATGAATAAATATGAAACATTTTATGTAAAATGCATACTTAGCTTGAATGTTAATCCATGTGATAATTTACACTTCTATGTGATGAGATGCCATGTTGCTTTTTGTAATAGGTAAAAATTAGAAATTCAAAGAGATAAAATGTGATATTTTAGCATTAATATTAATTGATAATTAATATTAAGAAATTATTAATAATGCAGGCCTATGATTTTTATTAATGTAGGGAACTTCTGGTGTGATAACTCCCTCAATCAATTTAGATTATTATTGCTGTAACTGGCAGTCTAATTCTCTGATTTTCAGTGGTTTTTCCAATGTAGAAGAGCTATAGACAGGACTTGAACTCAAGTCTTTTAAAAAAACATTTTATTGATATATTTTGTTTCTACGTTGCCTACATTTCCTTTTAAATAGTTTGTCATTTCTATTTTTCAATAAATAAGTACTTTAAATTAATCTGTCCCTTTCGTCTTCCCCTTCTCCGCACTGAGCAAATTAAGAACAAAACAAAATAAAAGTCACAAATACACAGCTAGAGTAGCATGGCAAAACAAATCCCCCATTAGCCATGTCCAGAAATGTTTGTCTCTGCATTTTAAGCTCATCCTCTCTCTGTCAGAAGGTGAGTGGCATATTTCATTTTGATTCCTTTGGACTTATGTTCCATTATTATGTTCAGAGTTTTAAAATCTTTTAAAGTTGTTTTTCCCTGTAATATTCTATTTCTGCTCACAGTACTCTCCATCTGTTTATGAAGATCTCATTTTATTCTGAAATTGCCTGGTTAGTAATTTTTATGGCACAGGAAGGAATATTCCATCTCATTCATATATTGTACTAAAGTTTGTTTAGCCATTTCCCAACAGGACGCCTGATCTCAGGTCTTTCTGACTAAGGTCTGCACTCCACTATACCTTGCTACCTTTCAATTAATTACATTAAAACGTAACGATAATAACTTTCTCAAAGTCTAACCGCCTTAAAGTTCAACACGTAATGAATATGGTGGTGGTGGGAAAGAATGTCAAAATAGGGTAATGACAGTGACAGTGGTGCACAATGAGGACTTTGTGTGCCCTAAAACCATTAGAGTAGCTGTGAAGACCTGGCAAGAACTCTGAAACACTGGAAAAAGGACTCTGTTATTCCACTAACTAGGATAGCACCCAAGTTGATGTGACACAATTACTTCTAAAAATCAAAACATTTAAGGAGTATAGGTTAACCCTACTAGAAACCATTGCAATGATTAACTTGACATGGAAGATAACAAAGTGAGTTGTGCTCTTCCACATTCTGGTACCACCAGACAGAAATACATACTGGAATAAATCAGAAATACCAGTACCCATCTGGTGGAAATGCTTCAGTGCAGATGACACTGAGCACTAAATGAATGCACATGAAATGGATGAAGACATGAATATTTTCATTATGCAAAGTAGTCTATCATAACAAAATTGGAAATATATTGCCAGTTATAGGTAAGGATTGTGTACTGTTCTTTTTCCAAGGGTACTTTCAGTTCCAAGGCGCACAATAATGTATTGCTGACCAGTACAGGGCAATGGTAAAAAACAACTTCATCCCTAGGCCTAGATTAGGTAAGAGATGAAATTGAGAAGCTAAGAAAATCTGAAGAGAGAAAAGATGAAGAGCCCGAATCCAGGAAACAAAAAAGATGTCAGAAATTCTAGATTTCTTTAATTAGCAATTGAAAGCAAAAGTCAAGAGATCAAGAAAATACAAAGAGACAAAGCAGTATGAAGAACAAAATGTATGATTCAATAACAAGTAAAAACTTTGCTACAAAAGATTGAAAGGCAACGAAATAAGAGTAGAGAGAGAAACTATGAAGGAGGATATAGAAAGTTTCTGGTCACCTGTATAGTCACAAGAAATCCAACACAATTAAAATGCAAATTGGATTTAACATTAGACAGAAAGCTTGTATACCATTAATATGATCAAGTATAGGGCAGTTATGTCATGTTTAACCCTCAAGTTTCTTTGCAAAACTGGAAAACAACAGGACTGAATAAGTTCCATAATTGTTGGCTCAAAGGTTTCACAGTGGCACGTGAATTACTAATAAATCACTTTACTATCTTCTTCCTCAGATGCATGTGATCTTCCTGTCATTTTACCTTTCTAGCTTTGTACATAGTAAGCATTTAATAATCCTTTTCATTCATGAATTCTTAACCAAAGGAATCACACATATATGATCAAAGGAGAACACCAGTGATCACTTTAAATATAGACCAATTACATGTTTATATATTTTATATAAATAATGAATAAATTTTATTATTAAAAATTCTACAAACACTTAAATAAAACAATATAACGGCTGACAAGCAAAAAAGATGTGCCCCAAAGTTCCAGGAGGATAAACATTATCAATTCACTAATTATGGAATGAATCAACTGAAAGTGCCATAACATTTCTTTATTGGTTATTGGAAAGACTTTGACTAAATTCTACATTGACAGTGTATTAAAACTACAAGTATAGAAGCTATCTATAAACATATTATTGTATTTGCATATAATTTCAATAAAAATTAATACGGCATATACAATATTTGTATGTAGTTCTTATTATACACAAATATAGTATATACTATGTACAAATATATAGTGAAAATGCTAGAACACTTGATGTCTACATGAAGAATTCATCTCCATTAAACATGCTGCCAACAAAATGTTAAGAATATTTCATATAAAATATGGCATTCTTCAAGAAAAACTCACCATGCTTCTTCCTAGCCTTGAATCTCTTTTCATTACTCCTGAATAGAAATATGTATAAAGGCACTGAGTGGGTTCAATTGAGCACAGCATCCCTGTTGGTTATGCTGCTGGGTTTGTCATCCAAGGCCTTAGGGCCCAATTGGAGTTTTTGGTGGCCAATAAAGGCTAAAAGACAGTTTAAAAATATTTGAAGGGAAAGGACTAGTCAAGTTCATATGGTAGGGGATGGTATCTCCTACCGCCCACTATCCCTTGGTCTTCTAGACAGATTTCTACAAATTATTTGGCTTTAGGACTATAACTGGACAACTCTGATTTCAGGAATGCAAGAAACATGGCATAAGCAGTACTGGAGAAGGGGGAAAAAAAAGACTAAAACTTAAAGAGAGCAAAAATAAAACAGAGCTAGGAATATAGCAGCCACTTGAAGGAGTGACTCAATAGGGGAGAAAAAATATTAGAAACTCTAGTCTCAACTTCAGAAAGATTGAGTCCTGTGTCTAAACAATCTGGTTCATGTGGTGGATGAAGCCAGATATCTATAGTACATAGTGGTACAAAAAGGGTATCATGAGCAGGAACAGGACCAGGACCAAGAATATCAGGGCCATAGCAAAGTAGATGACATATATAGTTATTTATCTTCATTATAGGTCAGAGTCATTTGTAGTTAGGCAGATAGGAAGTCATTACTTTCTTGCATGCATCCTGTCTCAGTGACAGGGTCAATACCAAGAATTACCCTGTACCACTACTCACTTTATCTTCTCTGATCCACACAGCCAAGATCTTCCTGTGTCTGAAGTCTCAGTGGGGGAGAGGGAAATAAAATTTAGATGATCAGTTAGAGGCCTCTTCTGACGGACTACTCACCCTCCACCTGCCCCTTTCCACCATGGATGGGTAAACAGTTTCGCCTCCTGTAAGCAAAAAGCAAGCCACATTCCAACAATGCCATCCCTTGGCTCACTGCTTCCTCCCTGTAAAGGAGTTGACCAATGCCCTCTGGATGATTTACCTTCAGCAATGTGGAATGCCTAATCAATAAGCAAAGATCTACACTGAGCCTTGAATGATATGGGTATGGACACAAGCAGAGTGACAGTTGATATTCTGGGGCTGGACATCCCGTATTACCTTCTGCACAAGCCTATTTCTTTTTCATTTCCCTGTTTCTTTTGAAGATACCTCAGAATTCATAATCTCAAATTATCTTTTTCACTCTCCTTTACCCCTCATATTTAATCAGTTGACCAAGACTAACTTTACAAAATTTCTTGCCTTCATTGTCATCTTTCCATTCTTTAGGGGCCCTATTCAGGACCTAATTACCTCTTTTTTTGGACTACTGTAATAGTCTCCTCTTGCTTAAAGTCTATCTTTTAATTCTCCTTCATGTAGCTGCCAAAATTACCTTCCTGCTAATGATCTGATGATCTCTTTTTCCTGCTTAAAATTTTTCGGCAGGTCATTATCTGTATGATAAAGTACAAACTCTTCAGGATGACAGTCAAGGCTCTCTATAATCTTGTTTGCACATAACTTTCCAAACTTATTTCATATTACTCCTCTTACGCCTCAATGACTCTTAGTGATGATAAAGTTCTACAGGACTACATGTAATTATTATATCTCATAAAGAATGTAAACAGTTTAACCTAGTTTAGTACCTTATGATTTCTTACTCATCTTTACTTCTTTTTTGCTTCTCTTTGCTCTTATGTTTGTAGGTGATTTTTTTTTTAAACTCAGTTCTGGCCTTTTTATCAGGAATGCTCAGAAGCCCTTTATTTGAATCTAGGTCCATTTCCCTCCTCTCCTCCTCCCCATAGGATTATATGCGGTTTTTATGCATAGTTTACTCTTGGTTGTAAGCCTATATCCTTTGCCTTCTGGGATACCATGTTACAAGCTTTCCACTTCTTTAAAGTGGTAATTGCTAAATCTTGTGTTATCCTGTTTATGGCTCCTTGGTATTTGAATTTTTTCTAACTTTTTGCAGTATTTTTTCTTTGACCTAGGAGCTCTGGATTTTGGCTCTTTTAGGAGGTGGTCAGCTTACTTTTGCAATTTCTACTTTGCCCTTTTGTTTAAGATATCAGGGAAGTGTTATATTATGATTTTTTTGAATATGATGTTTAGGCTCTTTTTATTTTGTTGATGGCTTTCAGGTAGTTCTGAAATTCTGAAATTCTTAAGTTATCTGTCCTTAATCTGTTTTCTAGGCCATTTGTTTTTCCTTCTGGGATAGTTCATATTTTTTCTTCCTATTTTTTCAGTCTTTTGACTTTGTTTTATTATTTTTTGATTGTACTTGTAGTCATTAGTTTTCATTTGACCAATTCTAATTTTCAAGGAGTTATTTTCTTTAATAAGGTTTTGTACTTCTTTTTCCAATCTATTGATTCTCTTTTCATATCTTGCTTCCCTAACTCTTGCCTTTTCTCCAGTTCTTTCTTCTCCTTTTCTCATATAATCCTTAACATCACTTTTAGCACCTACTTTAACTCTCCTAGGAATTCTTGTTGGTCATGTGTCCAAGCTGTATTTTTCTTTGAGGCTTTGCTTGAAGATGTTTTTGAGTAATTATCTTTTTCTGTTTTTGTGTCTTGAACTTTTCTGTCACCACAATGGCTCTTTATGGTCAGATTCTTTTTTGTTTGATCATTTTTCCAATGTAATTCTTGACTTTGGACTTAATATTAGTGCTGGGCTCTGCATACTTCTGGGAGAAGGGGTGTTTTGCTTCTGACACTACCTCCCTCAATCTGCCCCTTTCTTCTATGAACGTCCCCTTCTCTTTTCTTTTCTCTTTCTTCTTCTACTTTCCTATTGGACAAGATAAATTTCTATACCCAACTAAGTGTGTATATTATTCCCTCTTTGAGCTAAATCTGATAAGAATAAGGTTCAAACAATGCTCATCCCCTCCTTTCTTTCCCTCTAATATAATAGGTCTTTTGTACCTCTTCATATGATATAATTTATGCCATTCTATTTCCCCCTTTCCTTTTATCCCAGTACAATTCTTTTTTTAACCCTTTAATATTTTTTAATATCATCATATCAAAGTCACACACACCTTCTGTCTATGTATACCCCTTCAAACTGCCCTAATAGAGATACAGTTTTTAATAGTTACAAGTATCATCTTCCCATGTAGGGATGTAAATAGTTTGACCTTATTGAATAACATGTTTTTTCCTTTTCTGTTTACCTTTTTATACTTCTCTTGAGTCTTATATTTATTTGTTTGTTTTGATGAGGTAATTGGGGTTAAGTGACTTGCCCAGAGTCACACAGCTAGTGAGTATTATGTGTCTAAAGTCAGATTTGAACTCAGGTCTTCCTGACTCCAGGGCCAGTGCTCTATCCACTGTGCCACCTGCCTGCCCCTTTATTTAAAGATCAGATTTTCTGTTCAGTTCTGGTCTTTTTCATCAGGAAAGTTTGAAAGTCTCCTGTTTCATTGAATGTTCATTTTTCCACCTGAAAGATTATGTTCAATTTTTTGGGTAGTTGAATTTTGGTTATGATTCAAGCTCCTTTGCCTTCCAGAATATCATATTACAAGCCCTCTGATCCTTTAATGTAGAAGCTGCTAAGTCCTGTGTAATCCTGACTGTGGCTCCTTGATATGTGAATTGTTTCTTTCTGGCTGTTTGCAGTATTTTCTCCTTTATCTGGGAGCTCTAGAATTTGGCTGCAATATTCCTTGGAGTTTTCATTTGGGGATCTCTTTCAGGAGGAGATTGGTGTATTCTTTCAATTACTGCTTTACCCTCTGGTTCTAGGATATCAGGGCAGTTTTCCTTGATAATTTCTTGAAAGATGCTGTCCAAGCTCTCTTTTTGTTCATGGCAGTCCAATAATTCTTAAATTATCTCTCATATCTATTTTACAGGTCAGTTGTTTTTCCAGTGACATATTTTACATTTTCTTCTATTTTTTCATTCTTTTGATTTTGTTGGACTGATTCTTAATGACTCATAGAGTCATTAGCTTCCACTTGCCCAATTCTAATTTTTAAGGAATTATTTATTTATTTTTGCTTTTTGGCTAGGCAATGGGGTTAAGTGACTTGCCCAGGGTCACACAGCTAATAAGTGTCAAGTATCTGAGGCTGGATTTGAACTCAAGTCCTTCTGGCTCCAGGGCCGGTGCTCTATCCACCATGCCACCTAGCTGCCCCAAGGAATTATTTTCTTTAGTTAGCTTTTGTATTTCTCTTTCCATGTGGCCATTTCTACTTTTTAAGGAGCTGTTTTATTCAGTCAATTTTTATATTTCCTTTTCCAACCTGTTGACTCTTTTTTCATGATTCTCTTTCATAACTCTCATTTCTTTCCCCAATTTTTCTTCTGCCTCTCTTGAAAGTGGACTTTTTGGGCTTGAGACCAATTCATATTCCTTTTTGAGGCTTTGCATGTAGGCATTTTGACATTGTTATCTTCTTCTGAGTTTGTATTTTGATCCTCCCTGTCACCATAGTAGTTTGGGGCTTTTTTTTTCTTTTCCTCATTTTTTGGCCTATTTCATGACTTTTTTTTTTTTTTTTTTTTGGTGAGGGAATTGGGGTTAAGTGACTTGCCCAGATTCACACAGCTAGTAAGTGTTATGTGTCTGAGGCCAGATTTGAACTCAGGTCCTCCTGACTCCAGGGCTGGTGCTCTATCCACTGTGCCACCTAGCTGCCCCTATTTCGTGACTTTTAAAGTTGATCTCTGCTCCTGGGGTATAGGGGGCCTGTCCCAAGCTTCTTGCACTGGGGGCCATGGGTCTGGAGACTGGCTTTCTGTGCCAGGGTCTCCAGAGCTGGCAGCTTGCCCACTGCCCTGGGGTGGCCCAATCTAGTTGCATTTACTGTGCCCAGAGTTCCAGGGCTGGCAGTTTGCCTGCTGCAAACAGGCTGGAGTCCTCACAGCTAGCCTTCTGTGCCACCAGCCTGCTGAGTCAGGATTGAATTGTTGATCTGTGTTGATGCTAAGAGCTTCCTACTAGCTTGCCCAGACACCACTTTTACTGGGCTGTGCTCCTCTTTTACCCAAATGAGGCAGAACCTTTTCCGCTGTCTTAACTCTGCCTCTTTATATTATTATGAAAATAGTTTTGAGCTTGTGTACCTCCTGAGAGGATTTTAGTAACTGCCATAAGTCTTTGGGCCATACTTTCAGAACTACTGGTTTCTAACATATTTGCTAGTTCAGGCATTACATAGTGAACCTGTTTCCAAAACTTGAGAAGGATTTTGGGTCTAGTAAAACACTAAAGCAAGCATATTCCACATTCTTGGAATCTACATTTCAGTGCATGGAGGCCAAGTATCTTTGTGATTTGTGTGAACTATAGCTTACAAAAGATAGCAGAGGGAAGAACAGTAAGATACGGAGAATAGAATACAGTATTATTGAAAGGAGTGTGCAAGGACACCTTATGTAGAATCGATCAGGTTTTGAGAAATTGTTAGCATGCAAAATGGAAAGAAATATCATAGAATGCAAGAAGGATTCCCATTGGGAGGTCCAATTTGCAAATATCTCAAAAACTTAATAAATGGGCTAATGAAACAAGACAATGTTGCTGTTGTTCAGTTGTTTCAGTCATGTCTAACTCTTTGTTACCGTATTTGGAGTTTTCTTGGCAAAGATATTGGAGTGGTGTGCCATCTCCTTCTCTAGCTCATGAGGAAACTGAGGCCAATATGATTAAGTGACTTGCCCAGTGTCACATAGCTAGTAAGAGTCTGAGGTCGGATTTGAACCTCAGGAGATGAGTCTTACTGACTCCAGGGCTGGTGCTCTATTTATTGTGCCACCTATTTGCAAAAAAACCTCTTGTAACTCCATTTGGGGTATTATTGGCAAAGATATTGGGGTGGTTTGCCATTTTCTTCTCTAGCTCATTTTACAGATGAGGAAACTGAGACAAAAGGGTCAAATGACTTGCCTAGGGCCATACAGCTAGTGTCTGAAGCTGGATTTGAACTCAGGTCTTCTTGACTCCGGGCCAGGACCTCTATCTACTGCACCACCTAATGTAAGGCAAAATCTGCAAGAAAATTTTTTAAGGAGAATACCCTGGACAATATCAAACCCCATTGGAAATGTAGCGGGAAAAAAAAAGAATCAAGACCATTATAAACTGACACAGTAACACTGTCAGAGAGAGAGAGAGAGAGAGAGAGAGAAAGAAAGAGAGAGAAGGAATAAACTTCTGTGGCAAGTCTGGTAAAGGTGGCCCCTCTCAAACTATATGCATGTCAGAGGTAAACTCTAAGTGGAACCTATTCCAGTCTATTCATCATATTAGAATATTCCTGAAAACAACAAGCTGCAATTTAATGTTTGCACACTTTGATCATCCACGTGGCTTGCATAGAGGCATACAAGAGGACAGAGTTAAGTGGTGATGATGAGGATGGGATCTAGACACCAAAAAAGAAAAACCCTAGACTTTCCCACATGGCTAAATCTCTAGTGTTCGCCTGAGACTATAATCCCATCAACTGGCCTTTCATTGTGGCTCTGCCCAATCTCTGTTACCCTTAACCTAGCCTGGCCCTCCATTGTTTTACCTCCCTATGGCCCCCAGTCACTTCCCACCTTTAATCATAGCTAGGCTCCATTCTCCCTTGGCCTGGTGGTCCAGGTCCCTGGCATTCTATTACCTCACATCCCCCCCCCCCCCCCCACTTGGCCACTCCTAGATTTCTCCCATAGTCTTTCTCTATATAAGGTCCATCTTGTCTCCATTAAGGTGCTCAGATTCTTAAAATCTAGCCACTGCTCAGATTTTTACAATCTAGCCAATAGCTCATAGATGCTCAGATTCCTTAAGAGTCTGGTTAATAAGGCGGATCTTTAATAAACCTTGTCTTTGGCTGAAAGAAGGCTTCAGTTGAATTCTTTCAGGTAAGACCTGTATATGGTGATTTTGGGGTCCCAGAACCCCTAGATCTCTAGACCTCATCAGTGACAGTGAATATTAAAAAAATTATAAGCTTTTCATACTGTAAAGTGGATTCAGGGAAACTTGACTTTGAGGTTTTTCCAATGTCAGAGGAATGGAAGGAATGGTTAAAGCAGAAGCTTAGCAGTTCTCATTTCATGAGAACCCCTCTGCCCAGTGGGAGAGGTAGGTGTCACTGGACCTGGCCTATTACTTCCAAATCCCTACAGTGGAAAGGAAAGCCCTTATTACAGTCAGACCTTGATTTACAGTGACACCTGATGGTAACACCTAGAATGCACTCCTTCAATTCTATCTCACAGAATTCCTCTCTTCCTTCAATCACTACTTTCCTAAATGAAGTTTTTCCTGATTTCTCCAATTGCTAGTGCCCTCCATACCTAACTAACTTGTATTTAACTACCTGGTACTTAAATTTGTATTTGCATTTATTGTTTTCATACTTATGTATGTTTGATATGTCCTCCATTAAAGCATATGTTGTTTTTAATCCTGTGTTCTTAAAGAGGACCAATGCTAAGTTCCCCAAAGGAAGATATAGTTTCTTTCTTTATAGTTGTATCCCCTACACAGTGCCTAGCATATTGTTGGTGCTTAACAAATTTTTGTTGTTGTTGATTGACTGCATCCTCCCATAGAATAGAAGCTTCTTTGGGGAAGGACTATTTTCTCTTTGACTTCATGTCCTGAGGACATGACACAGTACTTTGAGCATAGTAGGTGCTTGATAAATGTTTTGTGAATTGAACTGAATTGTATTTTTTGATGCAAAAATATAGACTCTTAAACAAAATAAGATTTTACAAATAGCAACTGTGTAGTTACTCCCATAGAAGAAAATGGCAAGTAGACTCAATGTAAAATGGACTTTTTGACACATATTGGGATTTTGACTCATAGTATGTATATAAATTATATATGTACATATATGTATGTCTATATTTATATAGACATACATATCTATAAATAGATCTATATATTTTAAGCCATTACCTTTACAAATATTAACTCATTTGATCTACACTACAATCCTAGGAGGTAGGTGACATTATTATACCAATTTTACAAATGAGGGAACTAAAAGCAGACAGAGGTGAAGTAACTTGCCCAATGTCACAGAGATAGTAGCATGCCTGAGGCTCAATTTGAGCTCCCTGACTCCAGATCTAGATACTCTCTCCTCTCTAGTTTTTCATGACATGAGGCTCATTCTTCATTCTCTTATCAGTCTGACTGCTCCTTTTCTGTTTCCTCATTCATGTTATGCTCACCAGTCATAGATTTCTCTCAAGGGATAACAAGCAGGAAGTAGAGGAAGTTATGGAAAGAATTATTAATGGACTAACCTAGTTTCCAAGTCTTGTTTTTTCCTATCTTCATGACATTTCTTTAAAAATATTCCCATATCTCCACTCATACAATTATACCCCCAGTTTGTGCCCTAATCACTTCTCTCAGACTATTATAATAACCTACTAACAAGTCTCCCTGTATCCCTTCACTATTCACTGAAAGTTTTGGAAACATACATCACCCATTCCCTTCTGTTGCCCACCTGTAGAGGGGCTGTGGAATTTAGTTCATAGTAGTTCAGTTCTCCTCCGTGACCTTTTCTTCTCTTATTTCTTTATATTCTGCTTACATTTTCATCCCCTTATATCTTTTGATGTAATCTCTCTCTCTCTTTCTCTCTCTCTCCTTTCCTTTCTTTTCTCTCCTGTCTTCTCCTCACCCAATTCCTTCCTTGAATCTCTTTTCCTTCTTCTGGCTGGGCTGAATCAGAATCTTCCTCTTTTTGCAAGGGGGAGAAAAGGCAGGAAAGGTATTTGAGGCAGGGTTTCTGCAGGGTCCTAATTTAGGTCTGGGTCATGGAAAGAAGGCAGTGTCCTTTCAGCACCTCTCTTCTTCCTCAGATTCATGTGACTGGGCATGGGGGGGGGTAGTGCTCTGTCAGAATCTCCACAGTAAGGATATGTATGTGTGTGTGTGTGTGTGTGTGTGTTTGTGTGTGTGTGAATCCCAGAATAAGCCTCAGTTATAAGCATGTAAATTAGCATGTGTGTTTGCTACTAACCACAGAAGTTGGCAGTAGGGGAGAGTTGTTCAGTGAGTGATTTAAAATGTACAGATTTGTTTTTTGGTGTGTTAATTCAAAATGGTTTTATTCTTTGTCCCGGAAATTTAGTTTCTAATTGATACATAATTTCATTTTTTTTGGAGTGGTTAAAGTGGTCCAGAGAAAATGAATAATTTGCTATCTTGATTATAGTTATGTCAACTGGAAGTCAAGGCAACATAATTTTAAGGGTATTGAGGGATTGATTATCAAGGAATACAAAGAAGACACCAATGTCATGAAAGAAATCTTGGACCTTATTAGTGACATAAAAACTCATATACATCCTTAGCCAGAGCCATGAAAAGCCCGGAGGTCCCAGACATTAACTTGCTTTTGGGTGGTCACCAGAACTGACTTCTTTCTTCTATGTTCCCCTCACTCAGAGATTTGAGCATCTTATATTCACTGGAGAATGGAGATAGTTGAAGGAGATTTGCCAGAATGCTACTTCCACAGAAACACATGGCCTCTGACTAGGCAGAGAGGGAATTTTGTCAGGAGTACTCATATGAGACACCCTTATTGGGACAAACTATTTTTCATCTTTAACCCTTTCCTTTCTCATTCCATCATGTTCTTTTACTCATAGAGCTCTAGCTTTCTCATGATGATACCAGTTTCCTGGCTACCCTTTCCACTGTTAGTTGCAGTTCCACTGATATCTCAAAACTCACTGATCATGAAGATGGAATTGGATTACTCATTGCTCCCCGTCATTGCCACTTCCAGGCTGTCCTTCTACTGCTATTACTCAGTAGGCTTTCATTCTTTGAGGTTCTTTTAATATAAACTTATCACCCAATCAAGTTTCTAGTAGCTCTTGTCTACAGACCTCCAGGACACTCTCCTTCTTTATTCAATGAGTTCAGTGTCTGGAAGAGAGGTTTTCTCTCTTCCCTAATTCTGGCTCTCATCTTAGGGGATTTCAATATACATTTTGATGAGAAATACTTGTAGGAGAGGCATAGTTAAGATGGCAGATCACCAGGAAGAAATATAGCCTACTTCTTTCACTATACCTCATCCATGAAGATTTATAAAGCACACTAAACTGAAGGTGACAGAATATCAGGAAGAAGTATAGCAAGCCACTCCCCTAATTCTCCCCCCACAAATTTTCTAAATAGATTTATAAAAGGTACCAGACTGAATCCTGATGGGGAAATCTAAGAAAAAGTCACAATGAGACTTTTTTTTTAAAGTCCAGGTCAACATAGGGAAACAGAGGTATAGACACTGGGAAAGCAGGTTTGTCCATGAGCACATCTACATGTAAATGTAGAGGACCTGTGCACCAGGGCAAGAGGAACCATGTGGGCTTTCAATTTACATACAACAGAGTGTGAGAAAAGATGCCAACTGGCAACTGTATTGCTTACTACCTAGTTCTGGCTCATAGATACAGGGTAGACTGAAGAGGGGATTTATGTAGTAGAAGGGTGGTAGTGGTGGTAGTGATAGCCTTTTGGGGCAGGCAGTGGTTTTAGGCCGTATCCTGTCTACCAAGATAGGAGCAAGTTCGAAGCAAGCTGCAGCAGTGTAACTCTATTACCAAGAACAGAAGCGTCTCAGTTCTTGTTTCTAGTCTGGTCAGAAACCTGCATAAGAATAACAAGGGCAGGAAACCAGGACTAAAGGAGTATGTGTAGCTCTGTCACTCTGAAACAGCAGTTTCACAAATGGCTAACAGTGGCTGAGTCCAGCACTAGTCATATGTTTCTCAGTGGCAAATCCAGGTCAGGAATTTGCAGAGCTCAGAGCAGGGAGGGCAGCAAACACTCAATACCCCCAAGAAAGCAGCAGCAGGGCAAGTCCCAAACTTATCTACAGAACTGACCAGAGTCCAGCCCTAAAATCAAGGATAGAAGTCAAGAGATGGACGTACTAGAAAAATAAGCAAACAAAAACAGAATTTCATCATAGAAAGCTATTATGGTGACAGGGAAGTTGAAGACACAAATGCAGAAGAGAATGACTCTCAAAACATCTACAAGCAAGAACTCAGAGAAAAACACAGATTGGGTACAAATTAAACTAGAATTCCTGGAAGAGATGGAGCCAGAATTTTAAAATTATTTTATAAATAAAATAAGAAAGATAGAAGAAAAAAGGGAAAAGAAATGGGAGCTATGAAAGAATTGTATAAGAGCTTATCACAAGATGTACAAAGCTATGCTAAATCAACAAACTCTTTGAAAATTAAAGCACACCAGATAGAAGCCAATGACTCCATGAGACAACAAAAAATATTAAAACAAAGTCAAAAGACTGAAAAAAATAGAAGAAACTGTAAGATTTCTTATAGGAAAAACAACTGACCTAGAAAACAGATCAAGAAAAAAAATCAAAGAATCTTTGGACTACTTGAATACTATGACCAAAAAAAAATAGTCATGATACCACATTTCAAGAAATCTTAAAAGAGAAAATGCCCAGGTATCTTCAAACTAGAGCATAAAGCAGAAATAGAAAGAATCTATCAGTCATGTATATTGAAAAAAACCCAACCTGAGAACTTCCAGGAACATGATGGTCCAAATTTGAAACTTCCAGGTCAAAGAAAAATTACTGCAAGAAGCAAGCAAGCAAGAATTCAAGTCCCAAGGGGCTATAGCCAGCACCACACACAATTTGGCATCCAAAACTGCAAAGAAATGGAGAACTTGGAACACAATATTCCAGAAAAGAAAGTATATAGGCTTACAGCCAAGAATAACTTGCCCAGCAAAAGTAAGTATAATCCAAAGGAGGAAAATGGCTTTTACTGAAATAGAGGGCCACAAAACATTCTTAATGGAAAAATCAAAATGTATAGAAATTCTCAAATTCAAATACAGTAGTGAAAGGAAACACAAATAAATAATGATAAAGGACTAAACAAGTGTAAACTGCTTACATTCTACTGTGGGTATATATATATATATATGTCCCTTCTGAAGACTATCATTGTTAGACCTCTTAGAGGGAGTCTAATTAGACTAGATCTGGTAGTGGTTCTGTGATCTTGATTTTAAAAGAAGAATGGAAAGAAAAGATAAGAGGAATACATTAGAGGGGAAGGAGAAAGAAAGTTAGAAAAAATTATCACATATAATTAGAGCATAAAAGTAGGCATCTACACAAAAAAGGAGGAGAGAGTGGGACATAGCAGTTGACATTTGTATCTCACTCTCCTCCAAACTGGTCAAAGAAAGATGAATGCAGACACACACGTACAAATGTGCATGCAAACACATGCACATACAGACTTGGATACAGAAATACATATCACTCAACAGCAAAATAGGAAGGAAAGGGGAAAAGGGAGAATTAAAGGGATGGCAGATTAAGGGAGGGATTAATCAAAAGCAAAAAAAAAAAAACCTGTTAAGGTGGGATAGCAAACAAAGAAAAGTAAAAGTGTAAGAGAATAGGTTGGAAGGAAATGCACAATTAACACTTATAACTGTGAATATGAATGGGATGAACTAACCCATAAAATATAAGAAAATAGGGTTATAGATTAGAAACCACAATACAACAACATGCTATTTAAGAGAAAAATACTTGGAAGAGCAGGATACACAGAGTTAAAATAAAAAGCTGGAACAGAATCTATTATGCTCCAATTGAAGTAGAAAAGGCAAGGGTATCAATTATGATTTCAGACAAAGCAACAGCAAAAATAGTCCTAAATAAAAGACACAACACATTTCTTGGAAAAAAAGAACTATAGACAATTAATTGATATTAATACTGAACATATATACATCAAATAGCATAGCAACTAAATTTTAAAGGAAAAGTGAAATGAGTTACATGGAGAAATACAATAAAACTTTAATAGTGAAAGACCTGAATTTGCTTCTTGCAGACCCAAAAAATACATAAAAAAGAAATAAAAGAAATAAATAGACCTTTGGAGAATACTAAATAAGAATGGAAAAGATTATACTTATTTATCAGCTGTGCATAGCACCTTCACAAAAATTAAATATATATTAGGGCATAAAAACTTCACAAACAAATACAAAAAGCAGAAATATTAAGCTCATCTTCTGTTAACCATAATTCAATAAAATTATACTCAATAAAGGATTTTTGAAGCAAAGATTAAAAATTAATTGGAAACTATAAAACTTAATCCTAAGAATGAGTGAGTCAAAGAACAAATCATGAAACAAATCAAACATTTCATTAAAGATATTGATAACAGTGAGACGACATACCAAAATTTAAAGGATGCAGCCAAAGCAGTACTTGGGAGGAAATTTGTACCTCTATGAGCTTTTGTTAACAAAACAGACAAAGAGTAGGTCAATGAATTGTGTATACAACTAAAAGAAAAAACTTGAAAACTAATAAATTAACCCCACCCCACCCTATTAAACACCAAAATAGAAGTCCCAAAAATTAAAGGAGAGATTTTAAAATTTGAAAGGAAAAACAAACATGTGGAATTAATAAATAAAACTAGGAGCTGATTTTTTTTAAAAGAGAGATTAGACAAGATTTTCAATTCTCCCTCTTGGAGAAGAGGGGCCAAGAGTTGCTCTGACTGTGTTCAGGGCAGTGTGTCTCCTGTGGGAAGACAGCAAGGGGCCAGGCCGGGTGTCTTCCATTTGCCCCAGTGACTTCCCTTGTGCAGGGAATTTACCACTTCTTTCTACCTCAGACTCGCTAGCATCCTCAGATGAGAAGAAGGGCCAAGAGTTCCTCTGACCTTGTGCCTTCCATGTCCTGCTCAGTGAAGTAAATCCCCTGAGGGAAGGCAGAAGGAGGCCAGACCAGGCATCTTCCATCTGCTTAAAGGATTTCCTCCTGTCCCAAAGAAATTACTTCCATCTGTGGACAAGGCAACTTCCACATCCTTCAGCTAGCCAGACCTCCCAACTGGGATGCTGGGGGCCTCTGGTGCAAAGAGGAGAAACCCACTCTTTGACTCTGGGCCTTCTATCTCTTGCTGCACCTATTCTTTGAGGGAAGAGGAAGAAAGAAGTTGGTGAAGAATAGGACTTCTTTCTCCTGCTTTGCAGGTTCAACCTCAATCTCCTGCTTCACCCTTTTTTTCCAGACTGATTTCCACCCTTTGGGGGAAATAGGAATAGTGAAGGAGAGCTTCCTATTTCATGCTGCCTTTGCCTCCAGCCTCACTGCAAACCTAAACTGAGAAGAATGACATTGTCCATTTAATGATGGACATTCTCATATTTTGTCGTATCTTTCACATCCCAGTGCTTCTGAACCCTTGGAGATAAATTTCCAAACCCCATTCCCCACCTCCCCCATCACTTAATTCCTCATTCTCTTCCCCTTCAACTCTCCTACCCAAAGTTTCAATCAAACACCACCCAGTTTTCTTGGAATGACTGTTCCACAGGCAACAAACTTTCCTTTATTCTAATTTTTTTCCTCTCCCATTCCTTCCATTTACTAGGTATTACTAAAACCTATATCTCCTCAGATGACACAGTCTCCCTGTCACTCTTTCTAGTACTGGCTGCATCTTCACTTATTCTCCTCAGCTCATTGGTCAAGGCAAGGGAGTTGGATTACTCCTTGTTCCCATTGCCACTTCCAGGTTCTTTCTCTGCCTCCAACACTCAGTGACCTTTCTTCCTTTGAAGTTCATGCTATTCATATCTACCACCCAAAAAAATCCTGGTAGTTGTTATCTACAGAGACTCCCCTCCCCCCCAAGATCACTCCCCTTCTTCCTTAATAAGTTCAGTGTATGGTTCACAATTTTTCTCTCCTTCCCAACTCCCTCCCTAGGAAACCAGGAGATTTTTTTCATTTGTACTAAAACCTACAACTCCTCAACCCTCTAGTTGGCCATCTCCTCAGCACTAGCCACTCTCTCCTCTTTTCCCCATTTTGACTCCTTGTTGAACCATCCAACTCTACATTGTCTTCCTCTCTTGAATCCCTAACCCTCTTATCATATTGCTGATTATACCCTGCCAAACCTCAGCTTTTGATCACTCCCATCATCCTCTACCTTTGCTTCTCCCCACATGCTGCTGAATGAAGATGGAGAAAATTATGGATCCATTCTGACTGGGTCCACTACAAATTTATATTATACAATGCCAACTGGGCCCTCACTGATGCTAGGTAATTCTATTATACTTCGCTTATCAACTCATTATTAAACTCTCCACAGTAACTCTTGTAAACTTTTCATCCCTCCTCCAACTTCCCATGTCTTCCCTTCCCCTCTTTTTTTTTTTATTTTTAAGTGAGGCAATTGGGGTTAAATGACTTGCCCAGAGTCACATAGCTAGGAAGTATTATGTGTCTGAGGCCAGATTTGAACTCATGTCCTCCTGATTCCAGGGCTGGTGCTCTACCCATTGTGCCACCTAGCTGCCCCTTTCCCTCCCCTCTTAATTGAGGTCATTGCCTCATACTTTACAGGAAAAAAAATAGAGGCCATTCACCAAGAGTTCTCTCTTCTTCCAAGTTCCTCATCTCACATCACTTAGATACCTATTGCCACTATTCTTCCTTCATGCTTTTTCACATGAAGAGGTAGCCTTTTTCCTTATCAAGGCAAACGTCTACGTGCATAAATGATCCCATTCCAACCTGTCCTCTCCAGCAAATTTCCCCCTCTATTATTCCTACTTTTTCACTTATGTTCAATTTTTCCCTGCCTATTTTGGTTGCTTCCATGCTGCCTACAAACATACCCATCTCACCCACATCCTCAAAAAACACACACTCACCAATTCATGCTTACTATATCTTTCCTCCCTTTAGTGGTTAAATTCCTTCAGAGGGTCACTTACGTTTGGTGTCTGCACTTTCCTTCTTTTAATGCTACTTTTATTTGTTTGCAATCTGGCTTGCAACCTTATCATTCAACTGAAACTACTCTCTTCAAAGTTGCTGATGATCCAAATTACCAAATCCAATTGCTTTTTCTTCATCATCATTATTTTTGACCTGTCAGAAGCCTTTGCCACTGTCAAAGGCTTTTCTCCTTGGTACTTTCTTCTCTCCAGGTTTTCATGACCCTTCTTTCTCTTTGTTCTCTTCTTACTTATCAGATTACACCTTCTCTATCTCCTTTTATGGAACTTCATCCACATTACGAATGCTAACAGTAGGGGTCCCCCAAAGCCATTCCTATTTCCTCTTTTATTTTCCCTCTATAGTATTTTGCCTGATGATGTCATCAGCTTTCATTGTTTCTCATTTCTATAAAGATGACCCTCAGATCTACTTATCCAACCCTAACCTCTCTCTAGACCTATACTCTCACATCTCCAATTACCGTTTAGATATCTTGAAGTGGATGTCCCCTGGACATCTTACACTCAATATGTCCAAAACTGAACTCATTATCTTCCCCAGATCAAATGCTTCCTTCTTCCCAAGTTCCATATTATTGGTGAGAGTTCTCCTCCCAGTCACCCAAGCTTACAAACCTAGGTGTCATACTTGACTCTTCCCTATCTTTTACCTTTCACATTCAATTAGTGATCAGCTACTGATGATTTGACTTTCATAACATTTCTTATATGCCCTCTACACTTTTTTCCTATGATATCACCACCATTTTGGTGCCATCCTTCATCAAATCACTCCTGAACTATTGTGGTAACCTGCTGATTGTTCTCCCTGGCTTTCTCCCCACTCCAACCCATTTTCCAACCAGCTGTCAATTTGATCTCCTTAAATGCATTTGATGTCATCCCCTCTACCTCAACAAACACCAATGGCTCCCTGTTACTTATAAAATCAAATGTAACGTACTATTTGCTTTCAAAGCCTTTCATAACCTGGCCCTTTCCTACCTTTTCAATCTTCTTACACATCTTATTTCCCTCCACATACTCTTTGATCCAGTGAAATTAGCCTCCTTTATCTTTTTCAAACACAATACTCCATCTCCCAACTCTGAGCATTTTTATTGACTGTCCCTCATACCTAGAATGCTCTTCCTCCTCATGCTCCTATGTTTTCTGGCTTCCTTTGAGTCTCAGCAAAATTTCCACCTCAGCTCAAGTGCAAAGCCTCTTTAATCTTACTCATTTCCCTCTTAGACAGCTCCCAGTTTAATCTGTCTGCATCTTGTTTGTACATAGAGGTTGCATGTTGTATCTCCTATTAGACTGTGAATTTCTTGAGAGCAGGAACTATTTTTCTTTCATCTTTCTTTGAATTTCCAGACCTTGGCACAGTACCTGGCAAATAATAGTTGTTTAATACTAGTTTGATTGATTGACCCTTAGGAATCAAGTTGGTGTTTTGTTTCTAGGGGGATTGATGTTTATATTATTTTGTATGTATTGATTAATGAAGTTTGATTGCATGGATTGAGAGGTGAAAGTCTAACTGGTGTTAGCATATGTAACAGGAAGTCAGTTTGAAACATGCACCATGTTACATCCCTGATTAATAATATCAAATGAGCCATAAGGAGATCCACTGTAAAATAAAAATTGAAAATATTCTTTATATGTCGTGCTCCTGTTTGTGGATGACATTGAATGGGTTCAGTTAAACCCTGGAACATTTCAGAGTCTCTTGGATGAGATTCATAACCACTCAAAAGAGTTTGTTCTGACAATACATTAAGGAAAAAAAAACATTAAAATACAGCTGTATGGACAACCTAGAGAAAGTATCCGTGAGTATCTCTGTCTCTGTCTCTCTCATCTATCCATCCACTTATGATTTATTTCTATCAATCTATTTATTTATCTTAAACATTGTAAATGGAGAATAAGTTGGGCTCTGAATTGAACAGGTTAGTATGTTGGATTGAAAAGCTTTAATGATTTGCAAAGGAATTTTATTGGCTCTAAACTCCTCTTTTAAACAAAGAATTTTCATTTTAATACCACTATCGTTCCAGTGATGTTATATGACTGCAAGACATGGAAAACTATAGTCTCTGAGAAATCACAGTGAGGACGACTTCGGAGAGAACATGAATGGAGTGGGCAGAGTCACATGGGTAGTATGTATTAGAGGTAGGACTTGAACCCAAGTCTTTATGACTCTAAAGTTAATCTTCTAGTTATTACAATATGCTCCCTCAGCATATGGACTACACAAATTAAAGTATGATTTTTCCACTCAGTTTTGCTTTCTTTGTAAAAATTGCTTTCTTCAAAAACACTTTCCTTCCCATGTCATGATTATTTTAGGAGCATGACTACAAAGTGCCATAATAATTTATACTCATTATTTTATACTAAGACATTCTTATTATTTAAGATGTTTTGAGCTATAACAGTGAGATGGACAGCACAATCCCTTATGGTTGCATTTGAGTCAGTTGTACAAATTTCTTCTTTCTCCTGGCATGGTGGGAGCAATATTCTAAGCTCCCCTGACCCAATGCAAGTTGTTTCTTAAAACGTATTGAAAGTATCTTTGAAATTCATTTTGATTAGGGGACTGACATTTGGACTACTACTGGAGCTTTCTGGTCCACTGAGTACAAAACATCTAGGCCCACAAGGGGTTGCTATTCCTTCCTCAGGTTTGTGACCATAGCTCAATAACATGAATAATCGTGGAAATTATACTCAGCTGAATCAGTACTTTAGCCTGGAGGACATGGAGGAATAAAAGATGCCATTTTGTGTGACAAAAATGACGACTTTATTCTTTTCTCTGGGAAAGGATTCTCAGCCACATTAACTGTTTGATCACAAGTAGGTTGTATAATAAACTATTGAGCTTCCCATTCCTGCAAGTACATTAATCAGCTTTCCTTGTGTAGGAGAATAACTGATCCAGTTTAATATAGCAGAATGCTGGTCATTGTCTGTATACTCTAGAACAGCCATATAAAGCAAATATGTACATTGGGGGTGGGGTGGGAGGGAGGGTTGTTGTTACCAGTAGGAAGTCTCCCTTAGTACACTAATAAATTTCTTTTCCTTTCAATTTATTTGACCTCTAGTCAAGTACATCTTCTGGTGAGTGAGGTTTTCTCTGGGCTCTTTGGGAACCTTAGTTGAGAAGTTTCCCAACAATGAACAACCCTTACCTGTTCTGAATGTCCTTCCCCTGTAATAGCTAAGTAAACCTCTATTTGTGAATTGTTAAGTGGATTCTGAGTGTTTTGCTTCATTCTAATTTCAGACCTGAACTACTAAAGGGCTAGCCTGAATCAGGTCAAGCTCAAGCTCATGACATTTGTCAACAGTTGTGCAAGATTGGAACCAGGGATGAGCTCCTTGAATGGGGATTGGGCAATGCAGAAGAAGGTGAATCTTAGGCACCCCCCTTGATTCTGGTACAGCATCTTGAAATGGTAGCTTTTCCCGTTGTCCCTGGGAAATTCCTGAGTAAAATATCTTTGACTTTTTAGCAAGATAAGACCAATGTGAACATGCTCTGTGTCATTAAGCACTATACCCCAAAGAGAACTGCAGTAAACTGTTGGTGGGTGAAATTGAATTCTCTTTTTTTTTGTAGAATAGTAATCTTCAGGTTTGCTAGTTGGGTTGGCCCTGGGCCTTCCAGTCTGGTCACTTAAGCTTCCTCTAAGTTGTACTAGAGGATTTCCTCAGATCTCAGTTTGCCTTTGTGATAAGAAAAACTCTGGCTTAGGCTTCATCTTGAACTTCCTGATGCCACTGGCTTGAAGTGAGCACATCATGTACCCTGCTGGTTTGCTAAATCAAAGTTCCAGTTTTCTAACCCACTAGTTTCCTGTTTTTCCTCATGGATAAAGTTTATCTTTTCCTCCAGTTATCTCTAAAAGTCTACTGAACACTCCCCTTCAAATTGCTTGTGCAACTGAATACTATAAAAGATGCTATGACATTTATGTGGGGTGCACATTGTTATAAGAGATGATCATCCAGTGCCTCCTTCACTCTCAGATCCTCATCCCCTCATGCTTAAATTGTTGTAATAGCTTGCTGGTTGGTCTGCTTGACTCAAGTCTTTCCCTACTCCAATCCATCTTCATTTAGTCACCAAATGATTTTCCTAAAATACGTGTCTGACTATATCAAAACCCCCACCCCTCTTAATAAACTCCAGTGGTTGCCTATTACTTCCAAAATCAAATAAAAAAATCCTCTATTTGGTATTCAAAGCCTTTCATAACCTAGCCTCCTCCTCCCTTTCCAGTCTTCTTATACCCAACTCTCTACCACATACTCTTTGATCCAGTGACGCTGGTTTTCTGGCTGTTCCCCAAATAAAACTCTATATCTTGTCTCTGGACATTTTCTCTGGCTGTCCCTCAACCCGTGAATGCTCTTCCTCCTTCCAGCCTACTAACTTCCTTTAGTTCCAACTAAAATCCTACCTTCTACAGGGAGTCTTTCCTGGTCAGTCTCAATTCTAGTGCCTTTTCACTGTTAATTATTTCCTATTTATCCTAAATATAGCTTGTTTATGCATATTTGTTTGCTTGTTGTCACCCCCTGTTAGATTGTGAGCTCCTTGAGGGCAGGGATTGCCTTTTGCCCCCTCCCCTTTTCTTTTGGCTAGGCAGTGGGGTTAAGCGACTCACCCAGGGTTACACAGTTAGTAAGTGTTATGTGTCTGAGGTCACATTTGAACTCAGGTCCTCCTGAATCCAGGGCCAGTGCTCTATCCATAGCACCACCTAGATGTCCCTTTTTGCCCCTTTTTGAATCCCCAGTGCCTGACATATAGTAGGTATTTAGTAAATGTTTATTGACCATGTGACTAGAAATGAAGAGGTTTAAGATGAAAGCAAATTTCTTAACTATGGAATAGACATTCTAGGGAGCATAGTAGAAGGGACTAACAGATCTGAAATTAGATATTTTAGGTTTCTGGTTGAGGGGGAATGGAAGTAAGGGTTGGGCAGTGGAGGATATGGAATGAGGTTTATACAGTAATAGTTGAAGTTTCAGGGTCATTGGGATGGGGAAAGTATGAGGTGGGAGTATGCTATTCATTGAGGAATAAGTTCTGGTAGATGATCAAAACTTTCTGGGAAAATGCCTCACTCAGGAAAGATGCTACATAAGGTGAATCTAAGAAGACCTGATTTTTAACAGATTTAAAGGCTATTAAAACAGAAAGGGTAGAGAAATAAAAATTGGCATGTGAATAAAAATTGGTTGGGATATTGTGAAATTTGGATTGTTTATTTCTCCCTATGACAGTGGTTCCTGGTGTGTTCCTAGTCTTGACTGCTTACCAGGCCATGTATCTATTCATATAGTCTCTTAAGCTTAGTATCAAGCTTTGGATCTGATTATCCACATACATCCCCATCCCCAAATCTTTTCATTGTTGACAACAAGGGGCTCAAAAAGTACTGAATGAGATACATAGAATGAGGAAGTTGGTCTTTTCACAGATCTAATCACAGAAAAGGATCATAATAACAAAGTGGTAAACTAACAATAAAAATGTGGGACTGCCAGGTATTCCTTTATGAGATCCTAGTTAGTCCCTTGAGTGAATCAGAAAGGAAACAACTGATAGGATAAAGGCTCTGGGTGACCTTTAAAAGTCAGTTCACTGTATCCAAGAGACAGACTCAAAGAGAAATTGAAAAAGGAGCCATAATGGATCCACAGGGAGCTGGTAAAAGTAAAATATAAAGCACCGGAAGCACAGATTGAGTAAATAACACAAAGTAGCCAGGACTCTGGGAGTGCAGCTGCTTTGGCAGAAGAGGTATGAAGCATCTAAGGATAGAAGCTGTGCTGTCGAAATTCCCTCAGACCATAGACTATGAGGTAGTAATCCTGTATCTCATTTCTTCCTCCATGCTCCTTTATGGAAGTTTGAAGCCTTCCTTTTTCGTCACAGGAAAATGTTTACCTTTTATTGTTTGTATTGTCTTTATATACACAATGCTAACCACAAGCCTATTTGGATGTACTTTAGGGGAATAAGATAGAAATTGTGGAGAAGCATAAACAGATTTTTTTTTTAAAATTTTTTCCAGGACTCTGTCTCTGATTAGGAGCTTAGGGCTACAAAAGATAGAATTAAAGATCATTTGATACAATTTCCTTTGGCAAAGAAGTGTTTGTATAAGGAAGTCCATCTGGATAATGAGTTAGCGTTAGGGTAAAGGGAGGAAAATAGGAACACCCCTGCTTATCACATCATCCTACTAACGTTGCTACAATGGTATAACGCCAAATTTGACTAGTGGACATTTGTTATTACTTCCCAATGGCAAATGATGTATGAGAGGGTACTTGACTCCATCAATGATTCTGGCTATGCTAACATAGCCTTTGAAGACTCAAGCTCCCTGCCCTATGGTCTTCCAAACCTATGAAGACTACAGTATCTCTTCTTTGTCACAAATATGCCCAAGGGGCCAGCTTTTGCTGCCAAAGCTAAATAACACAAAAGATACATTTTTATATAAGACAGTTAAAGATTGTGGACCACTGAAGGGATACTGAATATTCTCAATGTTCTGTCTTCCTCAGGATTCTCTGCCTCAACAGAAAAAGAAAACATATTTGACTAGTAAAAGAGTGAAGGGGAGTCATTTCCCGCCAGCTGTCTATAGTCCATATATCTATCTGGCCATGGTTGCCTTGCTTCCTCATCTGAACTAGTATATTCCACTCGACCTTCAGAATCTATACCTTCGTCCCTAGGAAAGTTAATCCACTTTACTTTGAAACTCTTGTTCTGGAGCCGAACCATCATGATTGATGATCTAATTAGTGCAAACTTAGCAAGTTTATTATAGCTAGCTGGATTAGACCATGCTTCACAACCAAATGAGCTACCCAGCTAGGCCATTTTGTCATCTATCCTATTTTGATGCATATTCTCCTTTCTCACTTTGACCTTCTCTGGGCATGGTAATTGAATAATTACTGTCATTGCTTCGGATATGTTCTACCATTTTTCCTCCCTTAACTCCCCCTGGTGTGTAATTTTTTCTCTTCCTTCCATTTCTTCTTTTAAGATTATCAAAACACAATAAAACTACTCTTAGAACCTTTTTTTTGTTTGATGCTTTCTATGACATCTCTTAAGATTAGGATTCTGAAGAGACACATAATTAAAATATAAATAGTTTATCCTTATAAAGTAGTTTCTGATGGCTCATGTGTATTTTATTATTTTATGTTTTTCTTGATTCCTATATTTGTATTCAGTTTCTACTCAGCTCAAGTCTTTTCATCAGGAATGCTGCTAAATCCTACGTGATCCTGACTGGTTCCTCAGTCCTTGAACTCTTTTTTTCTGTCTGCCTACTTTATTTTTCTTTTGACCTGGAAGACCTTTATTTTGGCTATTATATTCCTGGGGGTTTTTATTTTGGGGCTTCAGGAGATAATTTTCTATGTTCACTTTGCCTGTTTGTTTTAATGTGTCAGGACAGTTTTTTCTCCTATGACTTTTTAAAATATGCTATCCAGACTCATATTTGATCATAGCTTTCAGGTAAACAAATGATTCTCAAGTTCTTTCCTTGATCTGTTTTCCAATTTAGTTTTTTCGCTCCAGGTTGGTTGTTTACGACAAGAAATACCTTGCACTTTTATTTTTTCATTTTTTCATTTTGTTTTAATATTTCTTATTGTCTCAAGGAGTCATAAACTTCTGTTTGGTCCATTCAAATCTTCAAGGAATCTATTAACTTGGTATGATAGGACCAGGGTTCCTTTCCCTCACCTTCCCCTAAAACTGGGATCAGTTTTCTCTAAAAGCCAACCAAACTTTTCTTGGGGCCTGAATGGACCCTGCCTCCTTTGATAAAGCTTCCTGATCATGTGAGGGCATAACAAGTTCTGCCCATGTGGTCAGGGCTCCTTTAACTTGGCAAATCTCTGGAAATCAGGTGAGTCAGTCACTAGACTTTGTTCTGCTGACCAGATGGGTTTCCATGGAGACAAGGTAGGGGGAGGGGGAAACTGTATCCAGAGAAACTAAGTGCCACTGTATCTTTTTTCATATCCTTGCTATGTCAGAGCAAAATAAGTTTTATGCTTTTGTTACGTTCAATGACTGTCCAGTGGCTTATTTCAACCCAGAATTGAACTTGAGTTAATAGGACGCTAGCATTAGATTCACCACCAACATTTGCCGTAGATAGCAATTGGGATGAGATGAGACAGCTTCATGGCTCATATAGTAGTTAAGTTGGGGCAAGAGAATAGCAAATATAGAGGGCTGAGTGATTAGATGTCAGAATGCTACGTGGCACCCTGTTGCAAGAGTTTCTCTGATTATACGTGTTCTATCCTCTCTCTGGGACAGGGAGCAGGCTCCTATTCACACAGAGCAATTAGATCAGCGTGTGCTGGAGGAGGTTGTCTGGGAGGATAAAGAAATGTGACGTCCAACATTTCCTCATTGTTACTGACCATCCTGCAGAAGTTAGACTGCAAATATGTTAAGACTGAAAATTGAACTGGCCCAGCTCATGTGGCAAATAGAAATAGAGATCTCAGCTTTAAGGAATTCAAGGAAAGGTGAGGGGTAAATAATGTAGCTGGTGACAGGCCACAGCTAGGAATCCACCACATGGTTTCTGCTCCAGATGTTCCAGTTCCACTGCATTCCATAGAGATTAGAGCCATGAGTCAAGAGATTGAGAGTGGAAGTGAGGAAAAGATTTGGAAACTCCCACCGGTGGTGAAAAAGAATCATTTTATTGATGCTCACTAGGAGGTTGATGCCCAACATTGAAGGAGCAAAAAGTGTATGGGCTTTTGTAGTGAAGGAACTTGGAAATTTCATGAAAAAAAATTTCATTAACTTCATAGAAACCTGATGAAATGGCGAAGCCTATGAAGAACAGTTTGAGTCTGATAAATTTATTGAAGCCTCATGATAGGTACTACCCTTAGTGCCTTTTTAGGTCCCTAAGATAAGAGTTACTCACATCTGGCCCCATAAAGATGAATTTTCATTATAGGTGGTTCCCAGTAGGCAATCTTCAGAGAAGGGGGTATAGTTCCTAAAGGAAATGGATTTGATAATTTGAGTTTATGTGGGTTCCCCTACAGCCTGCCGTACCCTGCCATATTTGACCTCTCCTTCATCTAGCTGGCCTCAGGGACAATTAGATGCCACCTTCTAGGTTGAGTCCCATCAGAATGACTTCAGACTTTAGCCTTGGGCATCCTTCACCATGTAGCTATACAGGTGTGGGCTGATCAATTAGTGAAATTTAAGCCAGATGTTGAGACAGCTGTGGCATTGGAAAATGCTGCTGTCAATGTGAATAGGTGCTTTGATAATGAGGGAAGAGTCATAGAGCCCACCACCCTGCCAGGTGAGCAGAAGACAATGATTGTTGTTATTAAGTCGTTTCGGTGGTAGTTGGCTCTCAGTGACCTCACTTGGAATTTTCTTGGCAAACTTACTGGAGTGGTTTGCTATTTCCTTCTTCAGCTCACATTACCTAATAACTGAGGCAAACAGGGTTAAGTGAGTTGCCTAGAGCCATACAGCTAGTGAGTGTCTGAAGCCAGATTTGAACTCAGGAATAGGAGTCCATTGCACCACCTAGAGTGATACCCTCTCCCAGAGGTGTGACTCCTGAAACATGGGGTTGATAAGAAAGTAATTGATTGCTAGTCTATGTGGATGCTAGCAAAACTGTATAGGGAAATTCTGCACCATGGCACTGGGGCCCTTGGGTCCCACACAAGTCAGAGACAACCCCCAAAACCCCTGGCTCATTTGGATCACACCAGGGAGATTAAAGAGGACAGACTATAGGGGGAAGGTATATCATATATTAGGAGGAGTCAGAATATATGTGAGCTCTTTCAGCAGCCTCTATGCAAGTTACTGTGGTAGGGTCAAATGGAAATCCTTAGAGTCACTTTAACTGTAGTTAACACCAAAGAATATCAAGGGTGAAAGAAATTTCTTCTCTAATAGCGGAGATGAAGAAAGATGGAATACTTTGTCATACCAGCTTCCCTTACAACAACCCTATGTAGCCCCTGAGGGAAGTTAAATAGTGCCTGAAAGCTTACAGTGGACTACAGACAGCTGAACAAAATCATCACACCCATCCCTAAAGCAGATCTGACCTCACCTCTATTGTAGAACAGTTAGTTCAGGCTGGGGGTGAGGGTTGGGTGGGTAGAGAGTGTGAGGGTCATTGACCTCTCTATTGCTTGCTTCTCTATTCCTATGGCTGAGAGTAGTCCAGAGTAGTTTGCTTTTACCTGAGAAGGAGTATGGTATACCTGCCATCCCTCCTCATTATTATTTGACCTCTCCTTTATACTGCTATATTATAGTAGGCAGAGACTTGAAACAAGCTTTTCTTTCTGAAGGCATTGATGCACACCATTACATTGATGACATAATATTGGCTGAAACAGACGAGGCTATGAGGCCAGAAGCCCTATATCAGGTAGCTGCCCATATAAGGGATGGGGGATAGAAAATCAACCCTAAGAAAATCTGGGGTCCATACTACTCATTCAAATTTTGGAGATAACAATGAATTGGGAAACCTTCAGATATTTCCAGCCATAGTCCAGAATTGACACTTTCTTTCACACAATTTAACAAGGAAGCCCAGAGACTTGTTGGGCTCTTCAGATTTTGGAGTACCCACAGTTCCCATTCTGGGTATCCTGATGGTACTCATTTACCCACAAGCCCGCCTTTTTTATTTTATTTATTTATTTAATTAATTAATTTAAGGCAATTGGGGTTAAGTAACTTGCCCAGGGTCACACAGCTAGTAAGTGTCAAGTGTTTGGTCTGAGGCCAGATTTGAACTCAGGTCCTCCTGACTTCAGGGCTGGTGTTCTATCCACTGTGCTACCTAGCTGCCCCATGCCCACTGTTTTTTAAAGTGGAGCCCAGAGTAGGCTACAGCCCCAGAAGATACAGCTGGCTATCCAGCAGTCTCTTTTCTTAGGCCTTTATGACCCTGCAAGGTCAATGTTTCCAGGGATTTCTGACTATAAAGACCAGGCTAAGTAGAGCCTTTGGCAGTGACCAAAGGGTGCTATTATTAGGCATATGGACTTCCAAGTTTCCCAAGGCAGCCAGCCATTCATTACAACACTTTTGAAAAACAGTTGCTTGCTGGGAAAAGTTGATATTGAATAGAAGATGCAGGGTTGAACCATCACCTTTTTTTTTTATATAGTTGATAGTTATGCCTATTATCATTGGATTTCAATAAATCAAGTCCTAATTTGTAGTATTTGCCAGTTTCAAACATATAAATACTCAGACTAAAAATCTAGCAATTGTCTTTTGCAAGCCGGCATGAACTGGCTCCAGTACACCCCTGAATATAAGCTTTCTGAGGGCAAGCACTGACCTTTTGAATTTATGTTCCCAGGGTTTAGCAAAGTACCTGGTACATTGTAAGCTCATGCAAAGTCCTCTATCATTTAAATCTTTTTAAGCCTGTCCCTTTCTACCTCTTCAGTCTGTTTACACATCTCCTCCAAAACAGACTAGCTTACTAGTTATTCCTTCCAATCTGACCTCCATTTTCTATTTCTGTGCCTTGGCATTGAATATCCCTCAGGCTTATAATGTTTTCCTGACATGCATACCCCTTGCTGCTTAGATGTCCTGGCTTTCTTCAAGACTCAGCTTAAGAACCACTATCTGCATGAGTCCTTTCATCATCCCCTTACCTACTATTGTCTTTCCCTCCAAGGTTACTTAGTATATGATTTGTATATCTTGTACATATCTATGCATGTACATGTCTCCCCAATTAGAACGCAAGCTCCTTTAGGGAAGGGACTGTTTCACTTTTGTCTTTGAATCTCCAGATATTAGCACAGTAATAAGTGCTTTATTAAGTGCTTAATACTCACTCTTTTGTTGATTGATTTCATTCATGCTGAGAGAATGAGAAACAAAAAATGGCCAACCAAAGTGCTGTATTTGTATCTCTGAGATACTAAAAGAACAGGAGGAAAGCTTTAATGGTACTGGATATAAACTTCATATAGGATTTATGTGAGAACATGTACAAGGGTCACACAAAATGAGAGACTTAGAGAGACTTCCATTGCTTTTAGAAGAAGAATTATCATCACCAATGGAATCATGGATGCAAACAAACTAATAAGTACATAAAATAATAGCTAATCTAAGATCTTCATTTACAAATTCATCATCAACATACCTAAATGCTCACTGGTTAAATCATCTTTTGACCAAATCCTGTTATATGGCAGTGTTAGTTGTTGATTTGTCTATGGAATATTTTTATTTACATATTTTACATATCAAAAGCTTCCATGGGTATATGTCTATATTTAAATGTTCATCTGAAAGAATATATCCAATAGCGGGAGATTATTCAAGCCCTTTTGAAAAATTAAAATAAGATCTTACCAGAGAATTGTTTGATGGCCACTGGTCTCACTTTGTAAGGAGTGCTGTAAAAGAGAACATAGTTCTTTTTTTACTGACTCATAAATTCTTATCTTATGTTGAGTATAAGAGATATGAACTTAGAGCCAGTTAAAATTCAACAGATTGAGAAATAAGTTTCTTTGGAAATTCTGAATCTCTTCTGTGGCTGAATTCTAAGTGCTTTTAAAACAATAAATATGATGATATTCATGAAACTCATAATTCAGCAGTAAAACAAGTGTTGTAGCAATTCTAGAACTAACCATGCTCAAATGCATTAAATGAGGTAATTACCACAGGACTTTTACCTGACTTGTTATCATCCCAAGTTCTAAGGTAATCCAGGGGTATGTTTGAATATTTCTTAATTAATCAATAAAAGTACAAACTGTTTCTCATTAATTAATCAGCTCTGAGTCCCCATTTCAGTTAATTGAATACTGCTAATTTAGTAAACTAGAGAAATTTCTTTTCATATAAGCAGATGCTCAGTTTTCTGCATTTATCAAAACCTCTCAACCTTTGTTCATTCATTTCAGTCATATTAGACTCTTTGTGACTACACTTGGGGTTTTCTTTGCGAAGATATTGGAATGGTTTGCCATTTCCTTCTCCAGCTTATTTTATAGATGATGAACTGAGGCAAACAGGGTCCTGCAACTAGTAAGTGTTTGAGGCCAGATTTGAACTCAGGAAGATTGTTCTTCCTGACTCCAGGCCTGGCACTCTATCCGCTGTTCCATCAACCTGACCCTAATCTCTTAGTTCTAAATAAAATTCAAAGTCAATAGTTAGGCAATTTATTAATAGAACATCCAATATTACAAAGATATGAATAGTTATTTATAATATTTAGCTGTGAGTTAGATCACATCTCAAGTCACCACTAACAATCACTATTACTCTTGACTTCACTTCTGAAATACAGTCTCACCATTCAGACTTTCCAGAGAGCAGCCAAAGCCTTTCATAAATAAAGAGAAAAAATACTCTCTCTATTTATTGATAACATACAGGTAAATTCAATTACCTTATGGAATAAATTGTTTCTATTTCCAGCCCTAGTCCGGAACAAGCTATTGACACTTTCTTTCATACAATTTAACAAGGAAGCCCAGAGACTTTGGGCTCTTCAGGTTCTGGAGTACCCACAGTTCCCATTCTGGGTATCCTGATGGTACTCATTTACCCACAAGCCCACATCTTTTTTAAAGTGGAGCCCAGAGTAGGCTACAGCCCCAGAAGACATAGCTGGCTATTCAGCAGTCTCTCTTCTTAGGCCTTTACGACCCTGCAAGGCCAATGTTTCCAGGGATTTCTGACCATAAAGACCAGGCTCATAGTTAATCTCTAGAAATGAGAAGAAAACAGTCTACTCACAGATGACAGCTAAATCTCTTTAGAGGTCACAGTAAAAACTTAAAACTTTTTTTTTTTTACAGAAGAGAGTTAAAACCCAATTTCTTTAAAATAATTGAAGTTCAATTTCTTTTCAGATAGCAGTTAAAACTCTTTGTCTGCATAGACTTCTCATAGAAAAATTAAACTCAAACTCTCCCCACTAACTCATTAGAAAATAGCAGTTAGATTGCCAACCCCCCCCCAACCTTTTCAGAGAATGACCACCAAACTATAATTATTCAAGATTACAAAGCCATCTAAGATGGAGGAGAAAAGGGAAGCCGTACATCCCAACTTCCCCCACATTGACTCTGTCAAAGATTAAGGATACCGGACTGAGTTCATTCTTAGTCCTTCATTTTCGAAGAGTACCAATGACATCACAGGGTGATGTCTTGATTTGTGCATGAATTGGATTTAATGGTGCAGAATTGTACAAAGTCATTAGCTTCTCTGTTCCAGAGTCACTGAAGTCCAGTGGCAAGACAAAAGTCAGGACAACATAATGTCTGCTTCAGCTGCCTTCATGGCCTTTAGAACAAATTGTTTTCATCTGCTAATTCCACCAGGGAAGGCTTCACACACTTGGGGAAGATATTCCCCTAACATACCAAGTTTGAGGCCTGTCAATTACCCTCAACTTGGTTTAGCCTGTCTGGGAAATTTAAGGAGTCATTTTTTTGATCCCAGAATAGTGAATTCAGACCCGAGGCAAGTAACCAGAGCCAAAACTGTGGAACAGGGATGAGCCTGAAGCTCTATCACATTGGCCTAGAAAAGGATAAGGAATTTAGATGCTGTAATTCCAGCTCAGGCTCTTAGCCTAGAAGTCCCTTATGCAGGCCAGCATGTCTGTCCCTCTGAACCTATAGAGAGTGTTCCAGCTAGCTGATGGGCTGTTTTGAGCAATTGTCTGCTGGAGGGGCAGCTGTGCTGTCTAGCCTCACACTTGGTTCTGGAACCTAGAAAGTCCATGAGGGCACTGATTAGGCAGTTCTCTTGATCAGTCTCCATGAGTTTGCTGCTCTGGCTGGAGCTGTCCCTGTGATCGCTGAAGACCACAATACTCAATACACAGAGAAAGCAGTAATAAGAACCCAGAGAATACAAAGCAGGACTAAACAAGGCCCCAGTTTTCTCTCTACAAATGCTCAGAGCCTGACTCAAACACAAGGTCCCAATTCAGGATCTAAGGCTGGAAGAAGGAGTAAATAAAAAAAAAAGATTCCTATGATAATGGGTCACCAGGAATGCCCAAAACAGAAATCCAGAAGTGGTGAATAACATAAGAAGTGTGAACTCCCCCTTCCATGCCCTTATACATAGTACTTTAAAAAATGCCCCTCTTTCCTTTTCCTAAGCCCCCACATCAAATACCTCCATCCCTTTCCTCCTAATGCTAGCTAAGCTGTTAACTACTAAGTGAGGTATTATCTGATCATGGCTTAAGTTATAATACTTTCTAGATGTATATGTTGTTGTTATAGGGGGCTCAAAGACCAATGAGCTTTCATGTCTAAAAGAAATGGAACCATAGTGGCAAAATGACATCTATCCCTCAAACAAGAGTACTGGAAGAGACCTTGAAGAATGCTTGGTTAATTTCCCTCACTGGGGGTGTGGAAAGTAAGAACGCTTGAGAGGCAGTGTGGAGTATTGGAGAGGGAGCTTGCTTTGAAAAGCAGAAGACCTGGATTCAAGTCCTGCTTCTAAAACACACTGGCTATGTGACCCAGGATAAAATCACTTGTCACTTACATCTCAATACTGTTAAGCATCTCTAAGACTGTGAGTAGAGAGAATTTCATTACTGGGAGTTATCAGTAGCCATGAAATAGTATCTAGGGTGGCAGGGAGACAGGAGGACCCCTCTTCCTTTCAACTTCTCTTTGGCCAAGCCACCCTATTCCTTAATCCATTTGACTGCTTGACTTGTATGAGATGGAATTAATCAGCTCTATTCCTTCCAGTGAGATGGAGGGTCACCGGGCATCCCAAGGTTGTTTAGACTTTACCATCTACCCTCCCTCTAATATTGTTATCTGAACTATAGATTGAACTTAAAGGCCACTGGGCATTACCACCCACCCTGCCCCTGTGCCCTAGGAATTTCCTAGCCCTTCCATCTCTTACGGATTTTATGTGTTGTCTCTTCCTAAGAGTATAAGCCCCTTGAGAGTAGTAACTACCTCTCTTTAACTGTTCTTATCCCCAATTAATTTGAAAAGCACTTATTCATGTCTACTATGAGAAACAAATTTGGCAAAATGGTTGATTAACATATGAACACACCTAGGATAAGTTCCTGAGAAAAGGTTTCTGCTTTTTCCCCTTCATTAGGCAAACTGTTTACTTTGAGGATATTTTTGTTGTTTTTAGTTTTTTTCTTGCTGATTTTTTTTTAGCATTCCAGTTTATTTTCCATTTAGCTATGCAGTACTTTTGTATTGTATCCATATATTTAAATTGAAATAATTGATGTCTTTTGCTTTGATATCACCTTCATTTCCCAGTAAAGCCCTCTCTGTACCTCACCCAGAGAAGCTAAACATATGAGGGGTACACTACCTGCATCCAGAGATTGGAAGAGGGAAAAGGAATTCATTTACCATGAGTCAGCTAAGAGTAAAGGCTGGTTATCTTTAAGAGGGGACAAGAAATAAAACTTACAGCAGCCTACTGACCCTTTTATTGACCTGCTAGATGGAACCACTGGGTAGAGAAAAAACAACTGAAAATTAATAATTGACTAGGCCTAAAGCATGTGGCCTTGGACATCTTATGGTAGGAGAATGGTAGCTTCCCCAAAGCAGTAAAAACAGTGGCAAGAAGCATCAGCAGGAGAGAGTCTGGAAACTTCAGCACATAGCACCATAGAAACAACAGACAAACAGTGTATAGAAACTTCAGAGGGAGAAAGCAGAAGCTGAGGTTAGCGCTTTAGAACATTACATTGTGGAAGTGGAATCATCCAGAAGTAGCACGAGAACTCTAGGATCATGACAAGGAGACACGGAACTGCACAGTTAGTAACCACAGCAAGGAGCAGGGAGAAAGAATTGTGGAAAGTCGGGTGGGAGATTTTCCAGCTGCAGGGCTGGAAATGCAACAAAGATGGTACAAAACCTTTCCTCTCCTCATGCATGAGTTTTCTTGTTCCCTTTTCCAGGAAAACAGATAATAATGCTTCTTTTTTAGTGTCATTTCCATGGTTTAAACTACCTCTGCCAAAACATTTGACAATGCCAAGGACTTGGGTAGTGAGCAATTTCTGTTCTAGTTCTTCAGTAGCTGGGGCTGCTGAGGAGGTGGAGTGTATGACATCTGTAGAGGCAATTGCCATGTCATGTCTTTACAAGGTTGTTCCCATGACCAATGGCTGTAGAGAGTGGTCTAGATGCAGTGCGTAGTCAGGGGAGTGTGGCTAGTTCCATCCTCTTGGATTTAGCTGCCTGGAAGTGGCAGGTTTGGTGGAATGAGAGACATCTTTTTCCACAGAGTTGCTCCCATAGATGAATAGGGGACAGAAATGGAAGCAAGACTGGTGGTCTGGGGGCTTTGCTGTTCCCATTACTCTTTTTTTGTTGGCTACAAAAGTTTACATTTTTGTTGTCTGTAAAAGTAACCACATATGCAAGGGGAAAAATACAGATTAAAAAAAAAGATTAGTCTAAATTTTTGAGGATGCTGAAAGACATGAACAATGCCTATTTTCAGAATTATGACATGCAGTTAGTTGAACAATCTATGGAGGAAACTCATCAGTAAATATGTCTGGGACAGATACTGCATATGGACAACTTGGACTCAAAATTAAACCAGAGGAAGAGAACAAGCTGGATTGACTTTGGGAAATTGTGAAGCTCCTTTAGAAATACCAAACGTCTTCCAGAAAAAACACTCATTTTTAATATCAGTATTCTGGTGGTAGTGTCATAAGACTGTGAGTCATAGAATTCTATAGTTTCTGAAGAATTGAAAATGGATATCACCCAGAAGGCAAATGTAGAGGCCCAGAGTGGGTGGGAGTAGGCTGCAACGTAGAATAAACAAGGAACTATGAAGAACTAGAGTAAAGTATATCAATCAGATAAACATGTAGGCAAAAAAGGGGAAGGGTGAGTTCTGTGGTAAGAGTGAGGAATAGCCACTGAACAGCTCATGTTCTCCACTGGTATCCATGGGATATCAAAAGAAGGCAATGGAGGCCATCATCCCATGGATGCTCAGGAGAGAACTTAAGACAAAAATTGTATAGGTTAGGCAGGAGAGGATGGGTTGTGATTTGCAATATTGTAAAGAATAGCCATGTCAATGAAGTCACAGGTCTATTTGAGTATATATAGTTTACTATTCTATCTCAATTATATATTGTATTAATTTATGAATTCTGATAGAACTGTGATTAGGTACTGGATGAGACCTCAAAATGTATTTTTCTTTCACATTGATTCTAGAGTTTAGTAATATACCTTTTACTTGTGATAGCTCAACTGGGAAATTTAAAGCTATGCACAGAATCACAGAAGTTCAGAGTAAGAAGAGACCACAATGACCATTCCATTCTCTCTGAGAAGTCTTTCCATCCTTTCTATCCTTTTCTTGATCCCTGATTGGTCCTCAGACAGGTACCATTGGGATAAAAATCAACTAATCAATCAACAAATATTTGTACTGACTATATTCCAGGTATTATGTTAGGCAATGGAAATAAGAAGTACAAAGAATGAAGCAATTCTTATTCACAATGAGCATACATTTCCATGCAAGAAATACTTTAATGAGAGTACATATGAAATATATGCTACATAAATAACTAACAAATAAGTTAATTTTATAAATAATTAATAAGTTAATAAATTAATAAAATATGTAAAAACATTTTACAATGATTTAAATCCAGGAGGCAATATAATGGCTCCTAATGTCCGTATATTTCCTCCTTCAGTTTTAAGGAGTGTGTTTTAGGCAAAATACCATGTGTTAAATCGCTATTTCTCTGAGCCCCAAGTTCAGAAAATTCCTTAATACTTAGGCAAAGGTTGGACTTTCTAATTAACTTTATATTTATATCTATCTCTATAACTAACATATGGAATATGTGCATGTATTATATGTAAATATAAATGTATATGTAATAGAAATATATGTGTATGTGTATAATGTCTGTGGATTGACAGGCATCAGGAGACTGAAGTAAAAAGCTGACCTTTTCTCATGACTTCCCTCATCATGGAGAAGTACTCTGAGCAGCCTGTAAAACTGATGAACTTCCTTAAGTTCGTCCCATTCTCTGATACCTTTGCTCTTTGGAGATGTGCTGGAAAGCAAAACGCTACATTTCCCATTTCTGGAATTTCTCCCTCTATTGAACTTGTTTGTTTACTTATAGATAATTCCTGGAGTTGTAACCAATTTTCCCAGCCAATTGGAACAATTTCCTTTCCAGTGTTAGTTTACTTCATCCAAAAGCTTTCAGAGACTGCTTCTTAGTCTAAGGCATTTTGAGCAATTGATTGATTGAAATATGTTCTCAATTAATTAAGGTATCAGAGCTAATATGGTTCTGCCTTATCTGATTTGAATATATTCTCTAGCGCCTTCTACCAAGGAATCTCCAAAAAAGGCTGTATCAGATAGTTAGTAATCAAATGCAGTAATTAACATTCTTTTTTCCTCCAGAAGATTTAAATTCCCACTTAAGCAGAAAAAAAAAACCCTCCACCCTCAGCCCCAAGATATCTTCTTCTCTTCCTGAGCTGAGAAGAAATACAATTCTCAGGATTTTTAGCAATATAGACCACCTTGTCAAGATAGCCAGTCCAAGCTTTGCTAGAATAACTGCTAAAATGCTAGAATAATATTCACATGGGAATAACATTGGTAGATTTTGCAAACTCTAGGTCAAAAGTGATAAAGGTCTGAACATAGGTGGTAGCTGTGTGAGTGGAGAAAAGAGGTGGAATTCAAGACATGTCATGAAAGTAGAAATAGCAAGTTTTGGTAGCTGATGGATATGGGGTGGGTAAAGAAGAGTGAGAAATCAAGGATAATGTTGAGGTTACAAAATTGAGAGGCTGGAAGAATAGTGATGCCTTTGGCAGAAAAAGAGGGGAGAATGTAAGGAGAAAGATAATTAGTTCAGTTTTAAATATGTTGCATTTAAGATATCTCTTGGACATTCAATTTGAAGATGTGAATTGGCAATTTGTGATACAGGACTGAACCTTGGGGAAGAGATTGAGGCTGGATTTGTAAATCTGGGAGTTATCTGCATACAGATGATAGGCATAGGAACTAATGAGGTTACCAAGAGAAGGGGTATACAGGGAGAAAAGCAGAGGGCCCAGGACGGAACCTTGGGGACCATCCACAGATGGGGGTGTGATGTAGATGATGAGCCAGCAAAAGAGTTTAGTCAGACCCTTCCCATATGGTCTAGCAGTTAGGATAATTGGTTTTCACCCAGATGGCCCGGGTTCAACTCCTGGTATGGGAAAGCTTGAGGTTTTGGGGGCAGCTAGGTGGTGCAGTGGATAGAGCACCAGCCCTGAAGTCAGGAGGACCTGAGTTCAAATCCAGCCTCAGAACAAACACTTGACACTTACTAGCTGTGTGACCCTGGGCAAGTCACTTAATCCCAGTTGCCTTTAAAAAAAAAAAGACACTAGTCAGAAGGTGGTGAACTAGGAGAGAGTAGTGCCACAAACATGCAGAGAAAAGAGTATCCTGGAGAAAATAGTGAACAGAATCAAATGCAGCAAATAGGTTGAGAAGAATTAGGAGAAAAGATGATTAAATATAGCAATTAATAGAAAAATGGTAACTTTGGAGAGAATAGCTTCAGTTGACTAATGAAGTCAAAGCAAGCTTGTAAAAAGATGGGAAGTGAGTGAGAAGAAGGAGTAAGAGATTGTAGAAAACTTTTTCAAGGAGTTGGGCTGAGAAAGAGAGGAGAGGTATGATAATAGCATAAGGAGATGGTAGGATATAGTGTTGCTTGGGGCCTTATTTTCTTGCAGGGTATGATGGAGGAATATTGACACCTTTAATGTTATCTGAGAATCAGAGTAAAACTCCATGGAGGTGTGTATGTAGGAAAGATCTAACAGGCAGCAGAGTTACTTGATCTTTATCTTGAACTGGAAGGAATCTCAGAGACCAACTCCCTCATTTTACAGATGAGGGCAGATGAGGGCAGATGAGGGCAGCTAGGTAGCACAGTGAAGAGGGCACCAGGCCTGAAGTCAGGAAGACATCTTCCTGAGTTCTAACCTAGCCTCAGATACTTCCTAGCTGTGTGACCCTAGGCAAGTCACTTAACACTGTTTGCCTCAGTTTCCTCATCTGTAAAATGGGCTGGAGAAGGAAATGGTAAACCATTCTAGTATCTTTGTTAAGAAAACTCTAAATGGGGTCACAAAAAGTCAGGCAAGACTGAAATGACTGTGACAACAGGTGAAGAAATTGAGGCCTATGGAAAGTAGGTGACACCCAGGTAGCAAGCATCAGAGGTAGGATTTAATCACAGAGACAGTATCCTTTGCACTGAATCATGCAGCCTCCCCTCTTTCTACAGAAAGAAGCATCCAGGGAACAAGTCCAGGGATGGGATTAGGGAACACTTTGTGTACTCCTTCTCTTGGTAACCTCATAGTTCCCATGTAGGTTATGGTCACTCAGTTTAACTCTAATCCATATTATCAACCATTGTTTATTGAGAATATAATGTAATGTAGGTTCTAAAGGGATATACAAAAAGTGCTAGGGATTGTCCTTTCTTTTGTTATTTGTATTCTCAATATTTAATGTAGTGCTTGACACATAAGTGCTTATTAAATGCTTCATTCATTAATTCATTCATTCATGCATTCAGTACAATAATATTATAGTCTTAGGCCCTCACAGAAGCTACTATTTTGTTGAGAGACAAGACCAAATTGAACACTGAAAACAAATATTTATTTATCAACTACTATTAGTTAACTACAATGCTAGGTGTCATAGGAGTATAGGCAAATATATAAAAATACAATCCCTACCTTTGGGGAAGCTATAGTTTATTTAGGGAGATAATATACACAAAACAGTTAAATAACACTAAAAGACAAAAATAACAGTTCAAGACAACAGGAGAGATATCACAGAGTGTTATAAAGATGGTAGATTAATTGCTAAAACAATAATTCCAAAAGAGTTCACAGGAAAAGGAACTCATGTAGGATGACAAAAAAGTGAATTTTTGTTGGTCTTGAAGAATGAGGGAGTAAGCTTTTTATAGGTCAGTGTATGTATGTAGGCAAGGGTTGAAGAATAAGATGAGAAGAAAGTCTAGACCACATTAGGAGCAAGGTTTTTTTTTTAGTTCTGGACACTACACCTTAAGAGGTACATTGACAAACTATACCATATCCAGAGCAGAATAAGCAGGATGATGAGAGGATTAAAAACCATGTCACATAACGGAAAGTTAGAGGAATTAGTTAAATTTTAAAAAAAATTAAATGAATTTGTGGAATTTACTACTTAAAGGAAGTCTATTAAGAATTATTTTCTATACTGCTAGAAAGTAAATAACATAATATGTTTGAAAATATAGTTTCTGATCTGGGTTTGCTTCAAGCAAATTATGCCTGTCAGTGTAAAAACTACTAGATATTAAATATTTGGGAAGACCAAATTTGTCTGTTAAGAAAAAAAACGTATCTCTGTTCTCTGCAAAATTCGGTATTTAGAAGTATGGAACATTGCATGTGCTGACAGACTCAATCAATACGTTGGTAAGTTTGTTGAATTGCTTTCATCCCTCTTTCTTTTTACTTTTTGTTTTAAGAAAAACCTTGCCGGGTAGTGGGCAAGGAATGTATTTGGAAATGAAGGTGATGTGAAGACCCAAAAAACTCAACAAAACATTTTAAAAAGAGTGGGGTGACTGTTCTTTATTACAGAAAACTGTGTCAGGTCACATAGTATGATAAAAAAAAAAAAAGAAAATACTATTACCTTTCTGAATTTGTTGGCATTGTTGGATCAATAGAGACCATAGCATCATCTATGGTCAAAAGTGAGATTGTTGTATTCCTGAAAGATATATTCAAGACATTTTTTCAAACTTCAGTTTTTGTAGATCTGTGAAACATAATGCATAGTGTAAAAGACTTTCATAACTTAGAGGAGAAATGGACTCATTAAGCTCAAGATATGGTTATCCATTCAATTAAACATTTATTAAGCAGATACTGTTGTAGAACAACCCTAGGTGCTGAGGGAGATTGATAGAGAAACATGACATGGTCTCTATTCTCAGAATTTATAAATTCTAGAGTACTGAAATAAGGATAATGACTGAACAATGGAGGATATGAAAAGATATCATTTAACAAAAAAGAACTATTAAAGATTATAATTGCATCCATGGAAAAATAACTTTACTACATCATTACATAGGTAAGTGAATACTATAAAATTTCAAATAATTGAATATTAAATATGTTTTGTTAACTTCATAAATAAATGTCCCAATTATGACAAGTAAATTAAAATGATAATTGGATGGGGGAATACGAGAGAGAGAGAGAGAGAGAGAGAGAGAGAGAGGAGGTTGAGCCCTTTTTATTAAAAAAAAAACAAAAAATCAGCAGGTCTGGTTAACTCCTGACCCCAAAAGTACTGTTGTTATAATTTAATCAGTGCAAGAAACCTCATGAATTATATGTACTGGGATGTTTCCCCCCGCCCCAGGAAGAAGTAATCTATCCCTGATCTGATCATGTTCTTTATAGTGGTTTTATTTGCATTTGTATTACATTTATTTGTGTACATATATCATATTAGATTGTAGGCTCCAGGCTGACAGGAACTCCATGTTTTAGCTTTGTATTGGTTTCAGTACCTTACACATAACAAGTGCTTTATAGTTACTGAAATAATGTATTTAAACTATGAATGAAATTGTGGGAAAAAATCACACAAATAATCAGATAATGCCTCTTTTTCGAGTATAGGATCTGAAATATTGAGTGGAGAGACAAAAACTAATAGGAAAATTAAAATCAACATTTATCTTGAGAGCCAATAAAACCATGTTTGCCCTTCTTTTTATTCACATTTCTCCCAGGATTCAGTATCTGAATTAGTATATACGTATAATAAGAAATGCAGTTTTAAATTATTAAAACAAGCCTCTTCCCAAGATCCTCTTTAAAAATAAAGTGCATTGCTTTCTGATTTAGTTGCTAACTTGGGACCTTATAGGTTTTTATTTCTGAGTGAAGCCTGAATTGCAAGAGAGAAGCCTAAACTAATTTAACTTTCTTTTTTAATAAAACGTGCCCATACTGATTTGAAAATAAAAGCTCTTTCTTGCACTATACATATGATGGTTGCATAAGAAGCATTGCTAAGAGGTAAAAATGTTTTCAAACATGGGTACTTCCATCAGTATAATTTTGCATGGAAAATTGTCTTGTTAATGTATCAGCTTCCAGATATATTCATTCACTTCATTCATTCATTCATTCATTCATTCATTCATGAGTCCAACATTCATTTCAACAAGTGTATACACACATATTCTTGCATATATTTCTAGCAGTAGTCATGCAAGTCTTGATATCAGGAAAATCTTAAAATATGAAGTAGAAAATATGAGTAACCTCCATCTGTGGAATATTGTTCAAATTATTAGCCATTTTAATTGCAGTCAGCTTTTATACCTTGGTCAATCAGTTTCTCCTCTGTCAGGGATGGAATAGATGATTTCCAAGGATATTCACAACTCTAACATTGTATGATTTTACAATTCTTCCCTAACTGATTGTTCCTTACTTATAAACAGAATGAAACAAATTTAGTGTGATAGAAAGTGTCTGAGACTGAGAGTGAGGAGATCTGGATTTCAGTGCTGGCAATGTACCATTGGGAAGTTTCTTTACTAAAAATAGACAACTTGTCCAGAAAGTGCCAATAGGAGCTACCAGAGAATATCTGCCAATCCAGTGGACTTCTCTCTTTCCTCATTCTCCTCAACCTTTCTTCATCTTTGAAAATGTTGATCATCCTTACTTCCTTCTAGTTTTCTTCTCTCTAGGTTTTCAGGACACCACTCTCTCCTGGTTCTCCCCCTACTTGACCACTTCTTCTCAGTCTCCTTTGCTGGCTGTTCATCTAGATCATGCCCTCTAGCCATAGGTATCCCTCAAAGGATTCTGTCCTGGGCTCTTTTCTCCATCTATATTACTTCACTTAGTGAGCTTATCCCCTCCCCTGGATTTAAATAATGTCTCTATGCTAATGATCCTCAAATCTACCTTTCTTTTCATAACCTCTCTGCTGACCTCTAATCTCACATAGCCTTTCAGACATCTCAAACTGTATGTCTGTCTAATAAACATCTTGAACTCAACATGTCCAAAACTGATTTTGTTATCTTTCTTTCTAAACACTTCACCTTCCACTAACTTCCCTATTACTGTAAAAGTAACAACATCCTCCCACTCCCTCAGGCTCACAACCTAAGTGTTGTCCTCAATACCTTTCCAACATCTGCTGAATGCTCTCTTCTTTCCTTTGACACTGACATCATTTGGATACAAACCCTCATCACCTAATGCCCAGACTTTTGCAATAATGTGTTGGTAGGTCTACTTGCCTCAGATCTCTCTCATCCTCCATTCAGCCACCTAAATGATTTTCTTAAAGTGCACACCTAACCATGTCACTTCTGTTCTCAATAAACTTCAGTGGCTTTCTATTGCCTCCAAGATCAAATACAAAATCCTCTGTTTGGCATTCAAAGCCCTTTATAACCAAGATCCTTTCTACTATTTGAGTATTCTTACACTACTTCTTCCCACATGTTCTTTGATCTAGTGACATTGGCCTCTTTACTGTTTCATGAGTAAGACACTTTATCTCTTGGCTCTAGGCATTTAATTTGGCTACCTCCTATGCCTGGAATGCTCTCTCTCCTCATCTTTGCCTACTGGGTTTCCTGGCTTTCTTTAAGTCCCGACTAAAATCCTGTCTTCTGCAGGAAGCCTTTTCCAACCTCTCTTAATTCTAATGCCTTCTCTCTGTTAATTTTTTTTTCTTATTTATCCTGTATATAGCTTGTTTATGCATATTTGTTTATTTGTCTCCCCCATTAGATTGCAGGCTCCTTGAGGGTAGGCAGTGTCTAGCACAGTGCTTGGCACATAGTAGGTGTTGTGCTTATTGATCAACTCATACAGCAACAAATGGTTATTCTATGAGGCTATATCTTTGGCCCTTAGTCTCATTTTTGAAGTCATGCTTTTGCCTAAAGTCATGTTCATGCAGGCAGAAGGCTAAAACCATTCAAAAAAGAAGATTCAGTCAATCTAGTTATCTGGTATCATATTGACCAAATCAAATCAAAATGACTATTTTGTCAACCAAATAGATTTGTCAACCAAATAAAACCTATATCCCATTTTGTCCTTCAGCATTTCTTATTGTGAATATCAAGTAATTAACTGGGGAAAGCTAATTTTCTAAAAGACCATCTGTAAGCCAGAGGGCAGAGTTGGAATTTTAAGTCACATCCTGAGTCCCTTGTCATCACTCAATCCTTCTTTGCCATACCATGTCTAGATGACAATGCTTTACTTTTGCTGACTTCAAAGAACTCTTAGGGTAGAAGAGGTGATCCATGTTGGGCATTTCTTTAGTACTTCCTTGTTCTCAGCAGTACTTCTTTTGTTCCTCATATGTGATGATTTTATCTGTCTTAATATCTTTTCCATGAATTTGAACACAGGAAAGTAATAAGACAAAATGTTTGGTCCAAAAAAAGGACAATTCTGGAGAACTTACCGTGGTAAGCCAGTTGCAATGCAGACTAGATCCATAATATCGCTGGAACTGCAGTATTTGCTAAAGACCACCTTTGAAACAGAACAGCAATAGAACAGTAAAAAACAGGGCAGGAAAATCTCCAATTAGTTTCCATGGTGATATCAAATTCCATGTGCTTTTAATGTAGTTAAAATTTAATGGTCCATTTTTCAAGCAGGTAAAATCTCTGTTGGCACTGGAATATTATTACTAGGTACATCTTTAATTATACCTTTTTATAAGTAAGATGTAGGAAAATACTTACATGCAGTATAAATACAGTTTTGAAAACAAAGGTGAACTGATCTTAAAGTAGCTGCTTATAATAAAATAGAAATTTAATCATCATTACTATTAGTTGGGACATCTTACTTAGGATTCTAGGCCAGGAAATACCAAACTAGTATAGTGGTGGTGGTGGAGGTAGTAGTAGAGAAGAGTTGATTGGGATATGCCTCATCAATTGATTTTTCTCACAGACTAATTAATGAACTCCCAGAAGCTAAGGAAATAGTTATCAAAGACAACAGGATGTTAAGGTCTTAAAGAAAATATATAAAAAAAAAGTTACACATTGATAGCATTTTAAAAGGCTTGAAGTTCTCCCATCAAATCTGATGGAGTTAGTGGGTAGCTACTCATTGACTGACCATGGAGTATCCATGATACAATAGCTCTTTAAAAAGTGTGACACTCTCTTTAAGTCATTAGTTGAGGCAGGAGCCAGTTCTGAGGAATGTGGCACCTGGTAGCATGGAAGAGAGTATGCTATGGAAAAATAACCTTGCCTCTTGGGAAGAGGGTGGAAAGGAATTTCTTCCCCCTTTCCCCATTGGTCATGGTGTCTTATGCCTGCAGGAGACACAATGAGGTGGGAAAAACTTCTTGGAGTTGAGAAGAGAGTCATCCCTGGCCATTAGACATTGAGCCATGGAGAAGAAGAGGCTCAAGGGACCCAGCTGAATGACCTACCCAGGAGAGATGATGAACCTGGAGGAAGAAGAGTGAAGACACTCAAAGAAGGCAAATGACATGGGCTTTGAAGTGCAAAAGGCATGAGCTGCTTTGGTCACATGTTCTTCATAAATATGTACATCCTTACTGGTATATTTTATATGTGTGTTCAATCTTCCCACTGAAGCACTATAGAACTGTGGGATAGTGTGCCCTAGATTTATGGTGGTGGTACAGGGAATATACTAAATACTTTTATTGTTTCACTCTCTATGGTGCTTTCAAACATCAAATAATTTTCCTGCTTGTTCTTTTAACCATGTCTATTTTTTTAAACTGGTCCAATACTTTCATTTCATAGATTAGAAAACTGGGATCTAGGGAGATTAAGAGGCTTGCCCATGGTCATGTAGTATGCATCAGAAGCAGTATTTAAATCCTGGATTTTCTTGACTAGTCCTTTATAACCTATTTTGATTATCGCATCCATCTAGATAAGTGTAAAATTGGGGGCAACATTCTTTTCAAGAATATTTCTGGCTTTGCCTTTGATGGCTTTGGGGTTAAGAAAGATAATTGCTTCCCTTACATTACCTCCCAAACCCTTTATGAATTTTTATGTTTCAAATACATTTCTTGTAGACAAAATATTGTTGGATTCCTCTTTTAGTCCATTCTGCATTCCTCTTCCATTTTATGGTTAAGTTCATCCCATTTACATTCATAGCTATGACCATTAATTGTGTCTTTAGCTCCACCATATTCTTTTCTTTTTCCTTTCTTTGCCTTCCCACCCTTTACAAAGAAGACAGAGAAATAGGACTGTGAGCAATATTGATATATCTATAAATAAATGGCTGATGTCATTGCATTATCTCTCTTCTCTTCATGATAGCCTGATGCCTATCACTGGTTCTTATATGTTCTTTAGTTTTAAAAATCTCTCCATTAAAACTCACCCATTGAAACTGAAGTTTGTTTGCTTCTGTTTATTCTCTGACCTACTTTAGTCTCTCTCTTAAATCTCTCTCTTCCTGTCTCTTTTTCTGTTGAATTTAATTTATTACTCCACTAAATTCTGTGTATGAGTTTTTGTTTTTTTACTTTCTCTTGCCTGGTTCAGATAAGAGTGAGGTTCATGAGATGCCCATTCTTCTCATCCCTTCCTGAATATTTTCATAGTTCTCTTATACTCCTTAATTATGAGAAATTGTAAGTTTCTCATCCTATTTCTTTATTTCTTCCCCAGTGTATTATTTTTCCATTCCTTTTCTTAAGATTATCAAAACAGAACAAAATCATCCAAAAAGAAAGTGTTTTTCTTGTCTCTTGTTGTTTAGTCATTTCAGTGATGTCCAATTCTTTGTGACCCTATTTGGGGTTTTCTTGGCAAAGATACTGGAGTGATTTGCCATTTCCTTCTCCAACAGAGACAAACAAGGTTAATGACTTGCCCAGGATCACAAAGCTAGTAAGTGTCTGAGGCTAGATTTGAACTTAGGCCCTCCTGACTCCAGGCTCAGCACTCTATCCAATGTGCCATCTAGCTGCCTGTATCATCATTTAGACCCTTGTAATTGCCTAAATTTGTATGCCTAAGTTTCTCTTAACTCATGTTTATATTTCAGAGTTTCTACTCAGCTTTGGTCCTTTCATCAAAAATGCTTGAATAGCTTCTAATCTATTAAATCTTTTTTTCCATCATAGAAATATACCCTCTATGACCCTTGTCATTTTGATGTATGAGGAGTAGTCTGGGCTTTGCTCAGGTTAATCTATACCAGTCCCTCTTTCTTTACACAGAAAGTGTATTTAAAATTATTTGTAACTAGAAGCTGTTTGTAGCAGTTGAATGAGTATGTAGTTAACTCTTCTCTTTGGGTAGGTATAAGGAGTTTCTTTTAATTAGCTAAATATAAATAGAAAGTGACTGGGAAAATTTTTTATATTAAAAAGTTAAATCTGTGATAAAGACAAAAAAGTTTAATTTGGAGCAAATAATTCTGAGAGTCTGTTAAAGCTAAAATTGGAATGGATTCCAGAAAAAGCTGCCAATTTATAAAATGCTGACAGGTTTTTTTCCCCCCTCTTTGTAACCATTATAATTTGTATGATCTCTTCATGTCCCCTGACTGACCAGAGCAACAGAAAAGAAGATCTCTGTTCAAATTAGGAAAATTTCCAGTTCTCTTAAATGAAGTCAGTTTAAAAGAAAATGGAAAATTTCCCAATTTTAATAGAGCTTTCCCCCACCTCTAGGAAATTAGGTGACAAGAAGGAATTGCACTAATTATAGGGGAAGATATTAAGAGTATGCATGAGCAAAGTGCCTCCAGAAAGAATAAATATTTTTTTGAAAATCAGTACTTCAAATTTTCTGTGGCTCTACATCCATAGCTCTACAGAGTTCCACCAAGCCCAAATGAGTCACTGTATCCAAGAGCTGACTGGAAGTCTATTCTGAAATTGCATTCAAAGCTTTCTCTTTGCAAGTATTCCCATTCCAAGTGTAAAATGATGCATTATTGTTATGGAGGGTGGGGTGGAGTAGGAGTTCTCAAAGTTAGTTAGTTCTAAGGCTCAGTACAAGGGCATCAAGGACTATTCTCTTAATCCTTTGTGATCAGGAATCATGAGGCTGAGTTGCACCTTAAAAGAATTTTGGGGTGTATTTTGAAGATATATATATTTGAGGGAATCATTCTTTTGGGAAGTTTTCTCTAATTTTTTTTATGGTACAGAAAGTGCCAAAGCTAGGAACATAGCAAAAAGATGTAAAAGGACCAAAGTTTAGTCCAGATATTCCCTCACCCCCTACCCTACCCTTTGCATCGGGCAAGTTAGAGCCTAGCCCTAACATAAGGACCAAAATAATGAGTAGACTGGAAGAATGAACAAAATAAAAAAAGAATTTCACCATAAAGAGCCATTATGGTGAAAGGGAAGTTCAACATACAAGAAGAAGAAGAAAAAGAGAATGATTTGAAAAGATCTGTAAGCAAAGTCTCAAAAAAAAATGCAACTTAAACACAAGTCCAACCAGAATTTTTGAAAGAGATAAAGCAAGAGTCAAATAATTTTATAAACCAAGTGGGAGTTTAAAAAATGGGAAAAATGAAGATACTGAAGAAAGATATGAAAAGAAAATTGACAGGTTGAAATAAGAGGTACAAAAAATAAGAAAATAACTATCTGACAATTATAATTGGCAAGTGAAAGCAAATGACTACGTGAAACATCAAGAAATATTAAAACAAAACTTAAAGATTGAAAAAGTAGAAAAAAAGTGAGGCATCTCATAGAAAAAACAATTAACCTGGAAAACAGACTGAAGAGAGAGAATTTAATCTATTTGAAAGCTATGAGCAAAAAACCCCATGCAAACACTAGATCAAAAAATAATAAACAATTTCATAAATCATAAACGAACACTCCCCAGATGCCTTAGAACCAGAGGGCAAAGTAGAATTTGAAAGACTCCACTAGTCACCTCCTGAAAGGAATGTCAAAATAAAAATTTCCAGGAACATTATAGTCCAAATTCAGAGCTTCTAGGTCAAAGGAACAATAATACAAGTCACCAGAAAGAATGAGTTGGAAGGACATAAGATTTAGCTGCCAACATGATAAAGGAGTGGAGAACTTGAAATGTGATATTCCAGAAAGTAAAAGATCCAAGGGGCTTACAACCAGAAAACTCCCAACTAAACTGAGTATAATCCTAGAGCAAAAAAATAGACCTTGAAATAGAGGACTTTTAAGAATTCCTAGTGAATCCAATGAAGGGAAATACACAATTAACAATCATAATTATGAATGTAACTGGGATGAACTCATCCATAAAACATAAGAGGACCATTTATAAGAAACCATAGAAACAGAAATACAAAACCATACAAAACAGAAGAGGACTTATCTATTGATAAGAAATCATAATCCAACAACATTAAAAAAAAGAAATTAACTTAAAATAAAAATATAGACACAATGTTAAAATGATGGGTTGAAGCTATTATGCTTCAGCAGAAATAAAAAAAAAGCAGGTTAGCAATATCATAAGAAAAAGCAATAGCAAAAAGATATCAACAGGAAAATTATATTTTGCTAAAAGGTACCATAGACAAAGAATTAATAGAAATACTAGATATGTAGCCATCAAATGATATAACATCTAAATTCTTAAAAGATGTGTTAAATTAGTTACAGGGTTGAAGAGATAGCAAAACTATAATAGTGGAGGACCTCAATTCATCCCTTTCAGATCTAGATAAATCTTACCAAAAAAAAAAAAGAATTAAAGAACCTGACGAGAATTTTAGAAAAATACGCATATGATCAAGTTCTGAAGAATACTGAATGAGAATAGAAAGGAGAATACTTATTTCTCATTTGTGCATGGCATCTTCATAAAAATTGATCATGTAATAGGGCAAAAAGTGCTGTCAAACAAATCCAGAAAAGCAGAAATATTAAATGCATCTTTTCATGACCATAATGCAATGAAAACTACATTCAGTAAATGGCCTTTGAAGCAAAAATTAAAAATTAATTGGAAAAATAACTTAATGCCAAAGAATAAGTGGGTCAAAAAACAAATCGTAGAAAAAAATCAATACTTTCATTAAAAATAATGACAACAATACATTCTAAATTTTAAGATCCAGCCAAAGCAGTACTTTGGGGAAAATGTATATTTCTAAACACTTTCATAAATAAAAAGGAGAAAGAGCAGATTAATGAATTAGATATGCAACTAAAAAAAAACCCTAGAAAGCCAACAAATTAATAACCCCAATTAAGTGTCAAAATGGAAATTCTGAAAACCAAAGGAGAAATGAATAAAATTGAAAGCATAAAACCCACTGAATTAATAAATAAAACTAGGAACTGTCTTAAAAAAACCAATGAAATAGATAAAGCTTTAGCTAACTTATTTAAGAAAAAAGAAATAAATTACCATTATTAAAAATGAAAAATATGAATCATAACCAATGAAAAAGAAATAAAAGGTATTATTTGGAGTTATTTTGTCCAATGTTTTATGCCTGAAATGGCCAGTTGTATTATACTAATAAAACTGTTACTCTAAATGAAAAATAAAGATATTTACAAAAATAAATGTTGCTCAGATTAATAAAATAGGAAATCGAATACTTTAAAAAAGAAATTGAACTCTCTGAAATTGAAAACATAAATGTACTCTTAAAGAAAAACATCCAAGACTACATGAATTTACAAGAAAATTCTGTCAAAAGGAACAATTCTACTACTATATAAACTGTTTGAAAAAATAGGAAAGGAAATGGAACTACCAGTTTCTTCTATGACACAAATATGTTCTTGATAAGCTCAACCAGGGACAGTCAAAACAGAGAAAAAAAACTATGGACCAATATCCTTACTGAATATTGATGCAAAAATTTGTAATAAAATATTAGCCAGGAGACTACAACAGCATATTACAAAGACTATACACATGAATGTACTGGCTTTATACCATTAATGCAAGGCTAGCTCAATATTAAGAAAATTATAAATTGGTCATATTAAAAAACACAACAAAAAACATATGATTATATCAAAAGATGCAGAAAAAAGCTTTTGATAAAATATTGTTTCTATTAAAAACATTATAAAGCACAGGAACAAATGGAGCTTTCCTTAAAATGATAAGTGGCATGTGTCTAAAACCTTGACATTTTTATCTGCAATAGGGATAAGCCATATAGGCCTTTCCACTAAGATCTGGGGTAAGGCAAGGATATTAATTATCTCTGTTACTATTAAATATAGTGCTAGTAATGTTTACTATAACAATAAGAAAAGAGAAAAAATTGAGGCAAGTAAGTATAGGCAGAGAGAGAAATAAAATCACTTTTGCAGATGGTATGGCTTATTTAGAAAATCTTATAGAATCAACTAAAAATTAATGAAACAATTAACTTTAACGAAGTTGTAGGATATATGACAAACCTACATAAATCACTATCATTTCTACATCTACCAACAAAATCCAACAGGAAGTGATAGAAAGAGATACTCCATTTAAAATAACTATGTTCAGTCATTTTAGTCATATCCAACTCTTTGTGACCCCATTTGCTTTTCTTGGTAAAGATACTGGAGTGGTTTGCCATTTCCTTCTCCAGCTCATTTTACAGATGAGGAAACTGAGGCAAATAGGGTTAAGTGACTTGTTCAGGCCACACAGCTAGTAAGTTTCTGAAGCCAGATTTGAACTTATGAAGATGAGCCTTCCTGACTCCAGACCTGGCACTTTATTCACTGTGCCATCTAGCTGCTCAAAATATCTATAGACAGTATAAAATACTTGGAACTCTGCTTGCACAGATACACATAAATTATATGAACAAAATCACAAAATAAAATGCTCTTTATACAGAGATGAATCTAAATAATTGGAGATATATGAATTGCTCATTGCTAGCATGAGCCAATATAATAAAAATGACAATACTACCTAAATTAATTTACTTGTCCAGCATAATACCAATCAAATTACCAAAGAATTGCTATAGAGTAATATAAAGTAATAATATAAAGCTAGGAAAATTAAAATTTGTTTCGTGGAACAAAATATCAGGACTGTCAAGAGAATTAATTTTAAAAAGTAGGAAGTAAGGGAGCCTGGCAGTAACCAGATCTCAAATTATACTTCAAAGCTGTATTATCAAAACAATTTGTTCTGGATAAGAAATAAAGAGGTTGATCAGTGGAACAAATTGGACACACAATATAGAGAAGGAAATGATAATGGTAGTTTAGTGTTTGCTAAATCCAAAGATGCCAGCTCTTAGGACAAGAATTTACTTTTCAACAAAAACTGATGGGATTTACAAGTCTGACAGAAATTAGGTGTAGAACAACTTTTCATACCACATATCAAGACATGCACCAAATTGGTACCTGATTAAGACACATAAAGGGTGACATCATAAACAAATTAGCAGAGCATGAAAGAAAGTGCTTGTTAGATCTATGAATAGGGGGAAAGGTTATGGCCAAATTAGAGATAGAGAAGTTCACAGTTGGCAGAATGGACAATTTTGATTGCGCAAAGCTCCTAGGTTATCTTGTCCTATCAGGAATTTCTGACATCAGGGTGAAGCTAGTACATCATAGATAAGGATGAGGGGGATTCAGGTTGTTATCATCAGACCTAATATCTCTCTGTTCTTGAGGGCAACACTTTTCTGCTGAAGTTGCATCTCTCTCCTCACTTCCTGTAGCCTTCCTCAAGTCAAATCCCTACTACACCATTTAATAAGATGAGAGAGGAGCAGATAGTGGAAGACACCCCCCCAACCCAGGTGCCCATATAGCTATGCCTTTCTCCATGCCCATAAGGATTATTTGAGGTATTTGATACCTCAACTGATAAGTTAGTTCTAACCAAAGGCAAAAAGCTGCACCCAGTCTTACATCCACTTCCAATAGCCAGGATCCTTCTGCTAAACCCCAGTTAAACACTACCCTCGTATGTTGGAAAAGTGGTGATTTATTTAGTAGTGACACATCTATTATGGCATCTCTTAATTACAATATTAACAGGCTCAATAACTCAACAATAGTTTAAATAAATTACTGGATGGTGGATCAATAATGAATTAGTTGAAAGATAGCAATGCCTAGAATATACCCATGTTGTTTAGAATTGTTAGGAAAGACAACACATGTTCCTTGACACCACTGTCTGAGAACAGATCACATAGACTTAGAATCTGACTTATAATCAGTTGAAACAGTTTCAGGAATCTGTGAGCAATTTATTTTATAGCTTTAGATTTTAAACTGCTTTCATCCAGACTATTATCTGCTAATGTTAGGAATTCTTGCTTCTCTTTTCTGGACTGGTGATTTTCAGGGATATATTAAAGTATAATTGGTGCTCTGAGGTGGATCTCTTGTACACTGTAATTCAAAATCTGTTTAATTATCCTTGATCTAGTCATCAGTTTTGTCATTTTTTCTTGGATATTTTCTTCTTTATTGTGTCTAAAGGTGAACTGCAAAATTATATGTAGCAACAGACATGCCGCACCCAGGGGAAATAGAATGTTCACTCTCTCCCACTAAGGGACTTCTAATTCAAGGTGCATATTGACCATGTTCAGTTATGGGGGATGAGTGAGTCTGGCATCTAAAGAAAGGGGCCAGGTTTTTTTCTTTGTGACCTGGTCTTATTCAGATTGCCCAACGTGGGGGAGCTTTTCGAGTATGTCCACATTGCCTAATAAGGAAGCCTCTGCACCCACTACTGCATGGGTGTTGTAGCCTATTTTGACAGGCTCCTTTATTGGAGAAGACTGTCTTTAAAACTGGCAATACTGAGATGGTTGTTTTCTTTTTGCTAATCTTTCTGTTGCTCTTTCTGTCTCACACTCCTTTCTCCTTTCATTCCTTTCCTGCTGTATCCATAGGGTAAAGATCACAGTTCATCCACAGTACAGGTAGTGCCATGGACTAAATTAGCGAGAGGAAAAGGATTTTCTTCCCCTACTCTTAGGTGATCTGGGCAAGAACCAAGAAGCCCAAATTATATCTCTTTATGCACCCACCCTAGAGACCTGAGGAAGATCACTTAAGGTTAAGTTTGGCTCATGTCTAGGGTTCTCCCCAAAAGGGAATATTAAAGTATTCATTGTACAGTGTAGATCAGGTATAGCATAGTTATTTCCTTCACACAAAGGAAGTGTATAAAACATAAAATGCCCATATGTACACATTGACAAAGACTTAAATGTTATACAGTAACCAATAAAGGAGAAGAAACAAATATGTTCCATGCACTGTGCCAAAGTGCTTTACTTGATCCTCATAACAACCTTTGGGGATAGGTGCTGCTATTATCTATATTTTACAGATAAGAAAACTGAGATTGACAGAGGTGAAATGACTTGCCTGAAATGATTTAACAGAGTTTAAGTGATTTACCCAGGGTTACACACCTAGTAAGTGTCTGAGGCCAGATTTGAACTTAGGTCTCCCTGATTCCACACATAGTGCTCCATATACTGCAGCACTTATAACTTTAACTCCTATTCTACTTTCACTTGAGATTGATATTTAAAATATTAAAACATGACATACTTAGTGGGACTGTTAAATGGGCATTTGACTTTCACTTGGTCTGAACATCCTCAAGGTCCATATCTTGTGGCCAGGCTAGGAACTGGGCTTATTCTTCTGTTGTGGTCTTCTTTTGGGAAGTGTTTTAGTATCTGCAGGGTCCACATGGTACAATAGGCACTGACTGAGGAACCCAGAAACTCATGAACTTGCAAGGTAGCCATGGATGTTCAGCCATTTATGTTCAAAGAAAGAAACAGAACAGAAAAGATAGCAGGTGGTCTGAAGTGCAGGCTCAGGCTTATCTAGGCAACATATGTTGCAGCTGCTATTTGGAAGCCACCACTATAAATGCTGCTAGGCTGGAGGAGAAGTAATCTTTCTCAGGAAATCCCAGAGAGAGAGTTCCATTCCACATGTTCTTTGAGGATATCAGATCAGGTTGGGATTTCCAAAACATCTCACATCGTATGACCTGGTACATAATTTACTTGTTGACCTCTTTAATAGCATCTTGTGTAACTCTTGTTCATATATTTTCATAGGTTAGCCCAATTCTCCTTTATTTTGATAACACAAGGCTCTCCTCACATGATTAGCCCAATATGTTCTATCACATATTTCTTTGATGATAAGGTTCAGAGCTCTGATCTGCTTTTTACTAGTTTGATAGATAAATTAAGCAAAATGATCCATTCATCTATCCATCCATCCATCCTTTGTCTTTCCTTCCTTCCCTTTCTCTTCCTTCCTCTTTCCACCTTGAATTTTTCTTTTGGATACTGAAAACTGATTTCCCTGTCAGAAAAATGTAACTCTTTCCCTGAGTATTTGTCAAAAAGAATTGGAGTTTCTCCCAGATCTACTTCACATCTGCTACTTATAGAACTGGTTTCACATCTGACTTAGTTATTATTTATGCAAAAGGTTGGCTACCACAGGCAAGACTGAAAACTACTATCTATGGCTTTTATTTCCTAAGATTTAGGATGTTTGCTTGCTTTTTTCCATATCCAGTGACAAACTCTTTAAACAATTCTGCTTTCTTCTCATGGTTGATCTTTCTGGCTTTTTCATAGAGTCATATGATGCATGGGTGTATGGAATGTCTCCAAGACTTTTTCAGGTTTTCATTGGCCATATCACCACGTGAAAAAGTCAGGGAAAAAATTAGGCTGGCAGAAGAGGCAGTGATCTTACCCCTAAGGCTTAGCTTGTCTCAATAATTGACCCCCTCCACCAGCATACACTTACATATAACAACAGAAGATACTTTGGGTTTGAATATGGGGACACTGCAAACCCAATGTGATTGGTAGATATGGGATAAATCACCTTTACTTACAGCATAGTCTAGTGTTCAGGGTTTGAAAATTGGAAAGTATATAGAATGTCTGCCTTAAACTAGAGTGAAGTTTCTGACAGAGGCACATAAGTTAATGGACCAGAAAGAGGAGTACAAAGACACACTAAGCCTTAGGGCATTAGCTAGTTGGGAGAACCCCTTTCTTTGATCATAAGTTTTACATTTGGGTTGAGGAGGCTTTTGCTGAGAGGTTAAGAGGTTTTAGAACCAAGGACCTAAGGCTACAAAAGAAGAGGACCAGAAAGGCAGGTTTTTGACTATTGCTTGGCAGGCATTTCTGCCTTTTATTAAAAAAAAAAGCATGAAAAAAGATGAAATTTGTGGGCTTGATTTAAGCTGAAAGAGCCCTGCAGCACCCACTCTTTCCTTGAAGAAATAGCTAAGGGTTTCAGCTGAGTGAGAAGATGAAGTCAATAGAGTGCCCAAAAGAAGAGCTTCTGGCAGAAGCTACATGTTCAGTGGAGTGGCATCAAATCAAGATGATGAGTCTAGCAAAGCTTCATCTAAAAAAGCACAGGGCATTTAAACAATCTCAAGCTCAAATGGTTTTGAGCAACATCCTTAAAAAACTATGAGAGCATCAGGAAGCAGGCCATGTGTGAACACTGAGATGACATCACTGCGGACAGAACAGCAACCTTATAGCAGGGTCAGAGGTAGGAGTTCCCCTTCTATGAATGTGTTGCCATTCCTTGTTTGTGCTTTGGCCATTTATTCCCTATATATGTGCCCTCCTCTGCATTCACCCTGAAGACTGTGTTCTCTACATGTGTGCCTCTTATGCACCCTGGCCACATATGTCTCTGCTATATGCCAACTGTTAATATAGATGCTATGTGCATCTAAAGGTAGAGACCATTTTACAGGTAGGAATTGCTTAAAAGTAGGGACTATCTTACTCGTGTGCATTTGTACTTTCAGAACTTGGCATGGTGCCTGGTATAGTAAGTACTTGATAAATACTTTTTTATTTGTTTAAAAAAAGGGACTTGGGTAGTATTTTAAGGTACTGGTTACCTTACTGGCTAAAGCGAAGGGAATTTTACTCGTGGGCTTTTTCTTCCAACTTCATATTATTTAGTGGTAGTGTTTGGTGTTTCTTAGACTCATCCCTGGGGATTCCTCCAAAAACAAACTTTTCATTATGTTAGGAGGAATTTTGGACTTGCTATAGAGTGGTGAGTGAAGGAAGCTGTGAGAGATGTATCAACAAGGGTTACAGGGTTGACTGAAGCTGTAATAGGAAAAAAAAGCCAAGCATAATCAGCTTCTTTAGCAATTTCTTATAAGTGTATGTCTACTCTTCTCCCCAGATACTGAGTGCATTGGTGGAAAAATGTGACAGAAGTTTATGTGGGAATTTTATCAATTATGTACTTGCTTTAATATGAGTGTTAGTGATTTTATTGCTTTTGCCTTATAGCTAAGTAAATAGCTGTTTTTAAGATCTAAAAGTGTCATTATTGCAAGTAGCTAGTTGTATAAATATCACTGACCATGTGGGTGTATGATATTGTGAAGTTGGTTGAATAAATAGAAATGCATTGGAGGAGGACAAGAGCTAGAGTGAGGGGTGGAGGTGGTGGTAGTGGTGAATTATCCCTTAATGGAGGGAAGGACTCTAAGGTAATTTGAGTATAATGGGGAGTAGGTTCTAAATCTGCTATTATGAGAAAAGGTTGGGATGATTGAGCCAAACCAGAAGCTAAATAAGTATCTAATTTTGAATACATGTACACATATATACAAACACACACATATGTATATAATTAAATTGCAATGTGGAAAAGGAAAAAATATTTATTATTAATGCTTCATTGGTCATGGTTCATCCTCAAGCCAACGCCTCTGCTTTAGCTATTATTTGTATGTACTTTGTAATGGTAATTTGGATAGAACTTTATTTCTCTCTGTAATATTTATCTCTAACAATCAGAAGAGAAAGCCAACAGTTAGTCAATAAAAATTTATTAAGAACTTACTATGTGCCAGGCATGTTGCTAAGTGTTGTGGATAGATAGAAAGGAAAAAAAAAAAGTTCCTGTCCTCAAAGAGCTTATATTATAATGGGGGAGACATGCAAGCTAGAGTAGATAGAAGGAAATCTGAAAAGGGAAAACATTAGCATTACCTGTCATATCTATGCATGGAGAGATCAGGAAAGGTTTCCTATAGAAGATAGATATAACCCAGGCTTATCTGGGCATGCCTAGTTTGCCTAACATGGAGGAGCTCTCAGGGGGCCTTTGGAGTACATCCAGAGTGCCTAACATGAAGGAATTCTGTGTTCTTACCATGGGTGTGTGGGTAGTCTCCTTTAATTGGCTCCCTGCATTTTAAAAACTGGCCAGACCAAGCCGATAATTTTCTTCTCAGACACTCTTTCCTGTGTTCTCCTTCCCGCTGTTCATACACCTACATCATGAATCCCATGAACTGAACTGATAAAGAGGGGAAGGATTTTATTTCTCTGCTCTTGTTCTTTTACCTTGATCAGAGAATTGAGCCTGGGAATGTTTGTTTCTATTCTGTGTCGTTTATCCTCAGTTTCAGGTGACAGAGGTGATCCCTACAGGACCTGGATGTTCAAGACTTTTTGGAGTCAGGATTGAAAGTAGGAAGTTGCAGCAAGCCAGCCAACATGGAAGTCCAAAGAATTCAGGGTGCCTGGGACTCAAGTCTGGGGATTTTTTTTTGTTTTGTTTTTTTAATTTTTTAATTTTTAGGCAGTTGGGGTTAAGTGACTTGCCCAGGGTCACACAGCTAGTAAGTGTCAAGTGTTTGGTCTGAGGCAGGATTTGAACTCAGGTCCTCCTGACTTCAGGGTCAGTGCTCTATCCACTGTGCCACCTAGTTGCCCCCTAAGGATGTTTTTGGACTTGGGATTGGGACTGTACTATATAGGAACCAAACGAAACTGTGAAGCTTGTCCTTTTTCTCTCCCTAGAGCCTGAGGTGGTGCAAAGTGGGGGGTAGAGTAGATTATGCCTCCCATGGTTTGAGGGAATGTCTATATAGTTGTGATGATACTTTTGGAAATAAATATTGCCATATAAAAGCCAAACTGACTACCACGTATTACAGTGTAATAGTGTAAGACCATCCTGGTTGTCACCACCTGAAGGCCAGGTAGGAGGTATGTTACATTTCACTCTTCTCCCAGGGTTCTCTAGTACCTTTAAGGGGATTGTGGCGGGGTTAGGTTCTCTGTAAATGGTTCTAGCTTCCACTGATGGTATTTCCTAAGTGAAGGGAGTGGTCCTTTGCACCCTAGTTCTATTAGTCACTGATAGATTAACACAATATACAGAAACAAATGAGCACAGTAGCCTAGTGTTTGATAAATAAAAAGATCCAAGCTATTTAGGCAAGAATTTACTATTCAATAAAAACTGTTAGGGAAACAGTAAAGCAATCTGGCAGAAACTAATTATAGACCAACATCCCACACCATATGAGAAGACAAGCTCCAAATGGATACATATACAAAGGGCAACACTATAAACAAATTAGGAAACATGGAAGAAAATACCAGTCAGATCTATGTATAGAGGAAGAGTTCATGACCAAGCAAAAGATATAGAGGTTTGCAGGAGGTAAAATGGATAATTTTGATTAAACAAAATTAAAAAGGTTTTAAACTAACCAAATCAATGCAGTTATTAGAAGTAGGAAACTGAGGGAAAAAAATTGCAAAAGGTTCTTTGCATAAAGGTCTCTCCTAAGTATATGGGGAACTGATTCAAATTTATAAGAATAAGATCCCTTACTCAATTGATAAATGATCAAAAGATATGAATAGGCAATTTGAAGAGGAAGGCTTGACAAGCTTCCTGCTTTCTTATACTATAGATTCAACTATAATTGCCCTACTTCAGTAATTCCTATTTTGGGGAAATTTGAGACTTAGTGGGTATTTAAAAATGTCTCACCTGCCATCTTGTTGCTCACATAACCCAGAAAGTCCCAACTGAATTTATTAAAAGAAACTATAGATGCTGAAAAATAGGAAATGGATAAAGAAACCAACACCAGTTGAGACTCTTACTATTTTCTACTGAACTCTAAATGATATAAATCAATAGTGAGAATGAGTAGGCTAAAGAACCTAAAAACTACCTCAAAAAATAAATACTTGTTTTTCTTGCCACATGGCAGCCAAAGACAGCTAGAATATAAAAACATTTATAAAGCACAGAAGAGGGCAATGGAGGACTTAAAGGATTGTTACAAGAATAGAGATAGGCTTTATTCTATTTACCATAATGCAGTAATCATCACAATTTATAGTCATATAAAAACATTCTCTTCATAAACAAGTATGGATTTTTTAAAAAGAGAAAATCTGGTATCCTACCATGTAAGTCCACCTCTGGCAGTGTGAAGGAATCTGTAGACCTCTAGGTCTAAGGCACTTATTTTTTTTTTTGTGAGGCAATTAGGGTTAAGTGACTTGCCCAGGGTCACACGGCTATTAAGTGTCAAGTGTCTGAGGCCAGATTTGAACTCAGGTACTCCTGACTCCAAGACCAGAGCTCTATCCGCTGAGCCACTTACTTGCCCCCCCAAGGCACTTCTTGACCTTGGAGCTGGCACAAGTGGTGCCAGATAGAAAAATAGTTGCTTTCTTCATCTTTCAATCAAAAAAAATGAGATGGGTAGGGTTCATGCAGGCATTTAACAAGTGGAAATCTCTTTTTCTTTGTTTTGTCTCATGAGCAGACAGAAAAAAAAACTTCAGATAGGAATGGAAATGGCAACAGAAAAAGAGGTAGTTATTTGTGTAGGCAGAAGAAAATATCAATCTGAAAAGTGTCTTGCATTTCATTTCATGTGTTTATTAATGTGTGTAGTAATTACTGCATGTTTGTGCACTATAGATATATTTGTCCATCAGCTATGCATCATTTTGATTTTTATTTGCATATACTACTCATATGCATAAAGTATATATTCTGTTACTATGTAGCTCTGCTTATGTTACAATTGCATTTATTTTGGGCATATTTATTGGTATCTATAGGCATGTACTGCCATTATATGTGCACATAATATGCATGTAATTTAGACCTGTGGACACTAGAGAGCTATCTAACATTTGGAACTATAGTATAGACAAAAATCAATTGATTTGCCGAGGACAGTATATGTTTAACAAGAGTGAGATTATAAAGTAGTTGCTCTTTTATAAATCTAATCATCGTAAAGAAGGAAGATAAGGTCAGTTGTAAAACTGGCCAAGTCAGGTCCCTTTATGGGGTATGAATGAATCCCTTAAGAGCAACATCACAAGATGAAGAATGATAGGCCATGTCTCAGTGTGAACTTTAGGTGCGTCCAGCAGAGAGAGTTGAAGAGGAACCCAACTCATGATGAGATATACAGAAGATGTGTGGAGCAGAAGAAAGAGTTGCCTGGAACTGGAAGATTGAAAGAGAAGATTAATTGTCCCAAAGAAAGATGCTAAGACTGAGAAAAGCAAGTTACTTGAAATCTCCTTAAAAAAATACAGACTCCCCAGTTTGGGCTTACTCATGGAATGCTGAAGCCTTTCATTCTACGTTTGGGGTAAGTCTGCTTATCTTTATTTGTTTAAAATATTTAATTGTTTTTTTTTTAATAGACTGAGTTAACCACAGGCCTTTGCTAGTATGGGTGTACTTATTAATAATAAGAAGGCAACTGATGGCAGAACATCCCTAGGGCAGAAGGGTAGATCTAACATCAAAGTGTTTTGCTGGGTGCTTTCCCTGGCTGGGGCTTGAGAGCTAAAATCACATAGATTACTATGACTATTTATCACTTGATACAGCATCCTAGAGCAGAGAAGGAGTATTTATATTGGACAGTGAATCTTGCTTAGCTTACTGAACTATTCTCCCCTCCCAGTTTTTATGCACTTATTTATTGCATTTGTTGACAGTTTTGTAATTGTTTCTCAGGAAAAACTATTTTTGTAAGATTGTGTATAACTACAAACACATTTATGTATATGACACAAAGTGTAGCATAGAATCTATTTCTATATCTCTTTATACATACTATATGCATATATAAATGTAATAATATGTAAGACATACACATATATATGTATATATATATATATATATGTATACCATAGTCTTGCAGATAGTTTTGTGAATAAACCATAAAAGAAGCTATCATCTCCTTTCTTTTCTATTCTACACCTCAAAATTTTCTTTTTGGGCCATGCTTCATAGACTTTTTAGCAAAAATGAATGTTGTACTTTGTCAAAGGTTTTTTCTGTTATCTCTTAATATAATTATAACGCAGAATTTCAGTAGTTTAGTTGCTGAGCTTTACATTTACACTCTCGTAATTGTCAATATTGTTTTCTAGTATCTGTTTATTTTGCTTTGTATCAACTTAGATAAGGTTTACCCGTATGTTGCTGTTTTCATTAGATTCATGGTTTCTGATAGCATAGTACATTAATGTACACATTTTATTTATTCATTCACCAATTGATGAGATTCTACTTTGTTTCTAGTTCTTTGCTACCACAAAAAGTACTACTATAAATATTTTGGTTCATATTGGACTTTTCTTTTTGTTATTGATTTCTTTGGGAATATGGGATATCCAGTGAGATATCTGGGTCAAAAAGTTTGGACACTTAAAATAATTTTCTTAGCATAATTCCAAATTGCTTTCCAGAATGGTTGGACCAATTTACAACCTCATCAAGAGTGTATTAGTATACTTGCCTTTCCACAACCCTTCTATTTCCATCTTTGGTCATCTTTGCCAGTTTTCTGAGTGTAAGATGAAACTTTAGAATTGCATTGATTTGTATCTTGCTTTTCTTAATGAATTAGTCATCTCTTTATGGTTGTTAATAGTTTGAATTTTTTTTTTGAGTTTGTTCATATCCTTTTGTCCAGTTATCCTTTGAAGAATAATAAGCAACATTTATATAGTGATTTAACATTTGCAAAGAATTTCAAAAATCTTATCTCATTTTATCCTAACAACACCCCTAGGATGTAGGTGCTATTATTGTTCCCATTTTACAGATGAGGAAACTAAAGCAGACAGAAGTGAAATAACTTTTCTAGGTTTTTTTGTTGTTCAGTCATTTTCAGTCATGTACCACTCTTTGTGACTCCATTTGGAATTTTCTTGGCAAAGATACTGAGGTTTGCCATTTCCTTCTCCAGCTCATTTTTCAGATGAAGAAACTGAGGTAAACAGAGTTGAGTGGTTTACCCAAGGTCACACAACTGATAAGTGTCTTAGGCCAGATTTGAACTCAGGAAGATGATTTTTCCTGACTTCACTGAACCACTTAGCTGCCCCCTTTCCAGGGTTACACAGCTAGTAAATGCTTAAGCCCAAATTTGAACTGAAGTCTTCTTGACTCAAAAGCTAGCTTTCTATCTGAGCTGCCAAAAAATGATTTTTGATCTTACACATTTGTGCTGGTTCTCCATATATCCTGGATATCAGATCCTTATTACATATATTTAATGAAACCATTTTTTCCCCAGCCACTTCTTTTCTTATCCTGGTTACAGTAATTTTGTTCACATAATTGAGTATTATCCTTTTTATGGTTAAGAAGTTTCCCTTTAGCCATAACTGTTGTTAAAAGTTTGTGGCCAAATCATCTTCTAAAATGCTTTTTAATGTATGACTTTTTAATGGTCAGGTCATATATCCATTTTTTAGCTTGTTGTGGAATATGGTATAAATTATTGGCCAAATTCTTATTTTTGCCACATTCCTTTTGAGTTTTCTTAGCAATTATTGTCAAAAAGGGAGTTCTTCCCAAAATAATTTATTTCTTGGGTTTATTGAACTTGATGTTATTGAGTTTAATTGTCTGCCTTGTAAATAAATTTTTTTCCTTTTTATTTTTTTTATCAGTAATAAGCATCAAAGAGATTTGAGAATGTTATCTTCCTCTTTTCTCCATTCTCTGTGAGGGATATACTGGGAAACATAGGTGATGTAAAAGCAAAAGATGACAATATAAAATTTAAAAAAAATTAAAATAGTTATAAAGCTATCTATTATTATTTTTATGATCCTCAGAACACCAATCTATCCATCAACAAACAAGTATTTAAAAAATGCCTACTATGTACCATGCACTATGCAAGGAACTGGGTATACAAGTTAAAAATGAAATTTTCTTTCCTCTCAAGGAGCTTATATTTTATCAGAGGAAATAATATATAGATACCAATATATATTTATGCATATACAGAATAAATAAAAAATAAATTCAAACTAGTTTATGGGCGAGGGCGCTAGTGATTGGTGGGGCAGAAAGGGTACCATGTAGGAAGTACTGACTGAGATGAATCTTGAAGGAAACAAAGGACCCTATAAAGTAGAGATTAAGCAGGAGATCACAGAGAATGGTTAGTACAAGAGTGTAGACAGGAGAGGGAACAGCATGTGGCAAGAATAGCCAGAAGGCCATTTTGGCTAGATAGTGGGGTGTGGGAAGAAAAATGATGAATAGTGAGGCTAGAAAAGGAGGTCGTTTATGAAGGGCTTTAAAAGGAATTTGTATTTTGTCCTAGAGGCAGTAGTGAGTCACTGGAGTTTATTGAATATGGGAGTGACATTGTCAGAACTGTGTTTAAGAAAACCATTCTCATTTTAAAAGGGAGATAACTGAGTTTTGAAAAGAATGTGATGCTCTTATGGTCAGAGCTATATAGCTAAGAAGAGAAGCAAATCAAATGTACCGGAACAATTGTATCTATCAGAAGAAAATGTCTTTTTTTGGGGGGTGGGTTAGGCAATGGAGTTAAGTGACTTGCCCAGGGTCACACAGCTAGTAAGTATTATGTGTCTGAGGTCGGATGTGAACTCAGGTCCTCCTGAATCCAAGGCCAGCGCTCTATACATTGTGCCACCTAGCTGCCCCTAGAAGAAAATTTCTTAAAGAAAACTTTCATATTAATGGGTCTCCAACAATTTGATTCTAAACTGGTCATTTGTGGACCCAACTAATCTCAGGGCCAACAATTTTAGCCATGCTGGGAATTGAGGGCACTTGAAATCTAGGGTTGTTATGTCCTTGGGCCACAAGATATGGGGGCTAAAACCTTCAAATCTCCATAGGTTAGAAGGAGGAGTTATGATTAGAAATTGCTGACATGGCCATTTTATTCTTTAGGACCAGCAAATATTGCTAAAAGGAAGGGTATATTTGGTTGATTGGGCATGACATAGTGAATTGAACACTATACGGGAATGATCGTTTAATTCTATCCTTTCTACTGACTTTGAGCATGTCCCTTTTCTTCTACTCCTCATTTGTAAAATGGGAGAGTAGAACTCCATCTTTAAGATTCCTTTCAATTCAGACCTCCAACAGCCAGATTTTTTGGTAACCATCCCCTGCCCCTACCCCAATACAGAGTTTATCTGCAGAATTATTTCTTATCATGTTCTGAACTTCAGGAGTTCCTTCTGGATCTTCTCAATAAAGGGTCAAGGACTTTAGTAGGTCCTTACTATGAAAGGTTGAGGAGCCCTGTAATAGAGGGTGAGAACTTGGACAATTGTTGAATAACAGAATTTCAAATCTGGAAAGGACCTCAGAGATGATCTAATCCAATCTAAGTAAGGATGTCTCCTTATAGAACCTAATGTAAGTATGAAGTGGAATCAGGAGCTTGTAATATTTTTTAACATAATGAAGAAAAATGAAAATATGAGATTATCTTATTAATTTTCATAGCCTCTGTCTGCTCTCAACTGTCCCTCTATGTAATATGTGGTAAAATATGCAAAGTGAATCTCCACCACAACATACCTGATGAGTGATGACCTAGTCTCTATTTGAAGATCAGCGATGAGGAGGGAGATTTTTGTAGGGAGCTCTCATGATTAGCAAAGTGTTCCTCATAGCAAGTCTTAATCTGCTTCTTAACCATGCTCACTTCTTTGATCAAGAGGACAGCTCTGCTTCTTCTGTGTGACAAATACCTGATGGAAGCTATTATATGCCCCAGCCATTCTCCTTTCCAAGGCTAAACACTCCTACTTCTTTCATCTGATCTTCATACAACATGATCTTGAGACCCTTTTTCCATCCTGGTTGCCCATCTCTGACTTATTAATATTAATATGGTATATCACTTGCAGTCTAATGGAACTGGCTAGTCCAGGAAACATTTACCTGGATCCAGCCCTTGTTTCCATTTTTATAATGAGAAGCAGAGCAAAATATAAGGGAATAACCCCTTTTCCCTCGGTGGAAATTAATAATGTCCTTTTCAATGTGCCACATATATAATATATGTATATATGTATATGTATATATATGTGTGTATATATATATACATGTATATACATATATACATATACATATATATCTATATATATAGATATATATGAAAGAGTTTGGGAGCCCTAGGTAATGCCACAGTTCTTCCAGTTAGTATGGGACCTTAGGCAAATCACTTTTTCTCTCTGACTCACAATTTATACCTCTGAAAAAGGGGGATAGTAACACTAGAATTGTATACCTTACATAATTTTTATGAAGATAAAAAATATAACAGAAATGAAAGTATTTTGTAAACTTTAAAGTTCTATATGAGTGTAAGTTATTATAATAATAATGAACTACCATGGGGCAGTAAATGGCAGCGTGTTATACTGAGTTTGTCTTGGGAGTCAGAACACTGGGTTCAAGTCCTGGCTCGTCACTGACTACTGATAGAGTTTTGAGATTTTTTGTCCATAGAATTTAAAGATTAAACACCCTTATTTTTCAGATGAGGAAAGAAGTCAAGTGTGGATAACGAGACTGATTCGAAGTAAAACAAAACAAAACAAAACAAAACAAAACAAAACAAAACACCTAGTAAATAGCAGAGCCAGGATCTGAACCCATGTTTTTTAATGACAGATCCAATATTTCTACTATACCTCATCTCTTTCCACCGTGTGAATTTAGGCAAGTCATTTAATCTCTTGAAGGCCCCACTTTGCTGATTTGTAAAATGGTAGGATGGGAATAGATGATCTCTGAAACCAAGATTTTAAATGGTTGACTAGCTCAAAAAGTAAGGCTTTACTTCCTCTTTCTCTAATCACCCTGATAAAACAACACCTACCTCATCTTAGTTTGGCTAATTCCTGGCAGCCAGGTCTGTATTATTTTTTTCTCTCTATCTTATTCATTTGTAGAAAAGGACACCTGGAGGATTAGTCTTCGGAAATGCTTATTGTCTAGCTTAATATAGTAACAATTCCTTTAGTCATTTATTTAAAAATTAGAAAGGCAGACCCATTCTGATCAGATGAGATTAAATCAGACATTTGTGGAGCTCAGCAGGATATTAATTTCATTCATTTGTCAGAGAAGGGAGGCTGGCAAATGCAGCTTCAAATGAGAAGGGTAGAGGTATGTGTGTGTATGTGTTGGGGGTGACGGGAGGAGAGGGACACATCAATACTTTTCATTTTATTCTAGGCTGTGATTTTAGCTCTATCTCAACAGAGAACAAGACATACATATTTTCAGGAGTGATTCAAACCATGCAGTTTTGGTAGAGCATCACATTCCCCCTCCCTCCATCCCCATGATTGACTTTCAATGCTGTTCCTTTTGTATCAGTGAAAACCTGGAGCGATTCATTGCAAAATCCAACTGAAAATTTGCCATGGGTATAATTTTGTCTCACATTTTTCTCCTCAAAAAAAATTAAAAGTATTTCTAATCTGCTCAACCTGAAACACAATTTGGGGGTGGGAGGAGGGCATTCCCTGCCAATCAGAATGAAACAAAGGAATTAATAAATGCTTGTTCAGGCTAGAGTTCATTTTCAGATAGGGAGAAGTCAATTCTTGATCCCCTTTATAGGTGAATATGAAGGGCACATGCTCAAGAACAGGGGGAGGGGAATGAAATAAAAAAACTAGAAAAATATATTAGCACGGATGCTTGAAATTTGGCAAAGCAGAAATGGCACAATATCAACACTAGTTTATGATGATAAATTTTCTCAGAGATTGCCTACCCTACAGGCAAGGATGGAACAGTCCTTTCCATTTCCAGCAGTCCGGGTCTGTATTCCCCCAAGCTACCTCCTGTTAACTGTATTTGAAATAATACTTGCTTCTTGACTGACTAAGGATATAGCATAGCTCAGATATTGAAACACATGAATATACTAAATCCTATGTATGTAACACGTGCATGTTTCTGTGCTACTGCTTGTTTTATCCGAATGTTAATTTAAAATTAATTTCATGAATAGCAACAACCTACTAGTTTATAAAAGGGGAGTGTACTTAGGAAACAGAAAAAAAAAAGCCTTGTCCCCATGATCTTTGTTCTCAAGGAATGCATCATATTTTCATCACCACTTAACAGTCTCCTTTGCGAAGCATGAAAACTGGAAAAAGACCTCTCTCTCCACGTACTAAAGTTGGGACAGGAGTGAAAATACTGGCACTGTACAGAAGCCTGGGGAAGAGTCCAAGAAAACAATTTTCATAGGCATTTGCACGCTGACCCAGGAGTTCATGCAGCACGAAGACCTTGTTATTCTTTTCCAAGAAGAATTACTTCCCTCTTGGAAACCCAGGGGAGGCACAGAGTGGCAGGTCCCTTTCAACCCAATGTACTGGGCCATCTGCCATCGGGGCCATTCAAACCCTGAGAGGCACCCCTAATCGGTAAGCAGCAGATGCAATATACAGCACTCAGAAAGCTAAGACACAGAAAATACGGAAGGGGGAACGAACATTCTCGAGGAGCTTTCTGCCAAAAAGACAAGGACAGAGAAGTAAGGGTACCTTTTGAATTCTTCCATCAATATCCAAATAAATTGCCTTGGGCCGGTAAGTTGAAAAGCCAGATCCCATCTTCTACTGAGCAGCTACTTTTTACTGTACTTTCCAAATGCCCCAGCAGTCTAAAAGGGAGGGAGAGAGTGGGAGGGAGAAACGAAAGGGGGGTTGGGGAAGATTAACCAACCAGAGCTGAGCCACCACAGCCGGATTTCTTAGTATTTCTGCTCTATATAATAGAGGGTTCAGTGCTTATGGCCCCTACTCAATCAAGCCTTTATTTTGACTGCTCCTCTCCTTTTTCCTTCCCTCTCTTCCTTTTTCTTCTCTTCTCCCCTCGTTTCTCTTCCCCTTTCCATCCATTCTACTGGGGACTGTGACAGTGGGAACTTTGGGCACTGGGAGAGGGTAGCCAAGACTACAAGGTTTTCTGGGGAGATCCGTGTTTCTTCTAGTCCAAGAATGTGGAAAGATTTAGAAGTGATGAATTTCAAGGTCATGGGCTATTTGTTGTCAACAAGATGAGGATTCCAGAGGGCCCAAAGGAATAAGAAGGTTGAGGAGAATATGGGCTATGGAGGGGATAAGGATGAGATAGAGAAGTAGAAGGTATATAAAAGTTGCCTCTGATAAGGAGAGCAGTAACTGGGAATTTGACCCCCATAGCATCAATTAATAAGGGCTGCCCATCTTCTAGGGTCCTCTGATAGCTAGCCTGGAGTCAATGCCCCTTTCAGTGGCCCAGGATCTCCAAGACTCAGAAGTCTTGATGCTAATGGAAGAACAAGGTGGCCATTAAATCTCTTAGGATTAGGTTGAACTCATGTTCTGTAGTCGTGCTGGGTTTCCCTGCAGCCTTCCTTCTCCAGAGCATACTCTTGACTCTTCAGATTTTCTCTGTCGTGCCCTTGAGCAGTATGCCTTCATTGACATTATTACCCAATTAGAACATAAGGTCCTTGAAGACAAGGCTTTTTTTTTTTTCTGCTTGTATTTTTATTCTTAGCTCAGTGCCTGGCACATAATAAGCACTAAATCTTTCTTGACTGTCTGATACCCTAGACTGAAGTAATCTCTCTCCTCTGAACTCCTCTATTACCTTGTTTGCATGTCTCTTGCTGTGTATTTTACCTTTTATGATAGTTATTGTGTATAAATATCTTAACTTCCCAGCTAGGCTGAAAGCTCATTGCCTTATTCTAAATGCAATAATTAATAGGTCAGGAGTGACCTTGGTTTAGCTCCTGCCTCTTATACTTATTATCTGTGTTGTGTGACCATGGGTAAGTCCCTTAACCTATCGGAACCTCAATTTCATCATCTAGGAAGTGGAGTACAGAGTTGTTGGAATAGTAACTCCCTTTCCAAGGTCGTTAGCATGTAATTCTCTTTCCATTAGTGCAGATGCTGTCCTGATTAAAGGGATGGCTGGAGTTGGTGAGAGGCAGAGCTTCAGTTTTAAGCACCCTTTGAGGACAAATCATTAGGGTAATTCTGGTTTTCACCTTTGAGTGAGGGGATCTGAGATGCCAACAACACTTCAGGTTGCTGAAGGAAAAAACTAGGAAAACATGAAAGGAGCCAGTATTCTCCTTCATGTCCCTATTCCCCTGCTTTCTACTTTAAGAGACTTCAAGGAATTTCCCCTTAGGTGAGATCAAGGACATTTTTTTATCTTGGTTGAGCTGAATTATTCCAATGGGAAAGTTCATTCACTCTCTATTCTTCTGTATATATTCTATGCACGCTTTCTCTGATTTCTGTTTTGCTACAATTTGGATAATAATAATAATTATTATTTGCTATTTATGTTTCTTATGGAACTGGTATTAGGTGGGATAGGGGTCAAGCCTTGGATATGGAGCTTGGGTTTCTCCTTTCCCCAAATGACAAGGCAATCAAAAGTTAGATGGAAACTGACCATTATCACCTAGATTAACAATATTTAAGGGAGTGATAGATATACTTCTGGTACCTCCTCTCTTCGAGAAGACCAGAGTGGCATCCAACCCCAACCTGCTGCTTCACCCTCCAGCAGAACTGAAAGTTTCCCTGGGAGAAGGGTGTGTGGGGGGCTGGGGGGGGGGGGGGGGAGAGAGATGAGGCTAGAGATGTCTCTTCTGCCTCCCTGTAAGCCACTCCACCCCACGCCACTCATCCTGCTCCATGAAGGGGCTCTCTCCATAGGAGTATAATTTTTGGTTGCTTGTTTTTGCAAGATATTGTTGGGTTTGGTGGTTAGATTTTTTTTTTCTAAAAGCTGGAACAATTTACTTTCTGTCCTGTGCTATTTCAGTTATTTATTTATTTATTTTTTACTTCAGACCAGCCCTTTTGTGTTTCAAATGATGCTAATTGCCTAGGCTTGTAACCCCAAATCATTTCAGGTTTTTATTGAATGGACAATAAAAGCCCTTAGGCTAGCCCAAGCCTTTTGAGAATAATAGTTCAGATTTTGAAGACTTTAAATGAATTAAAATCTGCAATTGTTTTATACTGCCTTTCTTATCAGAAAGTTGGAGGATCTTCCCCTTGCATACCAATATTTTTGTGATGGTGAATTAAAAGACCATCTTGTTTTGTCTCAATTCTTACTTAACCTTTAGTGATTGGATGAGCACTGCCCCAGATGAGCAAACTGAGGGCTGGGAAATATCCTTGAAAGAAAGTTTTCAGCATTTTTTTTTCTTCCTATGGCCAGGTTTATTCCAGAAGTGAGATTTTGTCTTCCCATTTTGGAAAACACTTATTTACATTTTTTCTTTTATTTTTCTCCTTATAGGAAATATAATTTTTTAGAGCCACAATTTTGTTTCTTCTTCATTATATCCCTGGGTATTTTTTCAGTGTAATTTTTATTTCTTTATATCAATTTTTTTTTCTGGAGGTGTAACAAGTTTGGCTTCAATCTAATGTTACGTTGATACATAAAAACTCATTAGTGCTGTTTTTGTGATTTGAATTCATGTCTTTTGCTGTGCTATTGTATTGTTTAAGCACAGTATATTAATACAATAGGCCATCATTACTGCAACACTGTACATTTGTTAATTGTATGAATATTTGTGTATTAATGTGGGCATATGTGGATCAATCTCTAGGAAAGATGAGAGCTAAGATATTTCAGGGGTATTGTTTTTCTTTTGCGGTTGAAAAACATAGAAGTCTCCTAATAACAGCAATAGATCTAGATTTTAAGAATGAGGACAGGGGCAGCTAGGTGGTGCAGTGGATAGAGCACTGACCCTGAAGTCAGGAGGACCTGAGTTCAAATTCGGCCTCAGACCAAACCCTTGACATTTACTAGCTGTGTGACCCTGGGCAAGTCACTTAACCCCAATTGCCTTAAAAAAGAATGAGGACACTTTAAGGATGTTAGACAGAAAAGTGAAAAGGACTGGAAGATTATACAATTAAGGCCACTGATGTGAAGGCAGGTGAGATAACTCAGGAAGTTTTTATAATTCTGCCTGAGAATTTTGACCATGGAGATATTGCTGAGGAATTAGCAATAGGAAGTTAGTTTTTCCTGGGAATTTCAGACTCGTCCAACCTTTGCGGTTGAGGAGTTGCTTAAAGAAATAGGAGTCTTTCTAACCCAAGGAGGTATTCCTACCGAGAGACTGAACATCACAATTATACCAAAGAACTCTACTTCATCTGTGAGTAAGGCAGAAGCTGTACTCCGTGTGTTACACAAATACCATAGGCCCCGAATTGGCTTTTTCTCTGGACATGAACTATGTCCCCAAAGAGAATAATCCTGGGACACTTGGGCTGGACCCACAAGACTGAGCCTGTGACTCTGGAAGATCCTTGAGGCTAACCAAGTGCTGAACGTGTCAGAGAGCCTAAGAGGGATAGATGCAAAGGCAGTGAATAACCTTTTAGAGGCAAGGCCAGTCGTCATTGGGCAAGAAGAAATACAAACTTTAGCTCAGAAGTTTGAGGGGAGGGGCATCTCTATAGACTCATAATGTTAATTTTGTCCCTAATGCTGTGCACCACCTGTTGAGTTCCTTCTCAGGGTGGAGCAACCTGTGCAGGGACAGGTACAGATGGGCTCCTTGCATCCTGAGAATGCTGGAAACATTGCACTACAGAGATGGTTTCAGGGCTTAGTAGTTGACCCTCATGCAGCTGATTTAGGAAAGAGGTTATATAAGATGGGATAATGTCAAGCACATATAAATGAATGTCAGTTGTTATTTTTTATATTCCCCTCCCCCCCCACAGCAAGAGATACAATAATTTTATATTATAATTAAGTACTCTATGCTTTTTTGGGAAGACATTATTGCATGTTACTTTTGTAGGGAAAAACAAGTTCTTTTTCTTTTTCAGACAAGAATGTTGCATGATTCTGTTTGACCAACTTAAGGTCAGTTGCATAACCAAATGTGCAGAGGAACAGGTAGATAATTAAAACAGTGACTCTACTAAGTTGAATATTAAGATTCATGGAGGGCAAGATTTGAATGTCTTTTACAGTGTCTGGTTCAGTAACATGCATGCAAGGTTGGTAATAAATTATTGGGTGCAGAGAATAGTGAAATTGATCATCAGAAGAGGTTTGGGGGCTGCTAGGTGGCACAATGGATATAGCACCGGCCCTAATGTCAGGAGGACCTGAGTTTAAATGTGAACTCAGACCAAACACTTGACACTTACTAGCTGTGTGACCCTGGGCAAGTCACCTAACTCCAATTGCCATAAAATAAATAAAAAGAAGAGGTTCAAAATTTTGCTAGTGATATAGTAGAATCATATGTCTTTGGTATGCTAGTATGGATTTGGAATCAGAAGACCTAGCTTTGAATATTGGTTCCGTTAACTTACTACCTGTAAGACCTTGGACAAATCACTTGTACTTTCTTGGGCTTCAGTTTCCTCATTTGTAAAATGAGAGGCGGATTAGGTAGTCTGTAAGGGGTTCTTCCAACTTTATATTGTATAATTACAAAATTTTTCTTTTTTCTATTGACTAATTCAGAAAAAAAGTAAGTAATTCTTATTCTTTGGGCACTACAGCTAGCTGAATGATTTAGATGTCTGTTTAAGCTTTCCTTTTTTGCTAATATTTTTCTTCCTAAACTGCTTGAGAAGTACCACATCATTTGTCTTTGTTATCTTTCCCTGCATGAAATACAGTGCCTTTCTCACAGGGGCAATACGTTGATAAATGCTTATTGAATCTTGGTTAATTGGTAAGTCTATGACCCCTTTTAAATTCTATAATGGAGTAGAAAAATTTATTGTGAGATAATTGATCAATATCGCTTAAAGCTGATATGTAAATATGCTTTTTCATTTTTTCTTGTGAATTTTATGTATGATGAGTAATTGATATATACTAATAATGGTTGATCTATACTAATTCTTTTGATTCTATATTCTTGGCATTTTAATTCAAATGGGTATATCATTGAACTGCTTTGAAATTTCTCCAGCTATAAAATAAGAGGATAGGACAAAGAATCACTAAACTTCCTTTTAGGCTGTTGATTGTTGAGTGAGTACCTTGACCATGCCTAACCCATATATGACTAGCCAGGGCACAGGGCTTGACTGAACTCTGTTTTTGCTGTCAGGTAGGACCAGAGATCTTTTCTGCTTCTCCTTACCCTTCACATCGGTGACCAGGTCAAGATAAGCGACCCTTCAGAAATCCACTTAGGAGAAGATGATATGCTCAACATTGGGTTGAAACTTGGGTCAAAGCTGACTTGGTTGATGATTAGAGGGTGAGTATTTCAGCCTAGGACTTCACCAGTCCCTACCTTTGACCATCAGGAAAGACCAGGGATTGGGACACTAATCCATTGTCAGTGAAATTGTGAATGGATTCAACTATTTTGGAGAATCATCTGAAATTCTGCCCAAAGAATTATTAAACGACTTATACCCTTTGACCTACCAATACCACTACTTTGTCTATTTCCAAAGACAATTAGGGAAAAAGAAAAAGAACCTATATGTCTTAAAATGTTTATAGCAACTCCCTTTGTGATGGCAAAGAACTGGAAATTGCAGAGATGTCCATCAATTGGGAAATGGCTGAACAAGTTGTGGTATATGATTGTGATGGAATGTTACTGTGCTATAAGAAATGATGCGCTTAATGGTTTTTAAAAAAGCACGGAGGGGGCAGCTAGGTGGTGCAGTGGATAGAGCACTGGCCCTGAAGTCAGGAGGACCTGAGTTCAAATCTGGCCTCAGCCCAAACACTTGACACTTACTAGCTGTGTGACCCTGGGCAAGTCACTTAACCCCAATTGCCTAAAAATTAAAAAAAAAAAAAACCCATGGAAAGACTTAAATGAAGTAATGAAGATTAAACGGAGCAGGACCAAGAGAACATTTTGTATAGTAACAACAATATTGTTTTAAGAACAACTTTGAGCAAATAAGTTATTTTGATTATTATAAACAGCAAATTAACTATAAAGGACATATGAAGAAAGACACTATATGCATCTAGAGAAAAACCTGATAAGTAGGAGTACGTATAGAATAATTTTATATATATGCCTATTTGTGTCTAATGGTAGCCATCTCTAGGGTAAGGGATAGAAAGGAAGGAAGGAAAAAAAGAAATTTACATGATAATTTTGTTGTATATTTGAAGGGAATAACAAGGTGTGCATAGTAGATTTACACTTTCATATGCAATCATCTTTTTTTGTTGTACTATGTTATGGAAATGCTTGTTTTATTCCATAAATTAAAAATAAAATTTAAAAAAAGGAAGAGGATGAAGAAAATTCTTATAAGGAGACTTTTTTTATCCTAATGAACTAAATTGCATGGAGACTATATTCTTATAAGTGAAGTTGTATGCAGTTTTAGTTTGGATTTGAGGTAATTCTGGTTGTGATTATACTCACAGCTAAGTATTGTAAATAATTATCTATGTCTTTGTTTTATTATTTATTTGATATTTAATACATTGTACCTATAGTAACCTTAATATTTAATGCCATGATATTAAAAGGATTTTATATAAAAAGAGATATGAATTACTATTATTTAGAAAAGGAGGTTTCTCCAGTTTTTAAAATATATTAAGTAATGTTTGATAAACTTGTGGTGACTCTGGCCTTAGTTGGTTGATTAAGAGACTTGTTGAAATTTTATTAATTGATGGGGCAATATATGAACATATACTCTGAATTACCCTAGAGATCAGGATAATAAGATTAAATATAGAAGGTAGTCAAGTAGCAGGCTGAAAGGTGACCCACAAGTGAATATATTGACCTAAACCCATTAAACCTGGCTTTCCTTAGAAGAACCTGAATCCCTGGCCACCTGCTCCAGTACTGGATTTATTTCCATTTACACTTCCACTGGGACAGGAGGAGAAGGAATATACTTTTTTCTCTTCACTAGTTGTATATGTACATACAGATATATACTGAATTCAGTACTTGGCACACAGAATTACCTCTCTAATCTTTGCACTTATATTTGGGGGAACTTAATTTTACCTACTGATGTACCCTCAATCATCTGTACATTCTTTTTACCACAGACACACAGAGGGATGATTATAGCCTTTATTTCATCATCATCTACAAGGGTTCCACCTCCATAATCTATAGTGCTGAAATTTCTATATCTGACCATAATCCCCCCCCCAATAACGACTTGTGCCTCACCTCAAATTCCTTCCTTTTCTCCATCCTCACCAAAACTTCCAGTCACCCCAATCTTTCCTGCTCTCTTAGACCACTTACCCCTGCTCTGGCCTGACTTTCCTCTCTTGAAAATCTTAACCTTATAAATAACTAGTTAACTTTACACTGTCCTCTATTTGTATGTTCCTTTTCTCTTTGTCCTATTGAGTCACATCCCATTTCAAACCCCAATCCTGGATTAGTTCCACCATCGACCTTCTCTGTTCCTGTTCATATGCTGTTAAACACTAATGGAGAAGTCACACAGCTATGATGACTGAATCAATCTGCTACAAATTTATGTAATTTAGTCTCAACTGAATCCATACTGTTGCATGACAATTCTTTTACCCTCTTGCAAATTGGCATGCAGCCATAGTTCCAAACCTCTTCTCAAACCATTTACATCACCTTCTCCTATCCTCTTAGCAAAGGACCTCACCTTTACTTCACTAAAAAAAAATGAGGCCATCTATTTTAAGCTATCCCTCCTGCCTAGTTCCACATTTTGAATCACCTTAGCATAATCTCTCATCCTTCCTTTGCTCCAGTCTTAGAGGATAAGATAACCTTTCTTTTTTTCAACAACCCTTTTATTTGTGTCCTTGATTCCATTCCCCTATTGTCTCCTCTGGCAGTTTGCTACTTAGATGATATTCTTATTTTTCCTCATTCTCTCTCTGTCTCTGTCTTTGTCTTTCTCTCTCTCTCTTCTTTCTTCTACCCTTGCTCATTTTTAAATATCTTTTTATCCACTTAGTACATACAATTAAATAGTCTGAATCTATATTTTTTATAAAAAACTTCACTACACTCTCGACACACTTTCTCAGTGTGTTAAGCTTCCATGGTTTCAACTATCTTACTTATTACAGAAGACTCATAAACATATATATATGTATATATTACATGTGTGTAAATTTGAATATATGTATATATCCGTATGTGCATGTATAGATGTATTTACATACAAATATACATAAATACACTTTCAACTGAACTCCAATTCTGCTTTCTCAACTTCTTATAATAGATCTCTAATTGGATGTTGTTTAAGCATCTCAAATTTATCACGTCTAAAAAGGAACTAATAATCCCTCCCACTCCCCAAAACCTTTGCTTTTCCTAACTTTCCTACTTTTTATTCCTACAACACCATTCCTCTAGTTGCCCAGGTTCTGAAATTTGTAGTTATCCTATACTCTTCTTTCTTAGACTCAATCTAATCAATTGCCACAATTGATTCAATCTTGATTCAATCTACCAATTATCAAATCTGTCCTTTTTCTGCACTTACATAAGCACCACTTTAGTTCAGGTTCTCATAGCCTCTCAACTGGACTATTACAATAAACTCTTCATTGGTCTTCCAGCTTCCAGTCTCTACTTTTTTCAATTCACAACCCACATAGGTGTCTGATCATTATTCTTTTTTTAATCATTCTTTTTTTAAAAAATTAATTTATTTTGAATTATCAACAATCACTTCCATAAGCTTTTGAGTTTTAAATTTTTCTTTCCCTCCCTCCCCACCTCTCTCCCCAAGATGGTGCACAATCTGATATAGGCTATACATATACATTCCTATTAAACATATTTTCACATTAGTGATGTCATAAGTAAGAATTAGAACCAATAGGAGGAACCACCAGAAAGAGGAAACAAAACACAACAGAAGAAAAAAAATAGCAAATAGTATGCTTTAATCTGCATTCAAACTCCACAGTTCTTTCTTTGGATGTGGATAGCACTTTCCATCATAAGGCCTTTGGAGATATCTTAGATCCTTGCATTGCTGAGAAGGGTTAAGTCTATCAATATTAGTCATAGCACAGCATGGCTGTTACTGTGTACAACGTTCTCCTGGTTCTGCTCATTTCACTCAGCATCAGTCCATACTAGTCTTTCCAGATTTTTCTGAAGTCAGCCTGTTCATCATTTCTTATAGCACAATACTATTCCATTACTTTCATATACCATAACTTGTTCAGCCATTTCCCAACTGATGGGCATCCTCTCAATTTCCAATTCTTTGCTACCACAAAAAGAGCTGCTATAAATATTTTTGTACATGTGGATCCTTTTCCCATTTGTATGATCTCTTTGGGAGCCCTAGAAGTACTATTGCTGTGTCAAAGGATATGTACATTTTTATAGCTCTTTGGGCATAGTTCCAAATTGCTCTCCAAAATGGTTGGATCACATCACAACTCCACCAACAATGCATTAGTGTTCCAATTTTACTACATCTTCTCCAACATTTATCATTTTCTTGTTTTGTCATGTTGGCCAATCTGATAGGTGTGATATGGTACCTCAGAATTGTTTTAATTTGCATTATCATTCTTATAATACAGGTCTGACTACATTGCTTCTCTGCTAAAAATGCTCTAATTGTTCCCTTGTGACTTTAGAATAAAACAAAAACTTCTCAGTTGGACTCTTTTAAATTGTTTTTTGTTTTTATATCACATTCAATTCCTTTCTCAATTTTTGAGAGTAATTTGTGTGGTATTTGTGCTAATTGTTCTTTGAAACTTTGACAGAATTCCCCTAGAAATTCATCAGGATCAGAAGTCCCTCATCCTCTCCTCTTTGGTAGTTCTATAGTTAATTCTATTTTTTTTCTTCTTAGAACAGATTATTTGAAATTTCTTTCTGTTTTTTTTATTAGTTTGAGTATTTAATATTTTTGAAGATATTTCTCTATTTCTTTTGTGTTCTCAGCTTTGTTAGCATGTATTATTTTTCTTTTTTCTGTTTTTTCTGATTTTGATTCTATAATTGTCTCCAGCCTCCACAGATATTCCCTCAATTATAAGGCCCTGTACCTCAGTTCTGTTTAATCACTTAACAGATTAGTTTTTATAAAGAAATGTTTGCTCTAAAGTTATAGCAAGAATAAACACACAAATATCACCCTAACACCTAGACTCATAATCACCCCTCCCCCACCTCCTAATCTGGAGAGGAGTAGGGGATTAGGTTCAGAGATTAACTTGGTTCCTATGTAGCACAGTCCCAAATTCTAAGTCCAAAGCCCCACTTGGGTTTGAATCCTGGGCACTCTGGATTCCTAGGGCTTTCCTGCTGGGTCATCTGGCTACACATCTGACCTAGAGTCCTCCCATGGGTTGAATTCTTGGATTCCATGGGGATTCCACCACCTGTATCTACAACCAAAGGAACAAACAAACACATAACCCTCAGCATGATTTTGGGGACCATAGAGGAGAGAAGAAAGTTCCTCACCCCCACCAGTCAGTTCATGACACCAGATCTGTGAGTAAACATGACTTTTCCTCTCTCTTGACGCCACAGAAAAGAGATAGAGTGCCCCACTCTGGAAGTTTTTAAAGATACAGCCTGTTCTGCTTACATAGTCAATCAAAAGAGGCTACTCCCATCTATAAGGTAGTTAAATGCAGGATGTCTTCTAGAAGCTGGATCATCCATGTTGGGTGATCTGGATGTAGCCAAAAACAAGCCAATGTCCAATTACATTGATTTGCTAATACATACATACATACATGTATGTACACACACACCCACACACACGCACACATACATATTTTCCCCCTCTAAGGACTACTTTAGCTGCATCTGAGAAATTTTGGCATACTGTTTCATCATTTTTCTTACATAGTTATTAATTGCTCCTATGATTTGTTCTTTGACCTACTAATTATTTTAAGATTTCTTTGGTAAGTCTTCATTTGAGTCTGTTATTGATTTGTGTTTCCTGGATTGATTATGATTTTTATTATATTTGTGTCTATAAAAATATTACTCTTTTTTTTCTTTTTACATTGATTTGCATTATCTCTGTGCTTTAACACATGGTCAGTTTTTATAAAAAGTTCCATGTGGTGCTAAGTAATATGAATATTCTTTAGCAATTCTGTTTAGAAAGACACCATAAGCCTTTTGACTCTAGTTTCTCCATCAATTTATTCAATTCTGTATTTTCTCTTTTGTTTATCTTTTTGTTAGATTTGTTGAAGACTAAGAGAGGGATATGTCTCCTGCCAGCAACGTACTGTTTCATTGCCATTGCCTCAAGCCCTGATGAATTGTGTTTTCCCAATTTTCAGGGGACCCCAGTGACTAGTATCCAAGTTCCATTTACCTACTTAACATCAGATTATCTTTTTCAAAGGGATTTTTACTTTAACAATATAGCAAGAACAAGCACAAACATTTTCTCCCAGCATCTTGATCTCTTGGGAAGGGAGGGAGACTAAGCTTAAAGTTTAACTCAGTTCCTACATAGCATAAATCCCACCAACTTCAAGACCAAAACCACACTGGGCTATCATCCTGGACCCTTGCTCCTCAGGGCTTCATCCCGGATCCTGGTGCTCCTATATCCCCATGGCTCTGTCTCTTAGGTCAGAGACTCTACTTCATATAGCTCAAAGAATGGATAAAAAAAGCCAAAACCCCAGGCTCATTTCTTGGGGTCAAGGTACCATAGGATGGTAGAGGTGATGGTGGTGCGGAGGAGGAGAGGTGACCATCACATTCAGACAAGAATGCAGAAAAAGTGCAGACTGTACTCATTTTAAAAGGTGCAGACAATTCTGGCTACATAGCCCATGAAAAAAGTCTGCTACTAACCATGTGGTAAGCCAAAGCAGAATGTCTAAATAAATGCCAATTCTTTTGTCTCCCAGAAGCAAACCCCTATGTATCTTCCACATGGGTGACACCATTTTAGGTGGTACTTAGAACCAGTTTCCTGTTTTAAACATTGGTACTTTAAGGAAGGAATTTGCTGCTTTAGATAAAGTTAGGGCAAACTGGAAACAGCATGGACTTAGGGGGAAAATTATGGACATGTTGAGTTTAAAAGGTCCCCAGGGACATCCAATTAAATATCCAGTGGACAAGTGGTGTCATAAGACTGAAGTTCAAGGGAGAGATTGGGTATGGATATATAAATCTTGGAGTCATTTGCATATAGATGATAGCTAACTCTGTGGGAACATGTGTGTTATGTTCTTTCATTTTTGTATCTTGTGTGCCTAATTTGTTCCACTGAACAACTTTTCCTTGTTTTGACTAGTACTATGGTTTTGGTGATTGTAGTATAGTTTAATATCTAATACTGTTAAGCTTCATTCTTTCCATTTTTTTGGTGATTTCTCTTGTGTTCTTCCTGGTGAATTTTGTTAAGCATCCTTTTGTAAGCCTGCTTGGTATAGCATTAAATTTGAAAAACAAATAAGTTGTGTTGTGATTTTTATTATAGTGATATCTTCCAACCATAAGCAATCAGTCAGTCTAACTATTGAACTCTTTATTTCTATAAAAAGTATTTTATGGCCATGTTCATATAATATCTCTGTGCATCTTGATAGTTGAACTCCCAAATATTTGAACATTTTTATAGTTATTTTTATTTTAATTCTTTCTCCTCTTGTTGAATTTTATTGATAACATATGAAAGCATCATGATGTTTGTGGATTTGTTTTGTAGCCTGCTACATCAATGGAATTATTAATTACTTCAATTACTTTTTGCTTATTCTTTAATGTTCTTTAAGCCATTAAGTAGACCAATAAAAATCAATAATTTTGTTTCTTTTTTGCCTAAGTGCGTTCCTTCAGTTTGTTTTTCTTGTTGTACCTCAGATTTCTAGCATTATATTCTGTTAGTGGTGAGAATAGAAATCTTTGCTTTAACCCTTTTGTTATTAGAAAGGACTCTTGTATATCCCCATGGCATATAATGCTAGCTCTTGGGTTTAGATAGATAGGTCCATTTATATCTTTATTTTCTAGTGATTTTAACAGAAATGGATGTTTATGCTTTTTTATATAATCATGTGATTTTTGTTGTTCATGTTATTAATTTGGTCAGTTATAGTTACAGTTTTCCTAATATTTAACCAACTCTGCATTCCTGGCATACATTCAGCTTGGTCATCGTGTATTATCTTTTTGAATTATTGCTGTAGGGTCTTTACCAACATTTTACTTAAAATTTTGGGGTCAATATGCATCATTGGGCTATATTTCTCTCTGTTTTGATTCTCCTTTCTTAGGTATCAAGACCATATTTATATCATAGAACGAATTTGGCAGGATACCATCTTCTTTAATTTTTGTAGTTTATAGCATGTAAGAGTTAATTGTTCTTTGAATGTTTGATAGAACAGGCTTGTAAAACCATCTGGTCCTAATGTTTGCTTTTTTCCCTTTGGATGTTCATTTATAATTTGTTCAATTTATTTTTTTAGAATTGGGTTGTTTAAATTCTCTATTTCTTGTTTTGTTATTTTGTTATTTATACATATTCATCCATTTTATTTAAGTTGTCAGTTTTATTGGCACATAGCTGGGCAAAATAATTTCCAGTGATTTCTTTTATTTCTTCTTTATTTTTGCAGATTCTCCTTCATTACAGTGTCTGCCATTGTGTGTATGTGTGTGTGTGTGTGTGTGTGAGGGAAGGATGTCCTTATTGGAAAGGCACACAGGGATCAACACAAAAGCCAATGAGTTTCCTTGGGGTTGCTGACAGGCATCTCTAATAATTAATGTTCTCTGGTGTTATTCATGATTTTTAAAACCTGTGAGGCATTATCATATTTTTATCTTGGGGAAATCAGACTCAGTTACTCTGAAGTTTACATTACACACAATTCCTTTTCAAAAAAATTTTTGGTGTTGCTGCAAGTCAGAGAAAACAATTACTCTGTCATCTTGTTTTTTGACCAATCCACCAATGATTTCTTTGGCTATGTAGTCCCTGTGAAATTTTAGCTCTAGGTTTCCTTTCCAGGTATGTTGTACTTACCTCTTCTTTATGCACTCTATGTTCGAACCAAACCCTCCTGCTTGTTCTTCTTAATTTGTGACATTCCTTCTCAATTCTCCATGCCCTTATTCTTGGAATACACTTCTTCCTAACTCTACCTTTTAGAGTCTCTACATTTTAATTCAATCCTACAACATACCTGTAGTTGTTCATGCTCTCCCTTCACGTATCACATATTATGTTTTTATTATGTTTTTGTTTTCTATATACATACATATTTAACCTTCTACATGCCTATTTCATTTTTATGTTGTTCTCTAATAAAGTATAAGCGTATTGAGGACAGGAACTGTTTTGCTTTTGTCCTTTTACCTTCAGTGCCTAGAATAGTGCCTGGCTAATAGTAGACACGCATTCTCACAGATTATGCCAATAGAGCACAAAGGTCAGTGGATCATACCATGTTGGCAAATCTTCTAGTTTCGAATGTTGGGGCCATTGATTAAGATCAGAGAGTCTTATAAGAAGATTGTTTATAATACATTGTTATTATTAACCACATCATCTCAAAAAGATTGTTGTTTACTTAAGTATAAAGTAATTGTGATATGCATTACTGGAGGGGATGCCCATGTTGATAAAATCACAGATCTTTTGATGTATCACTGATAGAACCACAGTGAAATACATTTCCTATCCTATTACATTCCTCTTGATGCTTGATTATAATTTCCAGAACTGAAATCTCCTAAGACATCTGCTCGGACACAGGAGATTTTTCCATAGAGCTAGGAGGGAAAGAGAGAGAGGGAAAACTGAATGAATGAGCTTAAAGGTGTTCTTTAGGACCTTGGCAGTCTTAACATATCTCAGAGACCCATGAAGGAGAGAAGTCAACCATTGGGTATGCATGTGTGAGTGAGCCAGACAGAGGTCTCCTGCTGAGGAGTACTCTGTGCTTTTTCATGGTTTAGCTTTCATTATGGTTACTAAGATGAACCTCAGAGTATTTGTGAAAAAATTTAGAAATCTAAAGTCAAAATGAGTACACAATTTAGATATACAATAAGCAAACTTGGAGAGCAAGGAATAGTTTACCTGTCAGATTTATGGATAACAAAAGAATTTATGACCAAACAAGAAATTGAAAACATTATGAAATGCAAAATAGATAATTTTAATAACATTAAATTGAAAAGTTTTTTGCACAAATAAAGTCAATGCAACCAAGATTAAGAGGGAAGCAGAAAACTGGGAAAGAATTTTTATAACCAGTGTCTCTGATAAGGGCCTCATTCTAAAATATATGGAGAACTAAGTCGAATTTATAAGAGTACAAGTCATTCCCTAGTTGATAAATGGTCAAAGGAATGAACAGGCAGTTTTCAGAGGAAAAAACTAAAGCTATCTATAGTCATATGAAAAAATGCTCTAAATCATTATTGATTAGAGAAATGCAAATCAAAATAACTCTGAGGTACCACATCACACCTATCAGATTGGTTAACATGACAAAACAGGAAAATGATAAATGTTGGAGAATATGTGGAAAATTGGAACATTAATGCATTGTTGGTGGAGTTGTGAACTGAACCAACCATTTTGGAGAGCAATTTGGAACTATATACAAAGGGCTATAAAAATGTACATATCCTTTGACCCAGCAATAACACCCACATTTACAAAAATAGTTATTGTAGCTCTTTCTGTGGTGGCAAAGAATTGGAAATTGAGGGGGTGCCCATTAATTGGGGAATGACTGAACAAGTTGTATATGAATGTAATGGAATACTATTGTGCTATAAGAAATGATGAACACGCTGACTTCAGAAAGATCTGGAAAGACTAGTATGGACTGATGCTGAGTGAAGTGAGCAGAACCAGGAGAATATTGTACACAGTAACAGCCGCGTTGCATGATGACTATGATAGACTTAGCTCTACTCAGCAATGCAAAGATCTAAGATATCTCCAAAAGTCTCCTGATGGTAAATGCTATCGACATCCAGAAAAAGAATTATAGAGTTTGAATGCAGATAGAAGCATACTATTTGCTCTTTTTTTCCCTTTCTCTTTTGTTTTGTTTCTTCTTTCTTGTGGTGCCCAGTATTGGTTTTAATTCTTCTTTACAACATGACTAATATGAAAATATGTTTAATAGGAATGTATATGTAGAGTCTATATCAGATTGCACACTGCCTTGGGGTGGGGAGAGAGGAGTGGGAGTGGGAGAAAATTTAAAACTCAAAACTTATGGAAGTAATTGTTGAAAACTAAAAATAAATTAATTAATTAAAAAAAAACTTTAGAAATCTGATTGACTATTGCAATGATAAATCAAGAATCCAGAGGATTGAAAATGAAATTGCTGAGGTAGTAGAAAGGAAAAATAATAAATGTGCATAGTGTTTGGTTAAAATGCAGTGCTAAATTATTGAAAAGATATTAATTGCTCTTTGTATTAAAACATTTGATAATAAAATAAAAAGATGAAAATATTTCCTAACTACATGCTTTACTTATTTAACACCAAGCCAATCAAACTACCCAAGAAGTTTAATTTAAAAAGAAATAGAATACTTGCTCAGTGGAACAGATTCCTAGGCACACAAGACCCAGAAGCGTCAACAGACTCAAAGATCTATAACTACTGGGGTAAGAGCTCAAAAAAACTTCTGGAAAAATCGGAAATCAGATTAGAAAAAGTTAAATTTAGATCAACTTCTCATATCACATACCACACAAATGGTTGTTGTTGTGTTGTCTTTTGTCATATCCAACTCTTTGTGATCTCTTTTGGGGTTTTCTTGGCAAAGATACTGGAGTGGTTTGCAATTTCCTTCTCCAGCTCATTTACAGGGCCAACAGGGTTAAGTGACTTGTCTAGGGTCAGACAGTTAGTAAGTATCTGAGGCCAGATTTGATCTCATGAAGATGAGTCTTCCTGATTCTAAGCCCAGTGCTCTATCCACTGTACCACCTAGCTGCACATCACACATATTAGAGGATCAGAAAAAGAAATAAACTTTCACAGTTAAGGATTAAGAAAGAATTCTTAACCAAACAAGCTACAGAGAATAGTATAGAACATAACATAATGTAAGCCCCATTGCATGTGGGTTTGGGCAATTCCTAGAAAATCAGCCCAGATTTATAATGCTGTGTACATATGGAGACAGAAGTAGGAAGTAAGAAGGAGAAGGTGAGAGTCAAGGCACATACTTTGAATGTCACATAAGAAACTTCCCAGAGACACTGTCATTTGGGAAAAGCAGACCCACCAACAGATTTTTGATTTTTAGTACCTGAGGTACTACAATCAATAAAACTTATTAGTACTTTTAAAAAGATCCAGGGAGGGGGCCAAGATGGCAGAATGAAATAATGTTTTTGCTGAGCTCTCCCAACACACTGCTCTAAATAACTTTTAAAAAAATTTGTCAAAGTGGGATGACCAACAAAAAAATCACAGTGCAGGGCAGCTTAGGAGTATAGAAAGAGAGGTCCATACACCTGTTTTATTGAGCACTAGGTTAAATGCTCCATCATTTCTGATTCTCCCTTTTCCAGTTTGTTCTATTGGTCTACTCTTTTTTTTTTTTATGGAGAAGGTAATATCAAATGGCTTTTATGACTGTTGCTTTATAATATAATTTGATGTCCAGAAGTATCATTCCCCATTAATTCCTATCATTTTTTATTATTTCCCTTGATAGTTTGGATCTTTTGTTTCTCCAAATGAATTTTATTATTTTTATTAGTTTTACATCATAGCTATTGGCAATAATTACTTTTTTCCACCCCATAGATCATATGTCTTCCTGATGGTAATAAAAGTTTTGATCCAAAATCAGTCTTTCAGGCATTACCAAGTTCTTGATCTATTGCTGACCTTGAACTGGAAGGAGGAGGAGAAAGTTGTCAGAGCTGTTGAAAGTTTGGGGCAGCACCAATGAAACAGTGGTCCAGAACAAATAATGATGGAGACATTCTGAGCATGATTTCACTGATTCTGCATTGCTGACCAAAGCCAATCTAAGAGGAAGTGAGAGTGGTTTTCTCCTCCCTTTCTCTTTCTCCCACAATAAGCCAGATGTTCGTATGTGCTATTCACTCATTTTGTACTTCCATTTTATTTTGCTAGGTTGTTTGAAAGGCAACTAAAGTTTGGAAGCTTTGCTCTTTTCCCAAATGCATACATCTTGTTTTAAATCATTAACCTGTGATAAAGTTGTTGGCCAAAAAAAGCCCCAGGCTGTTTGATGTATTACTTACTGTGTAGATAGCAGTAAGGAGAAGAGGATGAATTCTTCTTTACAGAAGAAAGATATATATTTGCTCAGGAAGGCTGAATTGGGGGCCAGAGCCACAGAGAGACAAAGGCAGGAGCCAGTGTTACTTTGCACAGGTCTTACAAAAATACTTAAGGGCAAATATAGCAGATATATTAAGTCATGAGCCCCAACTGGAATGTGTGGGTAATTGGATGGGGGCATGGAAAACTGTTACTGGTTTAGTTTGAGAGGCTTGGAGCATCCAGCGTTTCAAAAACATAACCTCTAGGGTAGGAGGGGGAAAGCTAGATCATTGAACCAAGCAGTAGCTTAGCTGGAGGGCATCAACAGTAAATGCAGGATTACTGTGGTAGCACAATCTAAGCCAATGTACAGTTTTAAGAGTCTGAACTCACTTATGAATACCCTCTGGTGGTTTGAATATTTTATGACATTTATTCTTACACAAATAATAGAAGAATTTGTTAATTTCTTTGGCGTGGGGAAATCCCAGTATGGGAATTCTCTACATTAGATGATACTGGTCTATGACTTAGTAGATAGATCCTAGCAGTTGCCTGAGGCACATAGAAAATAAGTGATTTGCTCAGGTTAACACAAATAGTGTCAAGGTAGGATTTCAGCACAAGTTTTCTTGACTTGACGCTCATGAGCAACTTTAACTCTTTACAGATACCATATAAATATTCACAACCATATGGGATAATTGAAGAATGTTGTTCTTAAAAGAAGTTTGGGGCGTTAAAAGTAATGCACAGTTTCTCAAATGCATTGCTCTTATTCAATTACAGACCTAGTTTATTATTTATCAGTAATCTCTGTTTAATAGAAATGTTCTAATCTTTTGGCCACAGCTCCAGAGCCAGGGCTTCTTGGTCAAATATAATTTACTACAAACAGCCTGGAAGAAAGAACAAGTAACAAGGAAGCACAGTCAGGATCATCACAAGATTGTGCAGCAAAAACAAATAAAAGGAAATCTTGAAATACGATATATCAAACGGAAAGGTAAGGAATAGGGCCACATTTTTGTGAGACAGGGATGAAGGAGGAGACAATAGCAGAAGGCACATGAGTAATATGAGATGAGGAATAGCAGAGAAGAGGGAGCACATGGAGAAAGGCCTCATTTTTTTTTTCCTGTAAAATATAAGGTAAGGTTCTCCACTGAGACAGTGGGGGAAGAGGGAGCTAAGGGAGGTCTGAGGAAGGATGAAAATGTTTGGAAGAGCCAATGTAGAGAGAGAAAGTGAGTTGATAAGGGAGGTATAGAAGGATTGCCTAGCAACAATGAGGACCCAGTTGAGGTTGTATAACATAAACTGGTAGTGGACTATCAGAAGAGTTATGTGATTTTTCTCCACCTTCATTCAATAGCACATGAGTAAGACCAAAGGTAGTGGATGATGGGAGTCGTCAAAGGCTGACATTTAGCAGGACTTAATCATCAGTATGATAAGGAAGTCATGGAATCAAGTGAATAAGACAGTGTAGAGATAAACTGGTTCACCAAGGGAAGAAGATAAGGAAAAGAGGAGAGAGAAGGTGGTGTGGATTGATGTCCTATGAGATAACTGAGGATTCAAGGGATTGAAGGTCACAGTGTGGATGAAGAATGGGGTTCAATGAGGAAAGGCAGAGGAAGAGACAGAAAGTCAATAGATTATGGTCTGATAACAGGGTTTTGGAATTCTTGAACATGGAGGTGGTACCTTTGTGAGTGAAGGCAAGATCAAAAGTATGTCCATATTTGTATATGCTGGAAATAGAGTAGAAGAGTAGGTCATAAGAAGTAAATAGGTTGAGGAACTGAGTGGTTTGTATGTTTGAAGGAGAGTCAATAAGTATGTTGAAGCCTGTAGTATGAGAGCAGATGTTGCGGGGGGAGAGAAAAATTGTGAGCTAGGTACTGAATTCATTGAGGAAGGAAGAGGAGTAACCTAGAGTTCCAGACAATAACTACCAGGATTTTAATTGGGTGGAAGATGTGGAATGTATGGACTGCAAAAGGGAAGTTACCGAGTGATGGAAGTAGGGAGAGAAGCTGGAAGTGGCAATGGGGAGCAAGGAATATTCCAACTCATGCCTTGACTGGTGAGCTGAGGGCAATGAGTAGTAGAAAGTCAGTACTGGAAAGGGTGGTCAGGAAGCTAGTGTCATCAACACGGAATCACATTTCAGTAGTAGCTAGAAGATGGAAGGAGCTGGAGAGGAAAAGATTTAAAATGAAGGTAGGTGTGTTGTCTATGGAATAAGTATTCCATAAGGCACAGTGGAAAGTGGAAGGCTCAGTGTTTGGTTGGGACTGTGGGGTTGGAGATTCGAGAGGGAAGGAAATAAGAAATCAGGTGGTGGAGGATGGTGAATGGAGTTTGGATGATGACTTACAGGAATTCAGAATCATTGGGATGTGTAGGGTATGACCATGTAGGAATATGTTCATCACTGAGAGGAAAGTGCCACTCTTCTTCCCAGAGAAGGCTGGAGATCAGGCAGGAGACACCTGTAGCATGAGATAGAAGGTGCATGGTCAAATGGGAGGTCCTGGTCACCTCCTCCCTTCTTCTTGGAAGTCTGGAGATTAGTCAAGAGACTGCACAGCAGAAGATGGAAATGGAACCTGCACAGGAGATGGAAATCCTGTTCTCTACTGCTTCTTCCCTCAGGGGACATGCAAACAGGAGATGGAAGGTGCAAAGTCATATGGAAAGTTGCTCCTCTTCTCACTAGAGGCTAGGGATTAGATGGGTGCAGTGCAGCAGGAGGTTGAAGTCTTGCCCACAGAGGGGATGGAAGTATTGAAATTCTCAGTCTCACTCAAACCCCCCACCCACTCACTCCCTACAAGCAATTGTCGAGTTCTATCATTCTATCTTTATAAACATCTCTTACATATTGTCCCCACTCTCTTTGGACACTGACGCCACCTTGCTGCAGTCCATCATCACCTCACACCTGGACTATTGCAATAGCCTACCCACTGGTCTCCTTGCCTCAAAGACTCTCTGAAATCCAGTCCATCTTCCACTCAGCTGTCAAACTGATCTTCCTAAAGTGAAAGTCTGACCATATCACCTCCCTATTCAATATACTCCTGGGCTCCTTTTACCTATCAGGATCAAATATAAAATACTCTGCTCAGCTTTTAAAGTCCTTCATAGCCTTCCCCTTTCCTACATTTACAGTTTTCTTACATCCTTTGCCCTTGTACATACTATGCTATCTGGTTACATGGCCTCCATGTACTCTTTGAGCCAGTGACACTGGCCTCCTTGCTGCTTTTCGTATATAATACTCAGTCTTCTGACTCCCAATGTTTTCCCTGGCTATCCCCCATGCCTAGAATACTGTCCCTTATCTCCATCTCCTAGGTTCCTTTTCCTGCTTTAAATCTCAAACAAAGTTCCACCCTCTGCAAGAAGCCTTTTCCAGTCCTCTTTAATCTTAGTGCCTTCCCTCTGAAAATATCTCTAATTTATCCCATATACATTTTTCCTATGTGTGTGTGTGTGTGTCTTATTTATAGTGTTAATTGCTTGTTTTCTCCCCATTAAACTGTAAGTTCCTTAAGAGTAGGGACTGTTCTTCTTTACTTTTTTACTTTGGCCTTTCTTTGAATCTTCAGGGCTTTGCACAGTACCTTGCACATAAAAAGTGCTTAATAAATGATTGTGATAACTGGTCATATCATTCTCCTACTCAAAATGTTTCAGTGGCTCATTACTACCTCTAGGATAAAATTTAAAGCCCCTCGCAATCTGACTTCAGCTTTCCTTTCCAGGCTTATTACATATTATTTACACCTTTTTACTTTCCCTAGAGAAATAAATTTTCCCCCAAGTACTACTTTGGCTGTGTCCCATAAATTTTGGGATGTTGTCTCACTGTTGGCATTCTCTTTAATGAAATTATTGATTGTTTCTATGATTTGTTCTTTAGGATTAGATTATTTATTATTCCACTTATTCTTTAAGATTAGATTATTTAGTTTCCAATTAATTTTTATTCTATCTTTCCACTGCTCTTCATTGAATGTAACTTTATTGCATTATGATCAGAAAAGAATATATTTACTATTTCTGCCTTTCTCCATTTGATTTTGAGGTTTTTATGCAATGGTCAATTTTTGTACAGGTGCTGCTGAGAAAAAGATATTCCTTTCTGTTCCCATTCAGATTTCTCTAAAGGTCGTCATATTTAACTTTTCTAATATTCTACTCACCTTTTTAGTTTCTTGTTTAATTTTTGGTTGGATTTATCATGCTCTGGGAAGGGACAGTTGAAGAAGTCCCCACTAATATACTTTTACTGTCTATTTCTTCCTGTAATTTACTTCACTTCTCCTTTAACAATTTGGTTGTTATACTACTTGTTGCATGTATGTTTAGTAATTATATTACTACATTGTCTATGGTACCTTTTCGCAAGATGTAGTTTCCTTCCTCATCTCTTTGAGTTAGGTCTATTTTTTGCTTTTGCTTTGTCTAAGGTCAGAATTGCCACCCCTGCTTTTTTTACTTCAGCTGAAGCACAATAGATTCTTCTTCAACCCCTTACCTTTACTCTGCATGTGTCTCTCCGATTCAAGTGTGTTTCTTGTAAGCAACATATTGTAGGATTCTGGTTTTTCATACACTCTCCTATACGCTTCTGTTTTATAGGATAATTCATCCCATTCACATTCATGGTTACGATTATTAAGTGTGTATTTCCCTCCATTTCATTTTTTCTTCCTGTTTGTCCTCTCTTTCCTTTCACCCTTTCTCTCTTTACCAGTGTTTTGCTTCTGTCTACCACCTCCCCCAATCTTCCCTCCCTTCTGTCAGTGCCCCCTGCCTTTACTTAACCTCTTCCCCTCCTACTTCCCTGTTGGATAAGATAGATTCCTATATTCAACTGATTGTGTATATTATTCTCTCTTTGAGATAATTCTGATGAGAGTAAGGTTCAAGTGATGCCCATTTCCCACCCTCCCATTTTCCTCTCCACTGTAATAGGTCTTTTATGCCTCTTCATGTGAAATAATTTACACTGTTCTACCTCTCCCTTCCTTCTACACCCAGTATACTCCTTTTTCTTAACCCCTAATTAATTTTTGCATGTCATTCCCTCAAATTCATTATATACTCATACCCTCTGTCTGTGTATATTCCTTTTAGCTGTACTACTGGTGGTACAATTTTTAAGAATTACAAGTATCATTCTCCCATGTAGGGATGCAAGCAGTTTAACTCTATTGAATTCCTTATGTTTTCTTTTTCCTTTTTCCCTTTTTAGTCTTCTCTTTAGTCTTGACATTGGAGATCAAGTTTTTTTATTCAATTCTGTTCTTCTCATGAAAGCTTAAAATCCTTCTATTTCATTGAATGGACCATTTTTCCCCCTTGAAGTCTTATGCTTAATTTTGCCAAGGTAGGTGGTTCTTGGTTGTAGTCCTATCTCCTTTACTTTCTGGAATACCATGTTCCATGACCTTCGGTCCTTTAGTGTTGCAGCTGCTAAATTCTGTGTAATCCTGATTTTGGCCCCCTGATAATTGAATTGTTTCTTTCTGGTCACTTGCAGTATTTCTTTCCTTGATCTGATAGTTCTGAAATTTAACTATAATGTTTCTTGGAGTTTTTATTTTGAGATCTCTTTCTTGAGGTGATCAGTGGATTCTTTCAATGCCCGTTTTGTCTTCTGGTTCCAGGATATCAGGGCAGTTTTCCTTGATAATTTCTTGAAAGGTGTTATCCAGTTTCTCCTTTTGATTATGGCTTTCAAGTAGTTCAATGATTCTGAGATTATCTCTCCTGGATATATTTCCCAGGTCAGTTGTTTTTTTCCCATGAGGTATTTTACATTTTCTTCTATTTTTTCGTTCTTTTGATTTTGTTTGATTGATTCTTGATGTTTCATAGAATCATTAGGTTCCACTTGCTCAATTCTAACTTTTAAGGTCTTGTTTTCCTCAGTTAGCTTTTGCACCAAATTTTCCATTTGGCTAATTGTACTTTTTAATGAGTTTTCTTTTTCTAAGTTGTTGACTCTTTTTTCATAATCTCTTGCATCACTTTCATTTCTTTTTCCAATTTTCCTTCTACCTCTCTTATTTGATTTTTAAGCTCCTTTTTGAGCTCTTTCATGAGTTCTTTCTGGTCTTGAGACCATGTCCTGTTTTTCTTTGGGGTTTTGCCCGTAGGTGTTTTGACATTGTTATCCTCTTCTGCGTTTGTGTCTTGGTCTTCCCTGTCACTATAATAACTTTCTATGGTCAGATTTTTTTTTTTATTTTTGCTATCTTTTTTGGCCTTCCTTTTAAATTTGAGCTCTGTTCCTGGGGTACAAGGGGCACTGTCTCAGGCTTCCTGTTCTAGGGCCTGCAGGCCCTGGCAGTTTACCTGGTGCTGCTTTCATGTTGTCCTGAGGCTCACTGGGGATCCTTGTGTCTGGTGCTGTGCTGAAGGAAGTGGTGGGGGGTGGTGGCTGGAGCTGCTGGAGGCCATAGGGGTCTGGAAGCTTACCTGGTGCTGAACTGAGTCCCAGTGCTGGTGTCTGGTGTGTGCTGAGGGCAGTGGGGTGTTCTTGCATTGGTGTCTGCCTGTTTGCCTGGACCTACACTGACCTTACTTGGCAGTCCTGGTGCTGGTGGCTGACTCTTGACCTGGCTACGCTGGGTTATGTGTGGGGTCCCAGAACTAGTATCTGCCTGTTTGCTTACACATCTGTAGGGTCCCTTTCTTTGCAGCTGCCTATTTGCTGGGGGCTATGCTGAAGGATGTAGAGATTCTCACAGCTGGCATCCACCTGTTCCCCTGGTCGTGCTGAGGCATGTGGTAGGTCCTGGTGTTGGCATTTGCCTGTTCTACTGCACTGGCTTAGGATCTCCCACTGGTTTGCTGAGGTGAGCCTTGCTGCTAGCTTGCTGGGCTGCTTCCTGCCTTGGACTTTGTCCCCTTTTACCTGAGTAAGATAGACCTTTCCTACTGACCTTCCAAGTTTCTTGGGCTAAAAGATTGCTTCACCCCATCTTTTTGTTGGTTCCGCTGTTCTAGGATTTGTTTTGGGGTGCTATTTTATGGTTGTTTGAAGGTGAGTATGGGAAAGTTATGGTGTTTTCCTGCTTACTCTGACATCTTGGCTCCTGGAAGTTTTTACTTACTCTATATCAAAAGCTCTATGCACTGTTCCTTCTGTAGAACATTGTGTCTTTCATATTTGTGCCTTTGCATAGGCTGCTGCCCAAGTTTGGAATAACCTTGTAACCTCCAACACACAGAATTCCTAGTTTTCATCTAAGTTCAGCTCATATGCCACCTCCTGCACAAAACCCTTCCTGATCCTCCCGTTTATTAGTGACTTTCCTGAAATTACTTTGTACAGCATTTACTTTGTATATTTTATATATCTACATATTGTTTCCACCAATAGGATGTGAGTTCTCTGAAAGCTAGGAGTGGGTTTGGTTTTTTTTTTTTTGGCTTTAAATTTCCTAGCATCTAGTACAGTCCTTGGCACATAGTAGGAAATTAATAAATGAACGTTGACAACTCTTTCTCTCTCTTCCCTTCTCATCCAACAAGTACTTCTTAAGGACAGCCTATGTGGAGGGCACTTTGCTGGATGCTGGAATTCAAAGAAGCTTATATTGTCCTTAAGGAGCTTATATTCCCCTGGGGAGTGGAGAGAATAGCACATGTGAACAGATAAGTACAATGACACACACAACACCCTTGTAGTGTTCCCATTTGTCACCTTCCTAGCTCAGGACCCCATTACTTCTTTCTTGGGCTCCTGTCTTAAATGGTTTTCCTAACTCCAATTACTGTCAACTGTGTCCTTCTAAGACTATAAGAATGTAGCACAAAGGCAAAAGAGAAGCTGGACATACCTCCTAGGCACAGAAATACACTGGAGGGCAGGATACCAGTACGAAGGCAACAGTACCTGGTCAATCAATCAAGCATTTGTTATGACTATTTTGTGACTGCCACTATACTAGGTTCTGGGGAGACAAAGACAAAATACAAAAAAAAATCCCAAACCTTCAAAAAGCTTACATTCTAAAAGGGGAGACACACACACATACACACAGATACACACACACACATATGCGTGTGTATGTATATACATATATACACACACATATAAATACACATACATATATACATATAAATACACATATCCATAAAAGTTTGTTGAAGTAGAGGTTAATGTGCTGGTGAGCAGATGACTGAACAGATGACCTCTTGCTGGGCCCCACCCTGAAGTGGGCAGAGACACTCTTCTCAGGTCCTCTTCATCTCCTCTTGGGAGTTAATTTTTCTCTAATTGTGCCTTTGGCCCTGCTAATCAGAAGAAAAGTTTTCCATTTAAATCTAGGAAACAATGGAAAAGGCAAAGTACATGAGGCAATCACCTCAGAAAGTCAAATTTTCAGCTCTTCAAATCTTTCCTCACTGATACAGTTCAACTTGTTTTGTTTAGGATTGGTCTTTCCAGGTTTTCTTTCCCTGCCTTTGGGAGACTTGAAAAACATAAATCATTAATAATTCTTTTTTGTATAGCCCTAAGACATGATATTTCCAAGGAAAGGTCCCGTGAGTTAAATATTAAAAAAACAAACAAAACCCTCTTTCTTGGATACTTTATACTTGTCCTCGGTTTCTATTGCACAAGCACAAGCACACACACATACACACACACACACACACACACACACACACACACACCCCAACATTATAATGATTAACCATTTCTTTTTTCATTTCAGAGAAGCCATAAAACAGAAAGCAAAACAAACTGGGATCAAAAAAGAAGCTTATTTCTCTTTTAAGAAAGAATCAAAGTAGGAGTGAAACAAACAGCTGGAAAGTGCATATTTACTAATATTTTTCTCAGCAGCACAAATTAATCCAACGACTTTGTTTCTGTTCCCTGTGGTTTTCACATTGATTGGTTTCAGGTCTCAGCTTTGCTCTTTCCCTCCAGTTCTTTTAATGGTAGCTACAGCACAGTGATAATCCCATGTTTGGGACCCCAGACTGCTCACATCGGATTTCTCTGGCCCTTGCTTCATCTCTACTCTCTTATTCCTCTTGTGAGACTTCTCCCCACTCACTCTGTAATAGAGGCTGAACTTTTAGTCAGTCTCATGGGTCTTCAGGGGATTAAAGCAGATATACATTGAAGAGTTCTTTTCTACCATCAAAGACACCTCCAATGTCTTGCTTTATAATTGAGTGTTGCTAGCAGCTAGGAGGAATAGGAAAAGCCTCGTATAGGAGTTGATATTTGAGCTCAGTCTTAAAAGAAATGAGGAGTTCTACCTGACAAAGGTGAAGTGGGAAGAGGATTCCAGACACAGAGGACAGACAATTAAAAACATGGGTGTGGGGGATGCCTTGTTATATGTAAGATCAAATAGTCTAGTATAATTGGGCCATAGAGAAGAGGAGCACTGCGTAAGACTAGAATGGTAGGATAGGCCCAGGTTGTAAAGAACATTAAATATCAAACAGCAGTTTTTATTTGATCATAGAGATAATAGTGAGTAGGGGAATAACAAGGTCAAACCTATTTAGGAAAATTATGCTGGCAACAGTGTGGTGGATTGGAGTGTGAAGAGGTTCGAGGCAGGCAGAACAATTACCAGACTATGCCCATGTGAGTGGATTGTAGAAAACCCATATGAGAGATGTGCAGGTAGAAACAAGACTGGGGGTTACAGTGAAGTCCATTAAAGAAATAAAAGTAAAATGAAAGGAAGCTTAAGTATGAAATGGTGATCCTAGGGGTGACAATGGCAGGGATAGATAAACCTGGGTTGGGACATTGAAAGGTTATATTGAAGTGTTTGGGGTTGAGAGATCAGATAGCTGGGGTTGGGGAGAGTTATTTGTTCTTAGTTGGTTGAGGATTTAGTATCAATGGAATTAGAAGAGTAAGAGGGATGGGAGTTTGTAACCATTGGAAAATGAGCCAGCCCCTGACACAGCTGTCAATTATTTTGTTTCACCTGCATAAAAGCAGCCACACTGAAATGACTATTAGTATTATTTTTATGAATAATATTTCTTTATCTACACGTCCTGACTTTCACACAAGAAATTCTACTCGACAAATGTCCTTTAAAAAACCTGTTATATTAATTCCTTTTGTTTTCACACAACATTTATTTCTGAATATGCTTCTCTCTGCCCCTTTCCACACTTAATCTTTGCTTATAAGTTTTAAAAAATAGTTCTCTTGCTAATTATTTTATAGCATTATTCATTAGGAGTCAAGCTAAACTTAATTATTTTCAGAGTCAAGTGTGATGCTAGTGCTCATTATAATTGCGTAATGGAATGACATGCATAAAGCATTTTGAACCTAAAACTCTATATCAATGTCAATTACTGTTAAAATTTCTCCATTTGGTTCTGGGGTACCGAACTATGAAAATCTGCTATGCTTACTATACTAGGGAAACATCACTTTAAGGTTGGCTTAAGTAGATTAGCCATATACTGTTCTGTTTTTTCAAATTGGTAATGCCTTTGGACATAAAGACTGCATATCTGGAGCCAACTTGTTAAGATTAGCTTCGAGGGAAAAGCAAAATGATGTCTAACACCCACTCCAGTGCTCAGTCTTGAGCCCGGAATCTTCTACTGCTTGACTGTTTTGCCACTGGACTCAATAACTGATCAAATTCCTCCATGTTTAAAGTTCTTCAAATTATGGTGATCTTGTTTAACTGGCCAGTCAGAAGAGTCCTGGATTCTTAACATTTTGTGTCATGGACCCCTTTGACAATCTGTTAACATCAATGAACCATTTTTAGAATATTTTTAAATATATAAAATAAAATACATAAAGTTACAAAGGAAACTGATTACACTGATACATAGTTATTAAAATATTTTTTAAAAGTCCTCATAGTTATTAAAATATTTTTTGAAAAAGTCCACAGACTCTAGAACTCCGTGGTAAGAAACTATTCTGGTTAGTTCCCTCTTGACTTAATCAAAGAGATTCCCATCTCATAAAAGGATACCAAGGAGGGATACCAGTCCCTTGGTAGTTTAGGTGAAAAAATAATCAACCTAACATTTAACATAAGGTTTACTTTGCCAGAGAAAGAGTATTCTGAGGTGCAAAATAGTTTTCATTCATGATAAAGCACTGATTCAGTTGAGCATAACTTACCAGTGGAATTCATGACTATGGTCACAAGTCTGAGCAAAGAGCTCCAGCCCTTTTCTTAATTTATAAACTGAGGGTTTTTTTTTTTGGTTGCTGTTGTTTTGCATAATATTTTAAGTGATTGACATTGTTTTTTTAAAATTATTGATGTAGCCCTGGTTTACCAGCCTGAGAGAGTTACCAAGGAGAATCTGGACACTAGAAGCAACTTTTATCCAGAGTACACAGGATTTGGAGTTCGGGAAGAATGGCATGGAGAATCCTTCTTGGCCAAGTCATATGGAATCACAATGTTTGGCCTGGCTCCCTACATGCTTTGTCATTCCTCTTCCACAAGCTGTGTAGGTTGCTGTTGGGGATAATTTCAGTTGGAAGCTGTAAGCAGCAACAGTGGAAACGGCTAATGGTGGAGTGGGCTGGTGAATCACACACATAAAAAATCTCTGACATTTTTCTTTCTCCTTCCCCCATTCTTGTCAGTGAAGTAGCCTTCTGTTAAATGTTCTAATGTCTATTTTCTGGTGCCCTTCCCTTCCAGGTAGGAGCTGAGTTAATAGGGAGGGAGGAATGGGGAGGGAGGAATGGAACAACTCATCCTGTTCCCCACCAGCTACAGCCCCAGATATTCCAAACAGTTTTCCAATTGCTTATCCTAATTACATAAAAGAAAACCAAAACTGGTGGCCACCAAATTATGATTAGCTGGTGTGTTTTATTTGGGAGGGGGTAACAAATGTGGGAAAGGGTTTTGCCTTTTAAAAGATATGAGACAGTCTGATCTACCTTTAAGTAGGACCTGAAGTGAGAATGCGGAAAGGAAATCCTGAGAGAAAAGTTATGTGTCATCAACATCAACTCTTGCGAAAAACCACATTAAAGGAAAATGAGCCCTAGAGATAAAAGCCCAAGATTGAGGATCGGAGAATTTGTCATTGAAGTTACTGAGGCCTTTTGCCCTCTTAGACTAAGACCCTGCTGCTGCTGCTGCTTTCTACTTTGCCCCGGGTGCTGGAAGGATTTCTAGCAGCAAAGCTAGGTCCTCATCATACCTGGCAAATGAGGCTATATATGTATGTATGTATGTATGTATATATTATTATTATACTTGGGACTTTTTGGTAATGTATTTGGGCACATTATAGGTGGGACCCAGTCCAAGATTCTTTTATAGTTGAGATCCTTTTATCTATATTCAAGAACATTGGGAGCTCATTGTTATTGCTACACATACTCCATGTCTGACATTCTTTGTTACAAGTCTGCTACATGCTGATGCGTTACTTAAATTTAAACTGCCTAGCTTTCTGAAATCCAAACAGTTTAGGCAGCTGTTTGTTATAGCCTACACTGCCTCTTTTTAGTTAAAAAAAAATTAGGATCCTATCCATGCAGAAGAATATACGCTCTTTTAATTGGAAACCATCTGTGATTTCAATTTGAACATTATCAGAGATGTACTTTATCTGGACAAAATTAAGAACATGCAACTTTATTTTGAAGATTATCCCTCCCTCCCCACAAAATTGTGAGAAAGAAAATTGTAAGACACAATGATCATAATTTCCCAATATATTGGTTTGATTTTTAAAAACATTTTATTTAAAAGGGATCAGATGGATATTTTGCAAAACCAACCAAGCATTAATAAAAACTCAGAAAACACATTTCTGTTTGCTTTAATAAATAACAAAATGTCATTTAATTTTCTTTAACCTGAATATAACACAATGCACGTTTTAAAAAATCTATTGTGTTGCTATACATCTAAAAACGATCTCTACTATTTTATTAGAATGAAAAGGAAAAATGGTCGATGCAATTGCAAAGAAATTGTATCGATTACTATGCATGTGAACAAACTAACCTTCCTAAATAACAAACCTATGAATTTTCCTTTTTCATTTTGCTCATCCTCCTGTATAATTTGGCTCTAAGTACCAAGTAGCAGCTTTAACTGATGTGTAGACATTTTATGGGGCCTTCAACAGCATTCCAGAGTACTTCTAACAAATGTAAACCTTTCAGAAACAACAGTGTTGTTTGACTGGTATTCTCTGGTATGATTCAGTTAGCCATTTTCATTTTATTCCAGCTAACTGGTTTAGGCTGCTTTGTTGTTCTATACTAATTTATCACATCAACTGGATGTGGGACAGTATATAGAGAAAAATTGGGAAAATACTTTATTGGGATTGACATGCTCAAAGTTCAGTTTTGATTGAAGCTTGAGGGAACCAATTTTCTTTTCAAGGTTAAGTTAAACTACTGTTTTATATCAATGACCTCTTTACCAGTTTGTGGCTATTACATTTAATATAACATACTAGTATTTTTGAAAATGACATTGTTTATTGTTAAAGAATAAACAGATGTTTATTGTTGAAGTTCTTCCTGGCATAGTTTTCAAATTACTGTAATATTCCATCACTAAGAAACCTGAGAATGGCTCACGCTTCATTTCAGTGCCAGATCAATTCTATACTCGTCTCAAGTTATGTTCAAATAATTAGATAAAAATGAATCAGCCAGGCACTTGGTATCTTTTCCTTATGACCTTAACTAAAGTAACTAGTCTGAAGATTTCAGCAGCTCTTACCTCTCTGAGAACTAACTCTCTGAGAACTATAATCCTGAGGTTCTGTATGTGCTTAATAAAATATAAAAGGATGTAACATTTGCTTTTGTATCTCTTTCAGGTATGTGTGCAAAATGCATGTAGAGAAAGCAAGTTCTTCAAAGTGGAGTTGTTTACATTGTACTGTGCCTTGAATGATTATTTTTGGATGATGAGTATAGATTCTTCCCCAAATGTGTCTGAAATGATTAATGTTCTTTAAACCTGCAAGAAAGCGATAATATGAGAAAGGATTAAACAGTAAGCAGCTGAATAATAAGTATATTAGTGGACTACTCAATAGAACACCGAACATCTTTGTGACTTTCTAGACCATAATTCCTTTTCTGGGCTACTATTGGCCTATCTGTGATGTCTCCCCCAGTTGAATTTAAGCTCCATATGGGTACTGTCTCATTTTTGCATTTGTATCTCCAATGCTTAGGATAATATCTGGCCCATGGTAATTACTTGATCAAAGATTTGTATGTACTTATTCATTTGAAGTCATAAATATTTTTACAACAAGCACATTTTCAACATATAACAGCAGAGAGCATCTCTTTCTTTCTCAAGAATCCTTTCCAAAATATGTGCTTATTGAATAGCACTTTCCCCAAATTCCAAAGCATTATAGTGGTCAGTGAGGAAAGAGGTAGAAAATGGGGAAGTTAGGCTTTAAGAGGTGCCATTTTTATCAAACTATTTTAAAGAGAATGACAAAAGCAAGCAATTTTCATCTAGCATACTTGGGTCATATTTTAAAGAGAAATTGACAGGTTCATGTTTGTGTGGGTATTTTATTAAAAAAGTAGGAGTAATAACTGATAAAGGAGCTAATGAGGAGAACTTTTTTTCCCTCAGGATAAAAAAAGGAAAGGTGAATTATATAAGAAAGATAAGCTAGAAAATTATTTTGAATGATCTACTCGACTATATTAATGAAAAAGATCATGGTTTTGGACTTACTGAAGCTGTTCTCCGGGCATGGATCTTGTGCAGCAGAGCTCCTTCTGGATGAGGCGCAATAAGAACTATGCCCAAATAATAAGAATATTAATCCAGGGAAAAAATACCATCACAAAAGACATTCCGAACCTATATGAGTGAGGAAATGTCTGGTTCCAAGATCTTAATTATTTATACAGATATACTACTTAGATTTAATGATTTTGATCATCAGTTAGAAACTTGTTTTCTCAGATACATTTTTTATCTTTAAGATTTTGGTAACTGGTATTTCCAAAGTATAAGATTATCCTCAGTATGTCTTATAAATAACTGATGAAATGCCCCTGAAAATATTTTTAGTTTGGATACAACACCTACTGTGATACTATTTTCATACAGCTAATATTTTAAGATACAATCAGTCCAATAATAGAAAAGTTAGCCCAAGGTAGAAAAATAAATGAAATCAAAGACATTTAAATAGACTGGAATCAAGATTTGTCAAGTGGAGGAAAGGCTAGAACTATAAAGATTTACTGCTAAGATAAATGTGGTAAATTCAAGCATTTTATTTAGAAACAGTCATGAGAGCATCTCTAAAGATATTCTCTCTGTTTAATACATTCATCTTGTATTCTTTGGTCCTACTGTGAACACCATGCAGTTCAGCCTGCTATACATGGCATGATTAAACTAAATATTCAATTGAAAGAATGAAAAAAACTCCCCTATTTACCTTATCTCACATTTGGACATTAGCAACTCTCTTTTGATTTTAAAGAAAGTTGCTTCAGAAATCCAGATGTAGTTGGTAATCAGATATTACACAAAAATAAAATGTTTCCTTTTGCTGGATTGTAATTGAGATACTCCCTCTGCCTCCCCGCCTCTGCTCTCCTTCTCCACCTCAAATATTTGATTACCACTACACAATTATTACCCAGCATTTATGGAGTGACACAAGCCCCAAAATGAGTGCTGACAGTGCTAGTTTCTAAGGATGCAGGACTCCCAATCCTTCGCCCTTTGGGACCTTGTGGTGGTTATCATGACTAGTTGGAAAAAAAGGTGGAAAAGGTAATGGCGGCAAAAGGATGATCTACTAAGCAATAGGATGCTGAAATGGGTGTTTTCCCAAAGGCTGATTTTTGCCATCCCAAGCATTCGGTCTATCAACATCTGGGTTTTCTAGACAGCTTAGGATCAGTGCCCTCAGGAACAAGAGTTGACCTCTGGGAGTGACTTTCACAACCCAGCCTACAGGATTCATCTGGTAGCATTTCCTCATTTAAAGCTGGAAGGAACTTGGTGGGACTGGCATTATAAAGTAACCTAGCTAAGTTTGAGGCTTATTCTACTTAGAGCAGAAGGTAGGATAGGGGAGAGTGTGCCTCAGAGGTGTGGTGGGGAAAACGTTTGTCCTTTTGTTCTTGTTATATCTTCAAAGTAAATATCCCTTTGTAAAAGCTAGGGGAAACAGCCTGGAGGCTCATACAATGGCATAAAAAAGGAGGCATGTCAGAACCATTCAGCATTACATTAGAACTCTGAGAGGAAGAAGCAGTCAGCCTCCCTTGGGACGGATGAGGTCAGAGTATTCTTGTCTCAGAAAAATGAAACAATCCTAGTTAGTCAAACAAGCAACTATTAAACATTTGTTATCTATGTTAATTGCTACTGTTGTGTGGGCATAGGGGTGAGAGTGCCAAGAGAAACGAACAGAATTTAGGGAGAATAAAAATGCTTCCTTGAACTGAGTCCCTCCTATTAGCAGGTAACTGAAACCTAAGACAGGATTTTAGGGGAAGGACCTTCACACCATAGGAGCATTCATTTTCAGCTCTAACAGTCACACTAAAGACTTGCTGGCATATTTGTAACTAGTTTCTCATTCAAAAGTGTTTTGTTTACCTCCTTAAAAACAAAGCAAAATAAATCTTTCTTCTCCATATGTGATTATATTTTCAAGCATGAAGCCAGTCTATGTTGTGAATTACATTTAGAGAGGTTCTTTGAGTTAACACAATATTCAAATTTCCCAACATGTATCTGAACCCTTTATGTAACTAGAGTATCCAACATGTGTGGGATGCCCCTATGAAGACTTCTCGGTGTAATTAAGGTTTGGGATAAGACTATCTTGAATTTGGAAATAAGTTTAGAAGACAGATAAGGATAAGTATAGATTTCTATAGTTCCCCCTTCTCCCAGGGTTGTCAGTAGTTAAAGATTGCCAAGTCTGAAACCCCCCTTGTACCCCCGCATTTGGTCATGGTGACCTTCCCACAGCAGCGTTTAGCTTGATCTCACATACTAAATTGTTCATTTTTGTAGCAAGCTAAGGTGATGGATATGTGTATTGTTTCTTTGTTCTCTGTCTCTGGGAATAGATTTTCGTGCATAGATTGTAAGCCAAATATTGGTTAGTTGGTGGGAGGGGGAATTTCCCCCGTTTCTGTTATTTAAACTGGCTTTCTGCTTTTGTAATTTGTCTTCCTCCATCAGAAATCATGCTGGTGAGAGAAACACCCAATTCTCGAGAATTGAAGTAAACTTTCTGTACCTCTGAGTTTTTTTAAGGTCACTATCCCACACAGTTTGGTGCATTGGCCGGGAAAGAAGCCCCCCGGGAGTCGACCCTCTCCAAGGGCTGAGAGCAGGGCGCCCACCAACAATTTTTTTTGGTGGCTCTCAGACTTGGGGGATCGGTCTCCCTCCTGGGGGGCAGACATCCCGAAGAGAGGAACTCGGAGGAACAGAAAGAAAAAAAAGGTGGGGGGGAGAAAAAAAAAAGCTCCGATGGTGGTGCAAGTGAAGTGTAAAACTCTGGCTGGTGGAGAAAGAGCAGTCATGTTAAGTTATACGCGTATAACCTGAGGCCATGCCAGAACTTGGGGGTCTTTGGGTAGATGGAATATCCCTGGAGAGACATCGACGAGTGAGTGAGAGCTCAGGTGACCCCTCCGGCAGGGCCTAAGGTAGGGCCTGAAATTAAATGGGGAGGGTCCTGAAATTCGTAGGTCACTGACCTGGGAGGGTCCGGCGATGGCCTCCAAGTAAATTTTTGAAAATATAGGGAAATTTTTGAGATGGGTAAGGCCTAAGGTGAGGTCCTGAAATTTTGGGTCCTGAATAAATTTTTGAAATGAGTAAAATGGGTAAGGAGCAGTCTAAACCTGGCACCACAGAGCAGAAAGAAGGTATACCAGAAGATAGCCCTTTAAGGGCTAGGTTTAGCGATTGGGATGAACTACCAAAAATGTAGGGAACAGATTGAGTAATTGAGTGCACTATCAAACATGTGAGGTCGTGACTTTGTTTCTGTCTGTGTTTGTGTCTCTGTGTGGTATGAGTGAGTGTCCGTGTGTAATCTGATACCCTTTGTAGCCAGATAGCTTCTAAGAGCTGCAGCTGGATTTATTGCTTGGAAAAAATGTTTTCTTTTTTTCTCTCCCCCTCTCCCTTCCTAATTCCTCAGAGGAGCGGGTGGATGGAAGGGAAAAAGAGAGAAAATTCTCTCTCTCTTTACATTCTAACTCTGGCCAAGTTTTGAGTGTGAAGGGAAAGACAAGAAAGAAAAGGGAAGAGTATTTTGAGGTAAGCCACCCTTGGATATTGGTTCTGGGTGACTTCAAGGGGTTTTAAAGATGTGAGGAAGCTTGACTCTGTTTTGAGTAGAAGAATTGAAATTGAAAATTTTGCAGCTCATTGTGATTGGATATTGTTACATAAACTGGGCTGTTCAATTACTTATTGGAACTCTAGAGGCCTTCTGCCTAAGGGGAGAAAATTGATTATTCAAATTGCTGAATCCTGAAAGTGCCAAGAGTATTGGATTTAAAACAAAAATGTTTTTAAATGTTTATCATTAGTGATTGTAAATTCAGATCTGATTGTATTTAAGTTTACAATTCTATAAAAAAAATAATAATGGATGTTATGAAATGTGTTAATGTTAAAAGTTAAAAGTGTAACAAGAGTAATGAGAGTGATCATTTCTGTATGTGATAATATGGAAATGCAATTGATGTTATCTGAAGTTTATGGTTTAAGTTATTACTGTATTTCTAAATTGTATTGTATTTCTAAAACTCTTAGATTGTAAAATTTGAGGGACCATTATGAGGAAGAAATGGTGTTAAGGTAACTCTTGACCAGCAAAGGGTCTTTTTAGAGATAAAGATGAGATGATTTGAAAACTGTTAAATACCTAGTGAGGTATATTTGGTTATAAGATTATGATAACAGATTTTTATTTAAAATCTTGATTATTATAAAAAATATTGTGGTTTATAGTTATAGTCTCAAAATATTAATGATGAGATGAATTATTTTTTCCATACAAAGTGACTTGGAAGTACATCCAGCTAAGTTGATAATGGGTTGCTTCAAGGTTTATTACAATTTGTGGAAAAGGAAGTTAAGTATTTGGGACATTTAATTAGTGAAGGAAGTAAGAAATTAGGTCTGGCTAGGGTAGAAGGGATTATTCATATACCCAGACCTAGGACTAAGAGGGAAGTCTGTAAATTTCTTGGATAGGTAGGATATTGTAGAAACTGGATTGATTCCTATGCAACTCTCAATATATATAAACATTTATTGAGTGAGGGACCAGATCCTATAGATTGGGATGAGGAAAGTAATCAAAGTTTTGAGCAATTGAAAAGAGTTCTAATCTCTCCCCCTGTGTTAGCTTTACCATGCTTGGAGAAATCATTTCATTTGTTTGTATAAGGAAAGGGAGTAGCCCTTGGAGTTTAGGCACAAAAAAGAGGAGGGCAGAGGTGTCCGGCAGTTTTTTTATCTAAGCTTCTGGATTCAGTAGCCAGAGGCAAGAATATTGAAATATGAAGCAATTTTATTGGAAAAGGACGATTTGGTTTTGGCACAGGATCGTAATGTTAACCCTGCCTCCTTTTTGAGTGCCAGCCCAGGGCAATCCAGTAATATTGAACATTGTTGTCTGGACCTAATAAACTGTAAAACTAAAGTAAGGGAAGATCTTCAGGAGTCTCCGATTCCTGAAGGAGTAAATTTGTTTATAGATGGGATCCTCTGGGTGGTGGAAGGAAAAAGGACAAAACGAATTTGCTATTGTAGATGGGGATAAAAATTCTTTAGCTGAAGCAGGAAGCTTGCCTAAGACTTGGTCAGCTCAAACCTGAGAACGTTATGCTTTAAATCAAGCTCTAAAATTGTTGAAAGGTCAGGAAGGGGATATATATACAGACTCTAAATATGCCTGGGGAGTAGTACATGTGTTTGGTTATTATGGAAAAAAAAAGGAAGAATGATGACTGCAGAATGCTTATGGCATATGTTAGAAGTGGCACTATTTCAGTTTATCTTACATGATTGGAAGGTATCTAACACAATGCCTGGCAGAGGGCAGATACAAAAAATGTTAACAACTATTATTATTAGTTCCTTAATTAGATCTGCCCAGTATACAATGCCAATGGTGAAGAGATGTCCGATTTTCTATGTAAGGAAATTTGGAAATGCATTCAACAGAATTGGAGTCACCTGATTGGTAATGCATTTGTTTCAAGTTTTAAACACCTAGTATTATTGCAATTTGGTAAACTTTTGTATCAGTAATGTCAAGTAGCTTTTCATAATTTGGATGTTATTAAAGTGTGAATTTAAAGTTACTAAAGGATGGTGGGAAAATTGTGTAAAACCAGTTAACTGCCATTTAGAAAATCAGGTATTTTCACCTTTACCTGTAATTAAAGAAGAGCTTATAGCTAAAACAATTTGTCTTATCACTTATGAAAGCTATAAGATTGTTAACTGAGTTATTTGAAGTTACTGTTTTAATGTTAAAACCTAGAATTCTTAATTGATTACTGTGTGAAAAGGAGGGGATTGGGTAAAAGTCTTAACCAGCTTGGTTCTGCCCATTCAAAACAGTCCTCCTTGGGATATGGGCGTCAGCAAGCAGGGGCACCAAGATTAACCCCCCTCTGGGGTACAGAGCAATTCCCCTTATTTTGTCAACTTGCCAAGGTCCCTGGAAACCATCTGTGTGGGCAAGGTCATCTGCCCTGAGAAAGGAACTTGTTTGGGTTCTGGAGCTCCTGAACAATGAATTTAGCCTGCTGAGATTTTGCAAGTGTATAGAAATGATTTCTAATGATTGGCTTTTACACCAGGACAAGTTTAAATTTGAGAAGGAAAAATGTTAAGTGAAATCTCTTATGTATGTGAGTCCTGCTTATTGCAACTCTATGGGAGTAAAAATTAATTGTATCTGGCTTTAAGCTGTGATTAGTGAAACTTGCTGTTTGAGGTAAAAAGGCTCTTGGGACTATAACTAATTTTGAGTTTGAATTTGGGTATAGTTGTCTCCAATAAATCAGTATCTGAAAGAAATGCCACAAGTTACTCAGAGGGAATGTGATGCTGTACTGTTAACAGGTGGAGGTCTGCGTTTGGGAAAAAGCTGCGAGGACAATCTTAGTCTCAATCTAGGATGGGATCCTCCTGGCTCAGTTTCCCCATTATGTTTCTTTGAGAAGGAATGTTTCCCACCTGACAATTGCTGAGTCTGGTTATGATGTGGAATTGATACTACATGATTGGAGAACTATGACTCTTATCTGAATTCAAACAGAGCTAAGGATGTTTTATCTTGTCATATTTGTCATGTCACATGTCCCTGCCTTTTCCTTTTATAGTAGATTTCTCTGATCAGAGCAAGCGGTCAGTAAAAGACATGAGCACAATGTAAGTATGTGAGATCTTGCTGTTTTGATCTGAATTTGTAGTCATTCCATGGCCTAAGTAAGAGTAAAATTAGTGTTTGAATTTATCATATGTAAAAGATTCAGTTTCTAAAGTAAAATTAGAAAAGGATGAACAAGTTTGTGGAACAAAATTGTGTATCTATTTAGTTGTGAGGTTAAAGTTAGGAACCTCTTTTGTTTAAGGCAATTTTTGCAAGAAATCCCCTACCTAATGTAACCAACTCAGAGGTCTTTGCCACGCCTTTTGTACCGGCCACTCCTTTATGGGCAATGGGGAATTATTCCCTTGCTTGGGAGACAAGCTCTATGGCCACTGTACAGGTAAAGACCCCTGTCAGGGGAGGGGTCTCTTGACTTGTACCACCTGTAAGGGTGATGAGTGTCACATCTTTTTGGCCCCTTGTCTGCTCCAGATTTGTCTCCTCTAGGCTTAGTGCCCTCCATTTCCAGATGACAGCTCAGGCTGCGTGCCAACCTCTGTCTGAGACCACAACACATCACCCCTTGGACCTGGAATTGGCCAAGTTCCAGACACTGGCTAAAGCACCAACCCCTTGAATGGAAGGACCCCACAAAACTGGGACACCTCTACACCCGTTTACCCACGGATTGGACAGGGAATTGTTCCATTGGGCTTGTCCGACCAAGGCTTTTCTTTTTGTCAGGGTAGATGGGAGGTTTCTTAGGAGTGAAGTTTTGGACAGAAGTAGGAGTATTGATACGTCCCTGACCAGTGCAGGTGATGCTAATGAATGGGGAGACACTTGGCCCCCTGAAAGAATAATTAAGACATCTGGTCCAGCTACTTGGGCCCAGGATGGTAGTTGGGGGTATAGGACCCCCATATATATGTATCCTCAACAGATTAATTAGATTATTTACTGGCTGAAGAAGGTGGGGTTTGTGGGAAATTGAATCTCTCCACCTGTTGTATGAAGATTGACAATAATGGACTAGGTTAAATTTGGTGTGTGCTCCAGCAGGGTATATATTTGTGTGTGGCAGGTCTACAGACTCTTCAATTGCATATGAGGCTTGGCTTAAGCATACACTGTGGGATATGGTTACTGTTCTCAATGCCTTCCAATGTCTGAGTCCCTACAACAATGAAATTTTATTCTTTTTGTTATTATGATTATTGTAATATGTCTTTTATTTGAGCCTTGTATACTGAATTGTTTAGTATCTCTTGTTTCTTCCAGACTACAATCAGTTACTGAATCAGTCAAGTTGCAAATTTTGAAGGAACAGGGGGAAACTGTAATAAACCAAGAAGAAGGAGTTGAGAATGGGGAAGGAAATGGGTAAATACATAATAAGGCAAATACAAAAGGCAATACAAGAGGGAGTAGATAGATTGATTGAGGAAATGTATCAGCAATGGTGTGAGAAGTCTTCAGGTAATATAATAAGAGGAGGGATTGTGTGGGATGCCCCTATGAAGACTTCTCAACAGCAGCTGTCTAGCTCCTTCTCACAACAGCGTCTTGCTTGATCGCACAGTCTAAATTGTTCATTTTTGCAGCAAACTAAGGTGATGGATATGTATATTGTTTCTTTGCTCTCTGTCTCTGGGAATAGATTTTCGTGCATAGACTGTAAGCCAAATATTGGTTAGTTGGTGGGAGGGGGAATTTCCCCCGTTTCTGTTATTTAAACTGGCTTTCTGCTTTTGTAATTTGTCTTCCTCCATCAGAAATCATGCTGGTGAGAGGAACACCCAATTCTCAAGAATTGAAATAAACTTTCTGTTCCCACTTTGAGATACCTCTGAGTTTTTTTTCAGGTCACTATCCCACACAAACATAAGGAATATATGCATACTTCCATCCTTAGGAGGGCTTTCACTGCAGTTGATTGTAAGCCTTCAATTTCTTAGCTGAGAATTGCTGAGTTTCTTTGGCCAAAACAATTCATTACTTACTGGCCTATTGTTTGGCAGATGAGACTATTAGCTAGGTTGGTCCTTTGTTGATAAGATAGAGATTCCATCCCTAGGGTCACACTTAAAACCTTTCCATTAGAAAAAGGTTTCTAGAGCCAGGACAGCTCTAGAAAACACAGACCATCCCCACAACACCATAGCTGATACTCATATCATCTTTTATAGTTTGAAAAACATACCACTACAACTCCAAGAAATCATAAAAAGTAGAGTGTAAGTGAGAGGTGAGTAAAGTATTATAAACACTCATTGGAAGAGAGAGCTCAGGAAGTGATCTTTGAAGAACTTCAACAGCAGAGAAACAGCTGGGCCTGGGCATGGTATCCCAAATACAGAGAATAAAACGTCCAAAGGGATGAAAGTGAGAAAGTGAGGTAAATGTACTGTGGACTGAGAATAATACAGTATAGAGAATATAGAGAAGGTAATCACCTGCTCTAAACACCTCTATGTGTTAAGTACAGCTGTGGCTTGGAAAACAAGCCAATGCCAGATCATGGAAAGTTTTAAATGCCAAGTTAAGGATTATAGGATTTAAAGCTGGAAGGGATCTTAAAGCTCATCTAATGAGCAAATGATAAGAGTGACAAAATCCTCTTCTCTTCTCTTCTCTTTGCCTGCATTAGAATAGTGTGTGACAGCTTGGGGTAATAAACTCCTCTCTTCCCTGCCTGGAAAACTATTCTGAAGACACATTTTCACATCCTTATGAGTGCCTAAACAATAACTGGGAGAGGTTGGGACACAAACATGGCTGTTCCTGGAGAGCAGTCACTAATCATCTTCAAGTATAATGTATTCAAAATTTGGGAAAAGCTTCAAGTTTTAGGATGTTCTTCACCAAGTGAATCCTATCTAACGCCAGGATGATGTGTACTGACCATGCCATACCACCTCTCTGCTCAAAATACTTCCATAACTCCTTACTGAGTAAAATTCAAACACTTTTGTTTCATCTTCCATCACCCGGCAATACTCTGTGTTTCAAGCCTTCTTTCTTGTTATACCCCTCAATGTACTCAAACTAAACTACTCTGTGCTGTGCTACTATTCCCTAAAATACTCTCCTGTCTTTTGCTTCTATCTTTTTTTTTCTTTTGCTTCTATCACACTATTCCCTAAGCCTGATATATCCTCCCCACTCTCTCTTCACCTGCTACATTTTTATCTACCCTTTACAACCCAACTTAAATGCTTGCCCCTTCACAAAACTCTCCCTGATTCCCCAGCCCTAATCCCTGTCATGACTGACCTTTTCACCTTGGATTTTACGCAGGAGTTTGTCTTGAAACTATAATGCTTGCCTCACGTTCCCGAGTGCTGTCATAGCCTATGAGTTTTTAAGTTCCATGAAATCAAGAACTGTCTTATGGAGGCTGGACCTCTATTCCAGCCACTTGCACAGTACCTTCCATACTTCCTTCACTCAAAGATGTTCCCTAGAGTCTTAGCACAAGTTTAAGCTATTGGGGCTCAAAACTGCACTAAGACATTTGGGACAACTTAAATAATGTTGTTGATGAGAAGACACACTCTGTTGATTCAGATTGCAGTGCTGTTATAATTTGGAAGCTTGTTAGATCATATATTATAGGATTAGTGATGTAGAGCTAGAATAGAAGATACCTTAAAAGTGATCTAGTCCAATCCCCTTGTTCTACAAATAAGGAAACTGGGATGGAGAGAATGACTTGCCCAAGATGATACAAGTAATAAATGATAGGTGGGGGTTAAACCCAGGTTCTCTGACTCGAAGGCTTTCCAATCAGTGCCCCATGCTGTTTCCCATGCTAATGTAGCTTTCAGAATTTGCTCCAGCCAAATAAATGAATCACCCTAGCAGGGGTGGGGAACCTGCAGCCTCAAGGCCACATGTGGCTCTCTACGTCCTCAAGTGTGGCCTTTCCATCTTGGTTAGTAACCCCTGGGTCCTGGCCTTTGATGGCACAGTTTTTAAGAATTACTGAAACATAATGAAGCTTTAGAATGGGGGCATCAAGGTAGTAGAGTGGATAGAGCACCTGTCCCAGAGTCAGGAGGACCTGAGTTCAAATTCACCCTCAGATACTTGACACTTACTGTGTGATCCTGGGCAAGTCTCTTAACCCTGATTGCCTTGCAAACAAATTAAAAAAAGCTTTAGAATATAAGACTTCAGTGAAGCTCTGTACATAGCAGGCACTTAATAAATATTTGCTGAATTGAATTATATTTTACTGTGAATTAAATGGGTGAATAACCTTACCTTTTCATGCTAATTTGTAGTCTGCTCAAAACTACTCAACTGAATTTTCAGAAGCTTGGTTTAGAGAAGATTAGACTTCAAAAGTTTATTTTTCATATTAAGAGGTCACCTCTATCAGTGTGCCTTGAATCATTATGAGCAATATAAAAACTATACATTTTATCTGTACAGAGGAGGAAATTGCAAGTCTGCTTGTGGCTTGAACTACAGTATTCAGCCATATAGGGGCTAATAAAGTTCTTAGCATCTTTAAAATCACAGGTAGGACTTACCAGTAAAGCAGTGGCATCTGCTACCATCAACATGTAAAACACATTGTTCCAGCCAGAGGGGGAGATAAGCCCAGCTAAGAGAGGACCTAAGGCAGCACCTAAAATTCATGAACATGGAAAAAAAATGAGTTTTTAAAGATAGTTACTTTTAAAGTCTAATATAAATACTTTTACTCACTATTCACACTATAGAAATTACAAATTCTGTAATAGCAGGAAGCAGAAATAGTACTTAAAACTGCAGTAGACTGATATTTCCCAGTATCAGGAAACCATATGTCACTTTTATGATTCACTGAGAAGACGTTAAGTTCTAATTTGTGATTAGAGAAAAACTTGGCCTCAATCTAAACAAAACATGATTAATGTACTTTGTAACACATAATAAACAATGAATTATTGTGAATCAACTTGTTGCTACTATAGTACATTTCAATTTTAATTTTTACTTCTTTTTTAGCCGATTGGTTGCCATTTATAGATACAAATGACCTCTCATGACTAAAGAATAATTATTTAAGACACTGGGGTAAAGAGGCCAATGTGGTTTTCTTATGAAATTATTTTTCATACTTCTAACTGTAGGATTGTTACATAACTTTAAAGAGAATATAAAGAGATCAACAGTTTCTTGTTGTGGAAAGAATCCTGAATCTGCAGATAGAGGACCTCAGTTTCAATTCCATTTCTGATTCTGGGCAAGTCACTTAATCTCTCTGGGCTCCAGTTTCCTCAACTGTAAAATGAAGGGGTTGGATCTATGGTAATGAAAATTGGCTATACTCAGTTATCAATGCTGATACATGGCCCCTTACTTTTACGTACTACTTTAACTCAACATGAGATACTCTAAAGATTCCTGCTGTAAGTGGGCTTCGTGACCCATGTTTTGAATAGAACACTCTTGACATTGAATTTTGTGTTCTATCTACTGGGTTAAGAATTGTGGTTTTATGCAGCAGCTAGGTTGTGCAGTGGATAGAACACCAGCCCTGAAGTCAGGAGGATCTGAGTTCAAATCTGGCCTCAGACCAAACACTTGACACTTACTAGCTGTGTGACCCTGGGCAAGTCACTTAATCCTAACTGCCTAAGCAAAAAAAAAAAAAAAAAAAAAGATTGTGTTTTTTGTATACTGTGTATGACAGCTGGCCTTCATAAGATGAATGTGAATTTAGGAAGCTAGGAGGATACTAACAAATTAAGCCAAGAATATTCTAAGCTAACTAAATTCTTATTCATACAGACATCATCAAAATAAGCTACAAAGTCACTTGTGCAGGCAGATATGTTAAATATCACTAAGACTTAGTGATTTACTTGTCCTAAGGACTTCTCCCCAAAGACTCCAAGAAAGTACCCTTTGGGAATTTTAGGAATAGTATCTTCTTTTTTAAACAGAGGAGGAAAATCACCAAAATCTCTCTATAAATTCAAAGGCACTTTCTATCACTATTGAAATTTAAGAATCATTTTTTTATATCAATAATCAGATCATTACTTCTTTGTCGACAGCATCCAAATAAATTGTTTCATGATCTTTGAACAGCTGTTATATTGTGTTATCTATGTTAAAAGCTGCTATCACCTTCTGAAAATGGAAAGTAAAAATTTTGCCTGGTCCCAATCAGGATAAAAATCATTTGTAAAATCAAAAAAAAATAAATAATTCACATTTATTTCCTATGTAGATTGCTCTTGTGCCTACTTAGGATGGTGACTGGTGCCAGAGGAATGAATGTGAATAATGTGCTCTATCCATAAAATGAGCAAATTGCAGAGAAAAGCAATATAATGAGAAAATAATAAATAACCTATAATGAGAAAATAATAAGTACCACAATATAACCACAGATTGTATTTTTTCAAGAATTTTTCTACCAACAGAAATTCCATAGTATTATTTTGTATTTGTAAGATTTTTACCTTTTTAATATTACTATTTCTGTTGCTCTCACATGCAATGCTACTGTTTTCATAAAATCAAAACAATTTAGCTTTTGCATTATCATTCTTATTTTACAATGGGGGAAAATGAGGCTCATGTATTCTGACCAACTCATTGGCTTATAACTTTTGTTTCTAATACTTGAAACTCAGTCTCCTGACTCTAACATTGATACTCTTTCTATTATGCCCAGAATGTGAAGCTATCATCAATTTCCTCTAGTTTTTTTTTATATAATTCATAATGCTTTAGCTAGATATCTACATTATACTTTCTCTACCAGAGTACAGAGATGGTAATTATATTAAGGTCTTTACCTATTGTCAAGCATTCTAATTTACCCATTTCATTTAGAAGCATTTATATATTCTGATTTGATACACTATCATTTAGCATCAGCAAATAGGTACCATTTTAATTTAGGCGAGTTTCCAGCAGGAAATGTCCCTTTTCTCCAAAGATCTCCATAAGTTTTAAACCTAAAACACTTAGAAGAACATTTATAAACAAAAAATAATACCCTAACACTAATTCTTTGAAATAGAGATATTTTCTTTAGCAGTATACAAAAAGGGTCAAACATTTCTTGGGCTTGATAGTCTTTTCCAGAAGAAAAAGACTTAATGTCTTTTCTGTATCTGCAACTGGTCACAAGTGGAATTGAGTTGAGAGAATATGTCTGATTCAATGACAATCCATTATTACTGGAAAAATCACATGTTGTATTGCTGGTTGTTCAATTACAAAGACTTGTACCAAACACAACTAGACTGTTAAGTACATTTGCTTAACTTACTTTTAAAAACATTGAATTTCAAATGGAACAAAAGAACTTCCCTTTTTCTTCCTTCCCTTCCCTTCTCCTCTTCCTCTCCTATCCTGCAAAAAAAAATCCTACAAACTCCAAACAAACAAAAAGGACCTCAACTAGAAACACCAAACAAAAAATGATAAAATGTAGTTCAGAAATCCATATTTATAAATGAAAGTACAGCATATTATTTTTCAATAATGTCCAATGGGCCCTCCTTTCTCAAATTTTACTTAGTTCTCATTATCTGTGAATTATCATATAAAACAGGTATCCCACAGAGCCACTATTGGTTACTTAAGTTTGCATCTCTAAAAAGACATCTTACCTATAGAACCAGTTCCATCAATGATAGCTGTCACAGTGGAGAGGGCTTTGGAATTTCCCTTCAAACTTTTATGGGTACCCTAGAGTAGAGGGTGGAAATAATCTGTCATAACAGGTCATCACAAAGTGTGGAGTGAGAATAAACCAATACTCTCAAAACTTGCTCCTGCCTAAAATTCTCAAGGCACTTTGCCTAGACTTCTACTCAGAAGTTATCATACTCCCCCTTGTATCAGAGTTATTTACATTTATGTTCTATCTTCCCTATTAAATGGCAAACTCTTTTAGATCAAGGCCAGTGTCATCTCTATTTTTGTATCCCTAGCACAATACTTCAGATACAGTAGAAGCTTAATAAATGTTCATTGCATTGAACTGTATGTGAATATGACTTTATGAAGGATAACACTGCACATAGATATTTTCCATAATTTTTGTATTCATTTGACAGCAAAGGAAAAGTTCAAGCTTTTAGTCTATCTAAAGTTATCAAAAATAGCAGTTTGTTCTTCTAAATGGAGATCTTAAAATTCTTCCATTTTGAGGAGGAAACAAATTGAGTTTTGAGAAAAAAATATAGTGTTCCAAATATAGGACAACTATGGAACTTTTGATAACTGGGTTTAAATATGCTGAAAGCACCACATTTCATTGAGATTTCCATATCTGTTAAGTGAAATGAAATTAGCTTTTATTAGTGATATATGTAATATGTCTGCAGACTGTAAAAAAAATACTGGTTGCCAATTGCTAAGAAAGGTGTTGTCTTCTCATTCAGCAATGACTAAAGTACTTTGCTATGAAACCCAGACTTGGTTCAGTTTCCAAAATCAGGAAGAATTAAATGATAACCAGTGGAAAAAGATAACTACCTGAGAAATACAAAATTCCAGTTTATAGAAGAAGATAAAGAAATAAAAAAGAGTAAAGAAGAGTAAAGTGAAATGAATCATTAAGTCTCCTAACTTCTACTCTGTAGTGGAGAATTATCTTTTTTCAGGGTTAAAAAATGCCACAATTTTAAACTAACTGATCAAAAGAGATTGGCCCCTTTTTCTAGAAGCTGTTCTTTTTAGACAATTTCCCTCTGATACTCAAATGAATTCCCAAAACCCAGTAAAATTCTATCCTTTTTCTAATTTAGATTGTGAATTGTTTTAGATTTATTAGAGCCTTTTACTAGAGTTCTACTCCTTGCAAATGGATCCTTTTATTCTTATTTTTCTATTTTGTTTTCTAGTTCATTCCTTCCCATGGTTCTCTCTCTTAGCATTCCTTTTACATTTATTTTTTACTCCTCTCTCTCCCCAACTTTAGCCATACCCATAGCCTTTTTTTCTTATGATTTTCTGCCAATATTCCTTTTCCCTACCTCTCATCTTTCCTTTCTCCTTTCTTATTTCCTTGAATTTGTCTTCTTTTCCTCTATCTTCTCCTTTTCTTTCCTTCCTCTTCTACTGTCTTTAGAGTCAATTAGACAAATTAGAAATGAAGAGGGAACTGGGATAGCTAGTTGTTGGGTGGCAGAGTGGATTATGCCAATGCTAGAGGACAAAGTTATCACTGACTGAAGAAACGGTGAGGTCATTTGTAATGGATTGAGGGACGGGTAAAGGTGGCAATTTCAGGACCTTAGGCAGGAACCAAAAATGTACAAGCCAAAAGAAAATGAAAGCAAGTGATTATTATAGAAGTTCTAGTAATGAAACAGAGACTGGGACAAATGAACTTTCATGATAAAATCTCCCAACAGACCTGTAGTCCATCACCTTCAAAAAGAGATATTCAAATAGAATACAGAATTTGAGTAATATGGGACACTTAAATATTAAAACAAATAAAAGTAAATGCGCTATTAAAAAAAAACCTACTTATTGCCCTGGCATCCTGCCTTTCAAATACCTCTATGAGTATCTTGTTAGGACTGAGATGGTGAAGGCGGATAGTGATGTGAAGAAGAAAATAGCATTTGTACAAATGTTTGCAATTGTTAATTAAAAGAGTAGGAAGACACTTTTTGGATATTGGTGGTGGTTGTTTGGTGTGGCAGTGTGAGATCTGGTCCCTGAGTGGGTTTATGACTAAGCATGGAGAAATTATTGAGTGAATAAAGAATAGAAAGAGAGGGGAGAAGGAGGGAAAATGGGATGTAGAGACTGAGCATAGGATATGAATCACTTATTAAGTCTGTACAGAACAAGTGTTGACTATAAATGAGGATGAGAAAGAAAGGATGCCCAAGTGAAGGCTTTTACAGCCAATTCTATGTTCAGAGTGACTGAATGGATCTTAAGATATATGGGCATGGAGACACGGTTCTAGGATAAAGTAGAAGCAATCATTCCTTGTCTATCCAGCAGCGTAGTGACAATGACTAGATCCATATCAGCATTCCAGAACTTCAGGCATGGAACATATAGATACCTAACTGGCAGAGTTGTAGACCACAAGTAGTCTCTGCATGGGAAAAGTAAATATCCAGGGAGAAATCAACATGCCCAGAATCTAGGTGTGATCATAATTATATATAAATTGCTTATGAAGATGAAGTCAAAATAATCAGAAATATTACAAAAGAAGTTTTTGACCAGGGTTGTGAGAAGCCTGGAGGAAACGATTTAAGGAAGTCCAGACATTGATGGATAAAATCTCTACATGAGTCATGTTGCCTAATTTCCCCAGATCAGGCTCATTATCTATCCGTTTTGAGAGAGCAAGATGGAGAATCTGGTTCTTTTAAGGCAGTGCTAGCTGGTGTTCAGAATGAACTCGAACATGTCTGCATCAAATCACCTCTAGTTGCTTATAGCAGAGTTGAATTAGATTGAGCAGCGCCTACAATGGAGAAGGACATTACAATGGTAAGAAATCACTAGGCTCTTTAAAGGGAATTAAAGGAAATATTCAGGTATTTGGATAGGATTCGAGGCAGATGGCAATGTTAAGTATCAAGCAGAGGTGAAATTAGGATATTTGAATGAGATCAGACATTTGCAAGCTATTTTAGTCTGGAAGGGACAGATTCTGATTAAAATATTTAAATGAGGGTTGGGCAATAAATGTCCTGTGACTGCCTCACAAGACATCCTCCCCTGACAATCAAAGAAGTCTGATAGATATACTCATCCAGTTGGACAACAGATTGCAATTTTATAGGGGCAAAGCATGTGACTTGAAGAACTTGGGGGGAGGGGAATCAGGTCCCTGGACAGGCAGCCTAATCTAGAGCCAATACAACTAAGGACCCCCTGGCATAAGCATGCTACAAGACACAGATACTGGTCATGACTGATGTGGAGCCCATGTCCCATTATTTCATTTGTGCTTTGAAGCTGGGCTCTGGATAGGAAAAAGCAGTAGTGGCAATGGCTAAGATAAGGGCCTGTGTCTCCATCAGTTAGTCAAAATAGTAAGTTTTAAGAAAAGTGGAAAGGTAGTGGGGGGCAGGTTAGTAAAGGCTTTGAATATCATACTGGATTTTATACTTGATCCTGGAAATGATAAGGAGCCGTTTCAGCTACTTAGGTTTGGTCAAGTCCATTTCTGCTCTGGTGGGCCATGACAGTACCAAGGTCACAAATTCAGAGTTATCAGAGGAAAGACACTGTCAGTACTTATGATCAACTCCTATTGGTTGGGGTGAGGTGTGGGAAGTATTTCAGCAACTTAACTGCCTTTTGTGGATATACGTGGGTTGAGATAGGACAACAAGAAACCTTTGGAACTGTGATGACCATGCCCTGACAGATGTGGATTGACAGTTTTTTACTGACATGGTTTTGATTCTCCCGTGGTTTCCACAAGGGAAATGAGGGCTCTTGAGAGAAGCCAAAGAACACAGAGTCTAGATGTGAATATAATCAGTGATAAGTAGAGAAATTCTTGAGAGCCTGTATGAATAGATCTTTGTCGTAGACAATCTTATTACCTTTTAGGGACCCCTTCCCAAGAAGATACCTCTCTATAATAAGACATCATGAAGGGGAGTCTAGCCTTTGTTTGTGGAGTACCTGTTCTATGGATGGTGAACATCAGTCTCAAGTGGTTGGCCATTCTGTCCGTATAACATAAGACAGACAATCAGGTTTATTTTGTACAAATCTGTACTCAGAAATGGGCTGTTTGACTTTGAACACTCACTTCATCTAGCCTAATCTTCTTGTTTTGGAAGATGAAAAAATCATAAGTTCTTTCCTCTTTCTGCATTACAAAGTTCTTATAAGGACAACTGAAAAGACATTTATAAGTTCAAGGTCAAAAAAAAAGAAATAAAAGGTAATTATATTTGTTACTTAATATCCTCTTAACTATATTTTGGAGAAGAAATACAAAATAGTATATTTTTCAAATGCTAGAAACAATTGAGATTCAGCAATTGTCTGAGATGCACAGAAAAACTTACCAAGTCAGCTGAGACTGCAGTTGTGATCAGTGCATAAGGACCATTGACAAGAGCTCCACTGATAAGAAGCATAACTGGTAAAGATCAGTAAGAACAAATTAGAAAATAGGGGGTGGGGAGTCTTTTCCCAATCAGAACCTATGTACTTGTAATAATTCCTTAAGTTTTCTGTTTTGCCCTCTAAGCTGCCATATCTAGCATCCAGTGTTCATTCTCTTCAGTGTGTAGTTGCATACAGCTACCTGGATGTATACAATCCAAGTAAGAGAAGGATTATCTTTTATCTTTGAAGGAATTACAAGGATTTACATTTGGAAGGACCAAATATATTATCTTCCAAACACATTTCATAAAATCATAAATTTAGAGTTGAAAGAATCTTAGAAGTCATTCAGTTCAATTTCTTTTTAGAAATGGAAGAATAGCCTGAGTGAAGTTGCATGATTTGACCAAGATCACCAATCTAGTGTGTTTCAGAGGCAGTCCTAGAACACAGCTCTTCCTGGCCTTAAGGCTACCTTTCTTAGCCACTATATTTTTTCAGTTATTTAACCTGTCTTTTCAAAATATTTTTAATTGTCATCCCTCCTCATCCTGATTCTCAAATGATAGTATCTCTGAATAGTCTAGTAATGTGAATATTTACTTAACCCTTTACCCCCTTGCCATGCCCCAATATATTTGTTTGGCATCTGAAGGTTCTCATAAGTTTGAGATTTTATTAAAATAAGGCAATCTGTAGCAGCAACAGAAAAGATAATGTAAATTGTATGTATTATTTCATTATTGCATATTATTCTAACCACTAACTGCTATGACAACCTAGGTAGAAAAATCTAAGGAATACTATGTGAAAGGGACCAAAAAATCTTTTAATTATAAATCAACACTTACCACAGGCAAGATTGCAATAATTATTTTGAGCATCTTGACTTTTCTCAACTTCATTCTTGCCAGAAATTAGGCTGAGTTAATAGGACACTATGTGGCCTTTTGGAAGTTTGAACATTGGTCAAGGAGGGTTACTCAGGGATATAACGTCATATCATTTGTTTTTCAGAAGACTTTAATGACTGTTCTTTAATAACAAATTATAAACATCCATTAAATTTCCCCTTTAGGAATAGAGGAATATTTAAGAGGTGACAGAAGCATAATTTGATATTGTTGCTTGCAGAAAGTTAAAAATAGCTTTCTTTTTACATAACTGGCCCAAAATGTTGAGTATGAACAGCGTACAGTGGGTTGGAAACTGATGACAGCAATAGAAAGAACAAGGCTTTGATTGTAGGAGGCCTGTTTCTTGATGAAGTCACACCCTGAGGCTCTTGATAAGGCTGGCCATACTCCAGGAGCCAAATGATGCACTAATTACACTAACTGCTATAGTTCTGAACTCCCAAAACATGCCTTCATATACAGTACTGAACCACAGGCGAGGAAGAAGCCAAAGTAGTGTTCATATTTCTAAGTTTACCTTTTTGACTTTGAAAAAAGTCAGTTTCCTCTTTAAATAAAAAAGTATCTCTATCCACACTTTCCCTTGACCACTTGACACTAAGGATTTGTAACTGTTCTAAACAATGTTCTATGCACTCTACTTTCATAATCTGTTCTAATACTATAGATGTACAACTCTCACAATATGACTGAATTTGGGACATGAATTTGTGTTGTTTCCCTCAACCTAAAGAGAAACAAATAAGTTTTTTTTTTTTAAGACCATCCTCTACCTGCATTGTTTCCTTGTTTATAATCACTGGATTTTGTATTTTGAAAGTCTTACCCTCCCATGTGAACAACACACCAAACTTAAGAATAATGCTTAGGAAAAAAATACACAATGTTCTCACCTATTGTGGCTTCTAGGCCCATTTTACTGACCATGGAGAACATATAGAGCTGCCAAAGTTAAAAAAAAAAAGTCAAAGTTATTTTTATGGCAAAAGAATGGAATTCATAATTAGAACTATGAGAGAAGAGATAGTATTTAATCAGATTACCATTTTTTAAAATGTATACAGTGGAACCCTGTCATAGTAGTAAATCAGTATATAGATTTAGATATATTAGTTTTCCATTCAAGAGATTTAAGTTCAATAGTGGCTCTCCCAGTTGTTATCCGTGTGACCTTGACAAAATATCTTCAAATGAGATAATGATGTTCATATCCCCGACTGTACTGGATTTTGGCTTAAAATATAGAAATGATAGGCTCTTGGCAAAGAAGGGAATATACCTAATAAGGACCAATAAAAATCTATTTGCCTGGAGACTTGAGTATATAGAACCTAAGAAGAAAATCAGCAATAAAATCCATCGCTTTGGATATCTACATACAACTAGAAGACTGGACAAAGTCTTTAAAGAAATAACTTTTAAGAAATAGACCTATCCAAAAATCAAATGGGCTGCCTTGGAAAATAGTATGTCTCCTTGCTCATTGGACACCTTCATGAAAATGCCACATGATGCAGAAGACATTTTCGTTCAGGTTCAGGTTGGACTGAGATTCTGTGATTCTGAAATGAACAAAGTATAAGAATTCCCAAAAAATAGAGATTACAATGTGAGGATACAAATTTGATCTCACTGATTTCACTTAGAATTGGTGGGATGTGACTCTGGGTTATAATATGATTCTGGGAGTACATACATTATTTAAAAAAAACCCACAATAAATAAAGGGGACAATGGAATAGCATTGTATTTTAAGAAGATATTCTCATGTAAGGAAATCCAGGAACCTGAGGCAACAATTATGATGGAGAACACTTGTGTAAGAATCAAAGGAGACAGAAACAGAAATCATATTGTTGGAATATACTATAGACTACCTAGACAGGAGGAATTAGATAAAGAAGCTAAGAAAGAGATTCCAATTCTGTCACAGAAACATTATTTGTAGTGAAGGGGACCAACTATCTGGATATTTGCTAGGGCTCTCTTTTTCTCTGAAAAAAAGGAAAGCAGTTGTTTTGCTTTAATGATATTTTTATTTATCAATGTATATAAAACTTCATGGTTTGCAAAACTCTTTACATATTATCAAAGTTGATCCTCCCAATAACCTTGTAAAGTAGGTGTTATTATTATCACCACTTTTCAGTTGAAAAAACTGAGGGCTGAAAGTTATCAAGTGACTTTCCTAGCTAGTAAGAGTCTGAAGTAGGATGCAGTCTTCCTTCAGTCTTCTAGCCACTGTACCACCTAGTTACAAAAACAGAGGGGGGAACAGCTATTTCAGTAGAAGCCCCTGCTTTAGAACTGAAACTTTGCTTTTTAAGTAAAAATATTCTAAACTGCAACTGCATCTGACAAGGTACATAACATTCTGCCCTAGAGCTGGACCTTGTTGTAAACAGCTAGGAGGAATTGGATCTTAAAGAATAAATAATAAGGAACTCGGAATGAAGCAAGCACTCCTTTGATTTGGTGATAAAAGAGGTGAAAGGTAGACACTATTTGAGGTAAACCCTACATTTTGGGAGAACAGATTTAAAAGGGTTCAGAGAAAGGATAGGTAGAATCTAGTGGCACACAATTTACTATAGAGTTTAGCAAGAGGAATGAAGAGATGTTAAGAATGAAATTCTGGAGACATAAACAGAAATCATTCCAATGATGAGGAAAAAGGAAAGACATCTTGAAGACATCAGTGTGCCTCCACAGGGAACACTGAAAAACTTTCAACTGAAGATCTTTAAAACATGTATAAAAAATATGAAAAAAACAGGTAGCAGAAAACAAATACAAAATGACATAGTCCTTTAAGAGCAGTATTGGAATGATTCATGTAGCCATGGATTCATTCTGCCCTAGAGTTAGACCTTATTATAACCTTATCGTATATTATATGAATCCATGTATTCATTCTGCCCTAGAGTTGGACCTTATTGTAACTTTATTATGTATTATATGAATCCATGGATTCAGTCAGAGGGCCACACATGAGGACCTAGAGAGCCACACGTGTCCTCGAGGTCGAAGGTTCCCCACCCCTGACTTAAGTTATGTTGAGGAAAACAAATGAATTGAAGAAAGAATAAGGAGGATGAGATGATCATAATGGGTGACCATAAAAAGTCAGAGAACTTCTTAACCTTTGTTTTCCTTCCATTATTTTTTCTTTCTGAAGAGAAAGATTGTTGAATTGGGAAAGATACATGAAAAATAACTGACAAAGTGAAACCAAAGATACACAAAGAGAAAGTAATAACTAATTATCCTCAATAAGTTCAAGCACCAGCCCAGATATGCCACTTACTAAAATAAGTGGTAAATATGGTTGCTAAGCTACTGATACAATCTCTATAAAATCATGGAGAATGCAAGAGGCACTACAGATTAGAGCAGGGCAAAGGCTGGCTTTTAATAAAAGGGAAAACTGTGAAATATATTTATTTAAAGGATTCTCTGTTAAAGTCCCATTCTGATTATTTATTGTTGTATTGAGGGTGTCTCTGGGTTCTTGAAGGCTATACTATCACAACACAAGTTCTGGGGGCTATCATGAAGCCAGAAAGGCTTTAAAAATGGCACCAGTGATATGCTTTGTGTATCTTGTCTGTCTAGCGAAGTTTCAAGGGCTCATCATCAGTTTTGCTCCGGGATGTTGAATCTTTCAGCCACACCAGCTGTCAAAAATCAAGTACTACATGATTTCCATCTATATGTAGGAGCTGTGGTATGTAGTGGTGGAAGGAATCTCTCCATCATAGAATCCTGAAGTATTAAAGAATTATTTTAAAGACTGAATATTTACAAATGGAGTAGTGATCACTCATTTCCAGCACAGTTTCAAAAAACAGGTCATGCATGCCACACAATGAATTTCTTCCTTTAAAAAAATAAAACATATCTAGCCTTGTATTTTCTGTACCTTTCAGTCAATTTAGGTGACTATAAAAATGTTGTTTCCTTTCAAATATATTATATGAACCACGCCTGGTGGCTTGCTTTCAATACATGTATCCATTATTGTCATTAAGGTTTTCTAGGGATAGGAAAGTATTTGATGAATAGGAAATATAAGAATGGAATGGGTAATCCTAATTAGAATACTTTGGTATATGAAATCTCTCTTCCTAGTTGCTTAAAGCATTTTTTATTTAACCTGAGATCTCAGGAGCTTTCTCAGGAAACACATTTTTGAGTATGTTACCCTTGGACATTTTCTCTGGTGGTTATCCAAGAAATACGTCCATTAAATATGGATTGTGTTGGTTAAATATGGATATTTATACACACACACACACACACACACACGTTTGATTTATAAATATATCCATTGAATATGGATGGTGATTAAATATATCCATTTGCACATTCTCACTATGGTTCCAGTACTTTGGGTCAATTAAAAAAAATGGTTTCCTGAAATGGGGTATTCAAGTTTTTTGTTTTCTTACTTTCTTTGAAGAGTCCAGTTTTGGTGGGGGGACTATCAATCCATCCTCTATTTTCCAGATCAGCTTTTAAAAAAAATAGTATGTAGCTAATGTGTTCTGAATTTGTTTTTTTTTTGACCTTTTAAGATTTTTTTTGTTATATTATTGAATGTTTAGTTCATTTCTTTCTTTTCTTCATGATGTTCATTGCTTTGTTAAGAATTTTCAGTTACTGTTTTAAGCTAGTTATTTTATTCTTTATTATTCCCTTCAGTTTTATATTGGGTTTTCTAATTGACGTCAGAATTCTTATGGCCATTCTATTCTCTTTTCTGGCATTTTGGTTGTAATTATTATTGATTTGTTGTCTACTTCACAGTTTTATCCTAGTTTTTTTTTACCTTGCAGTTTGTCTTCATTGTACTAGAGTCTTTCTTTGCTTGCTCATTTCTTTAATCTTTGTGCTATCTGCATACCTCCATTCTGAGGCTTGGCTCCTGAACTTTCGAGAGGTGGATTCTGGGTGAGTCACTTCCTAGAGGACATCCTGCCAGATTACAATAGACACTGAGGTGACTGGTAAAGGTCCTTGGTGAATATATACCCCGAGCTTCACCTCTCTTTGGATTTACCATTACATGGAGCCTATGGTGAGGGTGGTAAGGGTGAGGATTAGCCTATGGTGAGGTGAGGTAAGGGACCAGAGCTCAGAGTGGAAAGGTAATCAGGAGCCAATAGCAGTGATTTATGTTGGGATGAGTAGTGAAAGCCCTTGGTGGATGATCACCCAGCTTGCTGTTCATTTTAACCTTCATCTGTCTTTGGAACCATTAGAGATACCAATGGAGTCTATTACACAGGACCTAAAGTCATGTGTGAAGGGAGGGACACAAGAAGGAATAGTAAGACCAGAATGTAGAGATCACATCACATAAAGAATGGAGAGCTGGTAACAGTTAGAAACAGGATCATTGGTGAAAGCTTCTGGTGGAGGATAACACCGCAGGAAGCTGTTCCTGCTTTTCATCTGTCTCTGGAGCCACTAGGGCCACCTCCACTTCCTGACAATTGTTGGGGGGAGGGCAGCTAGGTGATGAAGTGGATAGAGCACTGGCCCTGAAGTCAGGAAGACCTGAGTTCAAATCTGGCCTCAGCCCAAACATTTGACACTTACTAGCTGTGTGACCCTGGGCAAGTCACTTAACCCCAATTGTCTAAAAAAAACAAACAAACAACAACAAAAAAACCCAAATGATGTAAGTTTGGGGGCAGCTAGGTGGCACAGTGGATAGAGCACTGGCCCTGGAGTCAGGAGGGCCTGAGTTCAAATCTGGTCTCAGACACGTTAACGCTCACTAGCTGTGTGACCTTGGGCAAGTCACTTAACTTCGATTGCCAAAAAAACAAAACAATTGTTGGAGTGGGGTAGGGTGGGTGGGCACAAAAAACTCATAGTGAGCAGCCAATAATATGTCATTTCTTCTCTCCTGTTTTGGAGCTCTTTTCCTTTCTCCTTTTTTTGATTGTTCCTTTATTATATTTGAAACATGTCTTACTGTTTTGAGGGGATGCTTGAGTAAGACACAACATTTTACTCTGCTATCTTGCTGAAATGCCTATATTTCAGCAAAGTATTTGATAATATTTACTACGTTATAGTTGTGGAAAATATGGAGACATATCAGATAGATGATAGAATAATTAGGTAGGTTTATAACTCTTTAGATGACCATATCCAAAGAGGAGTGATTAGTGAGCTTATGTTAACTTGAAGAAAGGTTTTTAGAAGAGTAGCCAAGAAATCTGTCTTTAGCATTTAGATATTCTATTAATTTCTATTTCTATCAATGAAATTGGATGGAGACAAAGTAGGTATACTTATCAAATTTTCAGATGATAACAAAGCTGATAAAGATGACTAAACATGTTGGATAATAGATTCAGGATTCAAAATAATAGAGTTAGGATTCATAAGATCACATATTTAGAGCTAGAAGGCACATTATAGATGATTTAGTCTTAACACCCTCATTTTATAGATGAAGAAATTAACATTTAGAAGGGTTAAGTAGTCAGATAGGTAGTAGTGGCAGATTTGGTATTTGAACCCAGGCTCTCAGATCACAAATCCTGTGCTTTCCCCATCATACTACAATTTCAAGAGACATACACTTTGTAACCCTTAAATTTATATATAAGTATCAGTTATAGTTGTTGTTATTACTGGTAATGATAGGCTGAATCTAATAAGATTAAATTGAAGGGGAAGAAATGTAAAGTTTTTAATTTTATTTTAAAAATTCAAGTTCACACATGTAAAATAGGAGAGGTATAACATTTAGAAAGCAGTTAATCTGAAAATGACCATGGGGATTTAAAAAAGTACAGAACTAGAAAAAATGGTTAGAAATGGCAGAGTGTTAGATTTAAATTTAATGTAAGAAGAAATTTCCTTAAAAAATTAAGAATTTTCCAAAAGATAACCTCTTCAGAAGACAGTGGATGGCCCCTCACTGTAATTTTTCTTTCAAAAGACAGATGGCAATTTGTTGGTGATGTTGAAGGGATTCTTAGTCAGTTACAGATTAGACTAAATGGCCAATGAAGTTCATTTCAACTCTGAAATTTTTTATCTGTGGTTGTTGTAAGGAGTGATTTTGCAAATCTTAAAAGCAATATTATTATGAAACGTCCAATTTTGTCTTCCCCCCCGTACTCTTATTATTAAAACTATCCCTAAACCAAAGACTGTTTTTGTTTAATAAGAATAAATGTGTCCCTATCAGATTGGCCAACATGACAAAACAGGAAAATGATAAACGTTGGAGAAGATGTGGGAAAATTGGAACACTAATGTATTGTTGGTGGAGTTGTGAAAGGATCTAACCATTGTGGAGAGCAATTTGGAACTATGCCCAAAGAGCTATAAAGATGTGTATACCCTTTGACCTAGCAATAGCACTTCTAGGGCTATATCCCAAAGAGATAATACAAATGGGAAAAGGACCCACATGTACAAAAATATTCATAGCAGTTCTTTTTGTGGTGACAAAGAATTGGAAATTGAGAGGATGCCCATCAATTGGGGAATGACTGAGCAAGTTGTGGTATATGAATATAATGGAATACTATTGTGCTATAAGTAATGATGAACAGGCTGACTTCAGAAAAACCTGGAAAGACTTGTATGGTCTGATGCTGAGTGAAGTGAGCAGAACCAAGAGAACGTTGTACACAATAACAGCCACGTTGTGTGATGACTGATATTGATAAACTTAACACTTCCTGGCAATACAAGGATCTAAGATATCTCCAAAGGCCTCATGATGGAAAATATTATCCATATCAAAAGAAAGAATTATGGAAATTGATTGCTATATTTTTCCCTCTTCTGTTGAGTTTTGTTTCCTCTTTTTGGTGGTTCCTCCTATAGGTTCTAATTTTTACTTACAACATCACTAATGTGAAAATATGTTTAATAGGAATGTATATGTATAGCCTATATCAGATTGTGTGCCAACTTGGGGAGGGTGGTGGGGAGGAAGGGGGAGAAAAATTTTAAACTCAAAAGCATATGGAAGCGATTGTTGATAAATCAAAATAAATTAATAAAAAATTTTTAAAAAAGAATAAATGTGTCAACACATGTTTACCTTCACATTCCTTATTTCATCTCACAGAAATAGCTAACACTTATTAATGTGTTGTGTCTAGTTCTAGGTTCAATAATTTGAGAGTAATATGAAGAAGCTGAAGGAAACAGAATAGAACAATAAACATGAACTGAAGGAGAGACAGACCTGAAGAAGGATGTAAAAATAGCAATTACTAGGCTTGTGGAAAGGATGGATAATAAGTGGCCTTAATAAAAATGTTTATGTAAATAAAGACTCATCACATGAAATATTTTGCATGGCTATTTTCCATCTATATTAAGGAGAGAAAAAAGACATCAATTTCAGGCACAGCAGAAAGGAAACAGGAAGAAAAGAGAAGATTTAGTGGGAGAAAGAGTAACAGAAACTGGGTTGGTAGTGGAGGTTCAGGAATTGTTTTTCCCTACGCAGTTTTAAAAGTGGAGTACATCTATTTGGATCGATTTTTAGGTAGAATCTAATTTGAGAGAGGAAATGAGCTAGATAACCTGTCCAAATGTTCCAACAGGATTACTATATAGATTTAGATAGCTTTTCTTTATCATTATGTTATAGCTATTTTATTCCTTTTTTAAATTCTTCCTTCTAGAACCGTCACATCTACTGAAATTGCACTTTTTCTGCTGCAACTTAAGGTGGGAGTTAGTTAGCAGTAGGTTTAATAGTTTGAGTCTGTCCTCTTATGCCTTATAGATATTCAGTTAACCTCATCAAGTTTTATATTGCAGCAGCATTGAAAATAGAGGGGAAACAAACCCGGTGTTGTACAGTGCAGTGTCAAGTTTTAGGGTTCTTGAATGCTTTGTCAGCAAAATGGAAATTCTGGCAAGCTGAAAATGTTCTCAGTACCACTCTAACTTCAGGTCATAACTGTGTTTGACAAAATTTCTCATGCTATCAGTCAAGACAGAGATGTAGGCTACAACAGGGCAGTCAAACTCCCCTTGCCAAGAGCCGGTGTGGCCTGAACCAAATTAAAATGTAATTGGGAGATGTTTAACAAAATAAATAAAAATACAATACAACATAGATAATATTGATTTGTGGTTTTTTAAAGTCAATATACAGTCCACATACATCTCTTTCTACTTCAATTTGACACCACTGGGCTAGAGGATAAAATAGGTAGTTTTTGAACTAGTTGAAGGATTGAACACAAAGATTGGTCATTAATGTTAACTTGGATAGTATGTCTAGTGGAATGGCCTAGGAATCTAAGGCCTTGTATTCTTAATTTTTACCAATGACTTGCAAAATGGCATGTTTGTTAACTCTGTAGATGATACCAAGTTTTGAGGGCTATTTAATACATGACTTACAGAGCCCAATTCCCATAAGATCTCAATAGGCCAGAAGGATACTCTTTGTCCAACGAGACAGCATTGAATAAGGATAAATGTAAAATTTTACATTAGGGGGTCAAAAAATCAATTCCACAAGTATAGAGGGTAGAACTTGTTACCAGACAACAGTTCCTATGAAAAAGATCTGGGGACCAAAAACTGGAAATTAAGAAGGTGACCATCAGTTGGAAGAATGAACGAATACATTAAGGTATATGAATGGAATGGAATTATGGTACCATAAAAAATGACAAAAGGAATGGCTTCAGAGAAACCTGAGAGCACTTGAGTGAACTGATGCAGAGTCAAAGAATCAGAATGGGGAAACAGTCCACATAATGATTTCAACAATACAAAAGAAAACAACTGTGAAAGACTGATGAGAAATAATATATCTTGGTAGACAGATGAATGTTGAGATGAATTTTCAGATACTTTCAGTACATGCAGGGATTTGTTTCAATTGCCAATACTTATTAAAAGGGAAGGATTTTCTTTTCTTTGAAAGGCAGAGAATTGTGGGAAAATGGAGGGAATAATGATAATGATAAAAAAGAAGAAAAGAGCATTAATTAAAATTAAATATTAAAAACATATGTAGAAGAAAAGAGAAGGAATTTCAGAAGAGGACTTTGATAAGCAGACAACCATTGGATTTCTAGTGCCAAATTTAAATAATACATACATGTGTGTATTTTAAAAACCAAACTACAGGGGCAGCTAGGTGGTACAGTGGATAGAGTACTGGCCTTGGAGTTGGACCTGAGTTCAAATCTGGCCTTAGACACTTGACACTAGCTGTGTGACCTTGGGCAAGTCACTTAACCCCAAATGCCTCACCAAAAAACAACAAAACAAACAAAAACAACAAAAACCAAACTACATAATAGAAATTCATAGTGCCATATATAATCTTTTTTTGTTCTTCTTTTTCTAAGAAATTTTATTTTAGTGATGCTTGTAAAATTCACCATAATAAAATGTTTTAAAAATTAAAAATAAATCAAGAGAATAAGACAAAAAAGAAAAAAGATGGCTGTAGTGGATAATAATAGGCAGGATAGGACAGCTGAAAAAGTTAATGCTATCCAAAGTTGTATTAAGAGAGACATAATTTCCAGAGGTAATAATTCTATGATCTACTCTGCTCAGGCCACATCTTGAATATTATGTTCAATTCTGGACAACATGTTTTAGGAAAAACACAGACAAGTTGGAATATGTGCAGAAATGTGTGATCAAGATAGTGATAGGACTGGAGAACATGCCATGGGAGGAGTGATTAATGAACTGGGAATGCTTAGCATGGCAAAGAGAATTGGAATGGACATGACAGATGTATTCAAGTATTTGAAGAGTTATCATATGAAGAGACTATGCATTTTTTGCTTGGCCTCAGAAGATAGAAATAGAAGCAATGGATGACAGTTTCTGAGCAGACTTAGATGATGTGGAGAAAAAACAACTTCCTAATAATCAGAACTATCTAAAAACATAATGGGCTGCTCTCTTCAATGGATGTTTAAGGCAGAAAGTAGATGACCATGTCTTAAGAATGTTCTGGATGAGATTTTTAGTGAAATCCAAGCTCTCTTTTGATTCTTTGATTCTATGATTTTTTTTTTAATATAAGACAGACCATGTGTCTGTAGTTTATGGACCAGCCCTACCTAAGTCTGGAAAGACTCAGCTCACCACCAAAAGGTTAGCCACCAAGTGATGGCTGCTCTTAGGCCTCACTCAATTGTGAAATTACTAAGGCGAGGAGGGGTTTTGATTTGCATTAGTGGAGGGAATGTTTACTTGAATGAACTCATGGGTATTTCAAAATACTGAAGTAGATCCATAAGCTTAAGGTAACTGCCAGTTAGTGAGGGTATGTCACATTGAATTGTTGGAATGTGTCTTCCCCTGTCCACAACCCCAGTTCATCCATGGGTTCTACCTGAGATTGCATTCAATAGCTAGGGGAAGAGTACTGAGGCAGAGACTAGTTAAACTCATATTCTTCCTAACATCCTTTCTACATTGTTACATATCCTGAACACTTAAAATAGGTTAACTATGCAAAATGAAGGAGAAACCTTGACTGCTTATGAAGAGCACTTATTTATAATTACCGTAAAAGGAAATAAATGAGAAAGCGTCCCAAATTTTATTCTCATTTTTTTGGGCGGAGGTGCTTTAAGATGGGCTTCTTAGTTTTGTGTTTAGTAGCTGAACCTGGAAACATGACCTAATTGCTTTATTATGTAAATCTCTGTTCACTGCAATATAAGAAAGTAATAGTTTCATAATACAAGAATCACTGAATTTCAGAGTTGAAAGTTCTATTAAATGTCCTCTAGACCAAGCCACTGTCTTCTTGACACAAGTATCTTCTTCATCATCCCTGACAAATGGTTCTCTAGTGTACACATGGAAAACTTTCAGTGATGTGTAACTCACTACCTAGACAGGCAACTTATTGCATTTTTGGGCAGCTCTTTAAATTCATCTTTATGTTGTATCTTAAATTTTCGGAAGCCAAGCAAAATAACACACACCTGATCTATGTAAGGCCCTATATTCTAGTTATGGGGATTCAAAGTCTTTACTTTCTTTCACATGAAAGACTTCCAACTACAGACAGTTTCTGCTTTATGTAAGTTACCATTACTCATACCCCTATGCAAAACAATTTTTATGTAATGTGAATATGCCCAGGATGTGGGAAGGGAGGAAGGCAGAAAGAGGGAGGAAAGGGGCTGGCTCCAGTGGAGGGATGGGGCTGGCACATGGGTCAAGGACAAGTAGGGGCTGGGGACAGAGAAACAAGAGCAGGAGGAGGAAGACAAAGGGGGCTGGGGCCAGTCATGTGGGGGCCTGATTGGAACCAAGAGTAAGAAAGGGGTGGGGTGGGGAGATATGGGGAGGTCAGACACGGATATAGACAAGAGAGGACAGACAACATGGGGGGTCTGGGGACAGATATGTGGTACCTAAATGTGGACTGATGGAAGACAGACATATGAGGGCTGGGCTCACGAGCAGGTGTGTGGAGCAGGGGAAAGGTATCCTCTGTGTGTTGCCCTGGTGGCAGTCTTTTCATGTGTCTTTTTTTCTTTCACTTGGAGGCTTTTTTTTAGTTTTTTTTAAAGATTTTTTTTTGTGGGTACATGGGAGGCTGCTGAGCTGAGGGGAAAAAGAGAGAGAGAGAGAGAGAGAGCAAGAGAGTGCACAGTATTATACATTAAAGTTAACAGGTTTTTTTGGGGGGAGAGGAATGTGGATTTCTTTCAGAATTCTTTATGTAAATATGATTATATATGATTATGTAAATTATGTTGAATATGCGTAATGCAAATGTATGTAAAGTGAGAACTGTCTGTATTTGGAAATAACCTGTGAGTCTTTTTTTTTTTTTGTTTTCTCTATGCTAGACAGTAACAGTTTCCACTCTCATTCTGAATAGATGCTTTTAAGTGAAAGCCAAAGAAACAACTGAAAAGAAACTTCAGAGGCCTTAGGACCTCTATCTTATTGTAATACCACACATGACACCCTACATAAGTGGCAGCTAATATTCTTTTATAAGCCATCTGAGGAGTTCCAACTTTTAGACCCTGTGAGTCTATGAGATTCTACCGCTTTGATTGGCAACCCATTCTAATGTGATCTGTCCCTTTCCTTAATTTATGTCTGTATGTTAATTTCTGTTTGTAATAGGAATGAATTTTAGAAAAAAAAATCCTAGTTGGTAACTTAGCAAACTATTCAAGCATCATCTTGCCCTCTTTGCCTTTTGAAGTCCCCAGCCAATTATGCTGAAATACTGAAACTATAAGGAAAAAATGATGGTGCCTCAACTACCAATGTACCACTAGAGCAGAAGCAGAGTAAGACCTCAAATTCTTACCGCTGGAGCTGCTAGCAGTAGCATTAATCCACAGGTACAAGCCCGCTTTCCCAGCCTATCAGAAACCACACCTGCCAAGATTCCACCTGAAAAAAAGAGAAAAAGATAAGTGTGGCACATTGGTAGGACTGTGTGTTGTGCAACCCCCTTACATAGAGCAGCTAGGTGGCACAGTGGATAGGGCACAGGGCTTTGACTCAGGGAGACTTGAGTTCAAATTTGGCTTTAGACACATTAGCTGTGTGTTCCTAGGCAAGTCACTTAACTCCTATTTACCTCAGTTTCCTTATCTTTAAAATGGGGGTTATAATAATGCATACCTCTCAGGATTGTTGTGAGGATCAAGTGATGCCATAATTGTAGAGCGCTTAATGCGGTGCCTGACATACATTAAGTGCTATATAAATGTTAGCTATTATTATTAGCTATCATTGCAAGATTCAACAGGATCTGAGGTCTGACCATACTTATGTTTAGGTCACCCAATCACAACCTGCCACTTAAATCATTCTCTTGCTTGCTTTTAACCTTCTGAGATTTTTAATGATTGTTTCTTATTAATATATTTTCAATCTTGTTCTCATTGATTACATAATTAGCTCATGTCTCCCCATTCCAGTTCATTAAATAATCATATTTAGTTAAGCCAAAAAAAAATCCCATTAGTAATGCTTATATTTCTCCATAGCTAAATACGACACTTGTGGAATTTCTAAAATTTATTAATAAATAGCATCAATAAGAAAGCAAAGACATATATAATCATTCACATTATTTTGGCTTTGACCAGTGTCACAGATTGTATCACTTCAAACCCTCAACATAGCAGTATATACTCCTCTTCACTTGTCTGGAAACACAATCTCAAGTTCATTCATGATACCAAAGTACAAGTCTTACAAATCTTGAAAAAATATTTGTCCTGAAGATAAGGATTAAATTCAGTCTCTTAGAAAGTATGCCACAGGGGCAGCTAGGTGGCGCAGTGGATAGAGCACCGGCCCTGGGTTTAGGAGGACCTGAGTTCAAATCTGGCCTCAGACACATAACACTTACTAGCTGTGTGACCCTGGGAAAGTCACTTAACCCCATTGCCTAGCCAAAAAAAAAAAAGAAAGAAAGAAAGAAAAGAAAGTATGCCAGATTAGTCTTTGTGTAACCTAGGTTTGAAGCCATTTGCATAACACTCCTCATTGATAAAGAGAATGATGAATCAATGCTGTGTACCTACATGAGAGGCAGAGTTGGCACCAGAGCTTTAGAGAGGGAGACACATTCTTCTTGATTCCTGCTTCAAGAGAGGACACACATGGTTCCAGACCCTCTTCAGGGAGAAGACCCATGGAGACAAAGAACCTATAGGGGAAAACAGCTTCTCAACATTTCCCTAATTTCTAGCTTTCTCCCTAGAGACTTTTGGAGAATTTGCCCTTGGATAAAATAGGGTCCTCTCTCTATTGGTTAAGCTATGATATCTTCCTCCCAGAGGGGGAGCTCATTCACTCTGTATTGTCTGGTACATTCTAATCTGTATAATTTTTAGATTTTCTATTTTTATCTGCTTGGATAAATGAGTATAGTAATCCACTATTTGTGATGGTCTTTTGTGTAACTAGCATATGGTGGGAAGGAATCAAGCCTGCAGATATAAGGTTTGGGGTTCCCCTTCCCCTATAAGAAACATCAACCAGCAAAATAGCTTGGACCTAAACAAAAATTCCCCTTGACTAGCAATATTTAGGTGAAGTTCTGAAGATAAATGAAATTTTAGCTTAATTGGTGGTGCAGCAGATAGATTACTGCTCTCGGAGCCAGGAAGCCTTAAGTTCAAACCTGGTCTCACATACTTACATGCTATAAAACACTGGGCAAGTCATTTAACCTCTATCTCAACTATAAAATGGGGATAATAGCACCTATGTTTCATGGTTGTTTGTAAGGATAAAATGAGACAGTATGTGTAAAAGCACTTAACAGCACAATGCCTGGCACATAGTGGGTACCATATAAAAGGTTATTTCCTTCTTACCTTCTCTCTAGTACCCTTCCCTCTTAGGGAAGAACAGAGCAGGCAGACTTATAGCCCTTTCTTCTGATCCTTGTAGGCAGGAATCAAAGTCTTTCCAGAGCTATCTCTCTATGTCTCCTCATTAGCTGCATTTAGAAAACTCTTGTACCTAGTTTATTTGGGCAATACACACGGCCCCTATACTTGCCCTCTCTTCAGGCATCACAGGACGTAATCTCGCCAAAATACATTATACTTGCCAGCCTCTCAAAACTCTTCGTATAATTCTTATTAGTTTATAAGGTTTCTTGATAACATAGCTCTTGTGAAGTTTCCCATTAGCTCCTTCCAATCTGAGTTCTCCACAGACTCCTCATAGATCTTCATGGATTTCTCCCTCCCCTCACAATATTAATTCTCTCCCTGTCTAATGGTTTCTAAAATAGATTTTTTTTGCCTATAAACATGATCAAGCTTTCTCCTCCTTTAAAAGACTGTCATTTGTTCCTATCATCTATGCTAGTTATTGTTTTATCTCTCTCTTTTTTCTCAGTTAAACTTGAAAAAGCTGTCTACCTTTGCTGTCTCCACTTTCTCCTCTCACTCTTTGGCTTCATCATTCAATTGAAACTTCTCTCTACAAAGTTACCAGTGATGTTTTTAATTGTCAAATCCAATGGCCTTTTCTCAATCCTTATCTTTCTTAACCTTTCTATAGCATTTGACACTACTTACCATTTTTTCCTCACGGATATTTTATCCTCCCTGGCTTTTTGTGATGTCACTCTTTCTCTGTTCTCCTTCTACCAATCTCACTTGTCTTCTCAGCCTTTGCTGGATTTTCATTTATATTATTCCTACCAACAGTGAAAGACTTTGCCCTGGGTCCTCTCTATAATGTCTCACTTGGTGATCTCATCAGTTTCCATGGTTCACCTCTCATCTCAACTCAGATCTGATCCATATGTTCATATTTCCATCTTAGTCTTTCTCTTAAGCTATAATCCCAAAACACTAACTGCTTTTTGGACATTTTGAATTGGACATCCCATTGCTAATGCATACTTAACATGTTTAAAATGGCACTCATCTTTTCTTTATAACCCAACCCCTTCCAAACTTCCCACTCATTGTCATGATTACAACCATATTTCTATTCACCCATATTCACAACCTGAGTGTCATCCTTAACTCTTTATTCTTATTAACACCCCATATGTAATGAGTTGATGAAATTTGTTATTTCTTTCTCAACAACAAGCCTCCTATACATCCTCTTCTCTCTATTCAAAGATCCTTCACCATAGTTTAGACCCTCATAATTTCTCACCTGACTGATTACAAGAGTGCCCTAATGTAAATCTCTAACTCAAACCGTTCCCCACTCCAATCTTTTCTCCACATGGCTTCTAAAATGCTTTTTTTGTAAAGCATGAATCCAACCATGTTACTGTCCCATTCAATAACTCCACTGACTCCTTATTACCTCTAGAATGAAACATAAATTTCTATTTAGCATTTAAAATTCTTTGCAACCTAGAAGTCCTTTAAGACATTACTCCTCTACATACACTCTATACTCCAGCAATATAGTTATGGCCTACTTGTTCCTCAAACACAATACTCTATGCCCCATTCAAATGCCTTTGCACAAGGTGTCCTCCATGCCCCTCCTCCTCTTAGAATCCTTACATTCCTTTAAAAATCAGTGCTACATTCTGTAGGTGGCCTTAGTTCTCATAGCTGCTAGTACCTTACCCTCTAGGTTTACCTGGTACCTACTTTGTATGTGTTTTGCAAATACATATATCCATATCCATATATTTATACCTAATGGGAATTGGGACTGGACTTGTGATTTCATTGATATAGGAAACTCCCAGATGAGGGAACTCTTTTAACCATTGCAGGCTACTATCATCTCTGGAATTTATAATCTTAGTAAGTTATATAGAGCCCTGAGACATTAAATGACTTACCTAGGGTCATAGCCAGTATGTGTCAGTTCACAAAAATGGTTGTAGAACACTTGTGTCTGATAGCAAAAATCATACCCTTGTGACCCTTGCCTGTAGTTGAGGTAGAGGAATAAATCATGGGAGTTGAGTAAATTGGAGAACAAGAAGATTAGGGTACTTGAGGAAACATCAATGTATATGTCAAAGTCCCCTTGTATTAGGGCAGGAGTTGGTGGAGTGGTCATGGAGACAGACTGTCAATCATGCACCAAACTCATTGAGAAAAGAAGGCAAATGTCCTGGCCATTGGTAATGAAAGTCCATCAGGATTTGTAATGGTTGATCAATTTGGATAGAATGAAACTCAAAGGAGAAGTTGCTGAGTGATGATGGTAGAGAAAATCTGAAAGGGGCAAAGAGCAAAGATTATTCCAACTACCCCCACCATGACCAATGAGTTAGGTGCAACCAATACTGGAAAGGATGACCAGGGTTGCAGGTTTATTAATCCTGGAAGATTTGAATTCAAGTTCACTTATACTGGCTGTGACTCCTGTGCTAGTCATTTACCTTCCCAGTACTCCAGGCAACTCTAAGACAACAAGCTACAGAATAGCTATAGATCTGCCTTGGTAGCAGACATTCTCACTTGGAGTTCCCATATAAATGAAATCACCAATCATTCACTCACAAAAAATGGATTATGATGAAGAGCTTAATAACAATTCTACTGTCCAAGGAGGAGAGGTGAGTAAATGATCAGAGGAACGAAACCAAAAGAGCTTATATTTTCTTGCACATGTTAAGGAAGCTAGATGCCCAAAGCCTAGAAGACCCAAGTTCAAATCCAGCCTCTGACACTTACTAGCTATGTGATCCTGGGCAAGTCACTTAACCTCTGTTTGCACTGGTTTCCTTAGTTGTAAAATAGGGATAATAACAGTATTTCCCACAGTTATTGTCAGTATAAAATGAGATAATCATAAAGTACTTTGCAAACCTTAAAACACTTAACAAATGCTAGCTATTATTATATAGTAGGTGCTTAATCTTTGTTGAGTGAATTAATGAATGATTTAATGTAGAATACATGTAGAGGTGATATGAGAAGTGTGTAGATTAAGGAAAAAAAGAGGTGCTAAGAAGTCCATCACATTAAAATACGATTTTTCTTCATTACTACATGGATATTTTCCATTATATAGTTACAGTTGTATTCCGAAGATACTCAAGTATCTTCAAAGTATCAAACCTATAGGATGGCAGAAATTCAGGTGTTCTAAAGGGGGAAAGTCAAAGTGCAGGGAAGGAATTCTTCTGGGGAAATGATTATCACTGAACTGTTAAATGACATAAAGGGAATCAACTTTTTTTTTCTTTTTAAATAAGACAGTATGATAGTAATACCCGTTATCCACAGGTTAGGATACCCAAATCCAGAATGAAGTAGAAGAAAAAGTCCCTGAAATTATTTTCAAAAATCTTCCAGATTTTACTCCTTAAACCCTTACTTAGGACTTAATTAACTTTTATGAAGCATATACTTCTTTTTAACTGATGAGTTTTGTTTTGACAGTGCAGATATATAAAAAAAAAATACCTCATTACCCACTCCTCTTCTAAGTATATTCACGGAAAAAAATTATATAAAACCACTCGGTAATCTAAAAGCATGCAATTCTTACCAAAGACAGATTCTCAGTACATTTCCAGCCAATGACAACTTACAGTCATAAAGAACAGGCCTAGAGAACTGAGAGGTTAAATGAATTGCCCAGCCATATAGCCACTATGTATTAGAGATAGGGCTTAAATCCAAGTATTCCTGGCTCCTAAACCAACTCTCTCCACAACATTATATTGCCTCTGTAACATGAGATAATGCAGAGTTGTGCCGGTGATGGAGGGCCCTTAATATCATGCAAAGAAGTGTTAATTTTACTTGGTAGGCAATTGGAGACCACTAAATAGTTTGAACAGAAGTAGCATGACCATATCTAAGGAATTAGAAAAATTAATCTGGTAGCAACTTGAAAATTGGATTGTTGATACTGGATAAATCAAGTCATATGCAGTTTCTAAGAAGTGGAAGAAAAACTACAACCCAAAATAAAACAATTGCACTGGAGCAGTGATATCAAACTCAAATGGAATTGGGTTCACTGAACTATACATAAGGATGCCCGAGGGCCACAAGTTGACTTAGCTTTAAAATGTAATATTATCTGTGTTTTATTGTATTTTTATTTATTTTGTTAAATATTTCCTGATTACATTTTGATCTGGTTCAGGCCGTACTCAGGAGTGTTGTAGGTCTTCAAGTGTTTGACATCTCTGTTTAGGGGTACTAATAGTATAATATTTTTATTTTTACCTAGAATGTCATTAAAAAAAAAGTGGATTTGTGATCCCTCTACACAAGGGAAAAAAACAACAACCCATCTCCCTCCATCTATTCCCAACTGCCTTCTGTTATTCTTTCCTTTTTTACTTCCATTTTTATTTTTTCTACTAAACTTACTGGCTAGATACTCAACCACAGTTGATGTTTATGTCAAGATACAATAAAAATATGGCTTCTGAGAACTGGAAAGGGTTTTTTAGATCATTTAATCCAATCTCCTCATTTGGTAGATGAGGAAAATGAGGTGATGAATTGCCTATGTTCACGCTACTAGTTAGTGGCAAAGAGGAGTAAGAACCTATCTCTCAACTCCCAGTTGAGTGTTATGTTATACCTAGCCACTTTCTTCTGAAGACATATGAGGATAAAGTAGATTAGGTCTTATATTCTGAGGTGGTAGGACACTCAGAGTTGGTTTAGATGTATGTTGAATGGAAACTGCTCTTAACTTTGGAAAAACATTTATTCTCATGTATATAAATCCTCAGAACAGACTAGGCATGAGTATTAAAATATTTGTCCTAGTGGAACTTGGAATGAAACATTTTTAAAGCACAGGAAATCTTATGCCCACCTTCATTTCTCAGTTCCAAGAAACCCTATAGAAAAATCAACCCCAAGACTATCTGAGTACTTTCTGATACAACCAGATTAAGATACTGGTTCAACAGTACAGGATCTTAAGAAAAATATTCACCCCTTTATATTAAAACCAACACAAAAAGAGAGACCATAAAATGTCTGCTAGCCATCTGTCCAAATAGGGGGAAAAAACTAACAAACTTACCAATGATTCCTCCAACATCAAACAAAGTGGAGAGATCCCCAGCTTTTTTGGCATCAAAATGATCTAGTTAAGTGATAAATAGAACATATGATTAATGTCATGACTTTCTTCCAAAAATCAAGAGGTAAAGTCATAAGAAGGGAGTCTTTAAAAACACACACACAGTAGTTAGAGCTATGTGTATTTTCTTGCTTTACAAGCATAATGTTGAAAATAAGACTATATTTTTTATCTTGATATCTTGACTTAATCAAGATTGCATCTTTACTAAAACTACCAGTCTAAATCACAACAATTTTTAAAAATGTATATTGTTCTTGGAGGTGTGGAATCAAAGTCAATTACTACAAACAACACTAACCAAGGGAATAGCTCAATTATTACCCTGTTCTCAAGGGCTAGTCTCATGGTGCCTGAATTATTAAATATTTAGTATAACAGATTCACACTGAGAGGTTCTAGCAATGCCCTTTATGCTGAGACCAGGAATCAGACGCATCCTAATTCCAAATTGATGTTGTATCTGAATGACAAATGTCTTAAGAAAGAAAAACATTTCAACTTCTAGCAAAATAGATACTTACCTACATTTGTGATATAGAGTGGCAGCCAAAACAGAAAAGTGTAGCTGACCAGCTTGGCAAACAATAAACAAAGAGAAAACTCTATGACTCCCTGAAAAACAGAGAAAACTAATGGTATTTTTTTTATCTTGCATTTTCAGCAGCTTTATGTAAATGTACCAAGTAACATTTTATTTTCCTCCTTTAATAATTTCTTCCGGGGTTTGGTTTTGAAAGCACTTGATCTATAAATCAAAATATAATACATCCAAAATATAGCATAATCTATCCCAAGAACTGGGCCAATCAAAGGATAATATATACTTGGCACAGAGCTAGTTGCTATTTTTAAGGGCCCAATCCCAATATTATTATAGAAGAGTATAAGCCTGATTTTCATTTCAACTAACTAACTCTATGAAAACTTGGCTATCATTAAAATTTCTATAATCTTTATTTATTGAGAATCAAGTCTATTTATTATGTGTTCAATGGACATTCTATTTTAGTCTTGAATTATTTGAGCAGTTAATTGAATTATTTGAACAATTAATCCCTGACCCTTCTATTATCTTGCTAACAGCTTATCACTATCCCCCTTCACTGCCAAACTTGCTAAATTTTTTTTTCTATACCTGATAGCTCCATGTCTTCCACCCCCTGAAATCTGGCTTTTGCTGTGACTACTAACTGAAAATGCTCCCTCAGATGTCATCACAGGTCATATTCTGATTTAAGGCTTATTTCTAATACATAGTGGCTTCATGACAGGGCAATTCATTTAACCTCTCAGTGCTCCAGGCAGCTCTCTATAGCTATAAGTTACAGAGGAGGTACTGACTTGCACTGGTTGAGGGGATTTCCTCGTCTAGATTTCCATATTCCAATGAAATCAGAGGTCTGATCCTATCTCATATTACTTCCCTTCATACTCGCAATATTCCAGTAAATCATAAAATTCTCTTTCCTAAGAATATGTTTTTGCTAAGGCTATTCCTTTATGTCTGTAATATCCTATCTCTCCTTTGCTTATTGAACTCCTACTCATGCTTTAAGGCCTAGCCTAAATGCTACCTTCTCTATAAATCCACTACTGGTTGCCTCCTACCTTCTCCTTCAAACATTATATAAAACTTCACTTTTTACATTTAAAGTACATTTATCTTATAATACTGTATGTTACAGTTTTACTATTTGTGTCTTATTCTCTTGCTAAACTATAAGCTTCATGAAGGCAGTGAGTATGGCTTCTCTAGAGTTTGTATCTCCCCGATGCCTAACAGTGCTTTGTGTATAATATAGTCCTAATAAAAATTCTCTGAATGAATTATGACTAAAAAAAATCACACATATAAACAATCTTCTCCTCTCCCTGATAAGACCTAAATTCTTACCCCTGTATAGCTTTATACAGGGTAACTGGGGCTATTCGCCAGATAGCCTAGATATGGGGTAAATAAAAGACCTATAGATAGTTGTCTAGGTATTGAAAGATAAATGCTGATATACAGAATATATATATGCATATATGTATATGTTTAAAAGCCATCTATAAGTGCTTTGTTATTTAATTTACTTATTTCACATCATTCCCCTTCACACAGTCTAGGTTTTAGTCTAACTGAACCACTAGCTATTCCTCAAACTTGACTGCAATCTCCTGCTTCTATACCCGTGTACAGACTCAGCTCTCATATTTGTAATGCTTGTCTTCCTCATTCCCACCTTTAAAAGCCTTATTTTCCTTTAAGGGTCAGCTCAAATGTGGTCTTCTACATATCTTTTTCTGGTCCCAATAGCTGAAGGTGTTTTCTATCTTCAACTATTCTTTGAGCACTTTGCTTATATTTTCTTTGTCTCATTTGCTATCTCGTATTCATCTGTACATGTCATAATATGCCCAGTCAACTATAAGCTCTTCAAACAGAATCTCTGCCCTCTCCCTAAACCTAGCACCTTCCTGCTAGGCTTAGTGCTTAGGCACCTAGTGCCTAGCATAAAGGAAGTACTCAATAAATATTTATAAGGAAAATAGTCAAGAGATCTCTAGTTTCAAGTTGTCATGAACAGAATTTTCTGCTCTCAAACAGAATCTTGCATATGTTTTCCCAATCTGTGTTCATGCTTCCCCACATTTTGAATGTGTTAAGTTCCCACGGGGAAGGTTAGAACTTTTCTAAATATTATATAACATCTGTAGCACAAAACAAAGTCCTTTACCATCTAGTTGCTATTTTTGAAAAAGCATGTTAGCCCTCCATGTTTCATCTTTGTCTTTGCCCTGTTCCCCATCCTATAGTTTATAGTATTTGAATAGTATTTAAATTTCTTTTTATTGATCCCTGAAGTTTCTGTTGATCCAGTCAAATAACTTTAACAAATAAAAATCTAAGCCACCAGAAAGTCATTCTCTGGTATCTGAGTAACTCCCTTCCTCCCTATTCCCTTCCTTCCCATTCCTGGAGCTCCTCAATATGCACAAGGCAAAAAGTTACTAAGATTTAAAAAAGAATCCTGCTTTGCCTCATCATTCCACTCCATTCCTCACATGTTTCTACTGGAATTTTCTGTACTTTGCTGATAGCTGGAACCCTGGACAAAGAATGCATGGCACATGATCAAGTGTACTGAGGGAATCTGAGAGTATTTATTAGTCTTCTATGCTTCCTAAAACATATCTATTATGGTTTCTTGCTTTATAACTTTTTTCTCTTTAAATTTATCCAGAACTTCACAGCTTCACACTCTTTTCATTAGTACACTAAGATGGCAAGGAAAAATAAGCTTGACAAATATAAAAACTGTTGAGAACTTAACAATTTAGGAATTTCTTCTAGTTGTTATTTAAACTAACACTTTCATGTTCTTTTTTAAACATTAATAAAATTAAATGCTTATCTATATATATTTGCACACATGTGGGTGTGTCTATATCTACCATGCCATGATATTCTAAATTGATGTTTCTTTGCTCTATGTAATTCATAAAATAAAATTTTTTTAAGTAGGACAATCAAACAAAACTGTTCGTCAATGTGCATTATAAAATGATATCATATAGGAGACACAAAGAATAGATTTTGACCCCTTTTAGAAAAATACTCACAGGTATTCTCAAGGCGCCTAAGAAACTGATTGCTGCCATCCCATTTCTTCCATCACCACGTAGCACTGTGACAAACTTTGGCGGAATTGTACCATTTTCACCGTCTGATAACAAACTCTGAATCTCTGGATCCTGTTTAGAAATCTAATTTAAAGAAGAAAGATTTTCTACTTAGTGGTTATCAAACACTGGTTCTATCATTAAAGTTCCCCCCAAATATTTCATTATGGTGTAGAGGTGACCCCTCCTTCTTAGAGACTTTTTGTGTGGAATTTAAAGGTTAGATTAGAAGGTTTTAATAGGTGGGAAGTTGAATATAAGTCTGGCAATAAATTGCATGTCCTGCAGCCTGCCTGAGTAGTGGGAATGCTCAGATTGGATTTAGTATAAACTGTTTTAGAAAATGTAAAAACACCAATGAATGGATCTTCTGAATACTAAAGCAAACACTGGCTAAGGAAGTAGCCCTTTCTGTATTAGAATACTTCTACAATGCTATGGATCTGTGATTTCATTGGTGTAGATACTCTCTCCAATCATGAAGATCACGACCCACACAAACACTTATCTTTTGAGTCCCTTGTCCATATCTTCCAGTAACTCCTCCATTAGGGTTCTACCCAATATGTTGGCAGTCTTCCTCTACTTGGCTTTGTGTGGGTACAAGCAGGATATATACTAGATACTTCTCCCTTTCACTGTGACTAACCCACTTCCTTTTCAGTCACACATTTATTAGGTAATATCTTTTACACTTCTTATTGAAATGATGCATCCAATTCTTTTCTATCAGGAATCTTTCTATTGCCCTTTGGTGACTTAACACTTCAGTTTTTTACAAACTGGTAGTCTATGCTTTGCAGCAATATAACATTACTGGGAAAACATGAACCTTTGTTTTAAAGAGAATCTTGACATCATTAGCTGATTTTCCAAATGCAATCTATTAATTTTTAAAAATTACAGTCTCAATTAATTTTCTGCCTACAGTATTATCCAAGATTTATGTACTCATAGAACATATCTGTGAGCTGTCCATTCCCTTGCACATCAAAGTTTAGAAAATGCACTTTCTTCACTCTTGGTTTTTGCCATCTGGGTAGTCAGGCAGAATTCTTTCGCACGACTATGGATTTGCCTTTGCAGTACTATGGGACTCGATGCAAGGTTTATCTGTTACTTCAAAGTCCGTTTGTAGGCTTTTCACTAATTATCTGGGAATACCTCCAAAACCATACCTCTTCCAAGCTTCCCTGTTTCAGTCAATGACATCATTATTCTTTCAGTTTCTCAAGTTTATAACCCAGGAATCATCCTCAACTCGTCACTTTCAGTCTGGCCTTCAGATGATTTCAGCACTTACCTAATTGGTCTCCATGCCTCAGGTCTTTTCCCACTCTAGTCTATCTTCCACACAGATGCCACAATGAGGATCCACAAGCACAGATTTGATCATTATCATTCCTCTTCTAAATAAAGTCCAGGGGCTTTCTATTGTCTCTCTAATTAAACACTAACTTCTTTGGTTAGCTCAATCAACTCTAGCTGCTTCCTATTTCCTCCAGTATCAAATATAAACTCCTCTGCTTAACTTTTAAAGCCCTTCCTAATCTGACTTCAGTCTATCTCAAGAGGCTCATTGTTTATTGTTCCCCAACTTATATTCATGATCCGGCCAATAGGACCTCTCTGTTTCTCAGATATGGCATTCCATCTACCGTCTCTGGGACTTTGCACTGTCTCCTATGATAGGAATACACTTTCCCCTCAAGGGATGCTCTCTACTGTCACGGAGCAAGTAAAACCTTCTATAGGAAAGTTTTCCTGATTCCTCCAACTGATGGGATCATACCTCCTTAGCTACTTTGTGTTGAACTACCTTGTACTTACTCTTTTTATATTCCTGACTTATGCATGTAGTTGTTCTTTCTTTGTTTGGAATGTAAGTTCCTTGGAGTAGGAATTGTTTCATTCTTGGTATTTGTATCCCCATGCCTAGCATGTAGTGAATGCTTAATAAATGCAGTGGTTGATTGAACTCCTTAGACAGTAGTCTCAAAATAGGACTCCAATTTTGCTCAATAGCTTTCTTTTCTTTTCTTTCTTTTTTTGTTGGACCTGTGATTTCATCATTCGAGAACTCCTAGAAAGCTGTAGAGAACTCCTGCTACTAGTGTATAATGTTAGTTATTACGTAAGTTATTGTTTTAGAGAGTTTTCTAGAATGAGAGGTTGTGGTTGGTATAGTGTCATAGCCCATGAATCAGACTCTCTGAGGGAGCGGCTAGGTGGTGCAGTGAATAGAGCACTGGTGTTGGACTCAGGAGGACCTGAGTTCAAATCTGACCTCAGACAACTGACACTAGCTCTATAAGTTACTTAACCCCATTGCTCAGCAAAAAAATAAAAATAAAAAAAGACTATCCACGTAGTGCTACGCTGCCTCTGATAATCTTATGTAATTATCTTTATGAAATATTTATTACAAATAACCAGTCCTTTAAACCATAAGTTATGTATATTTAGTTGAATATACATTTATTAAGACCCTACCATGTGCAAATCACTATGTTAGGATACAAGGATAAATAAGATATGGCCTCTAACCTTAAGGATAGAAGCATAAATATAAAATATGAGTGCCTAAGAGATATAAAATATTATGAAATATTTGAGCATGCTAAAGATGACTCCTAGCTATAGGGGGTCAGACAGTTGTTTTTTTTTAAGAGAGATTATGCAGCTGAACTGAATCTTCATCAGACTTTGGGCTAAATACAGGGGTGGGGAACCTGAGGCCTTGAAGCCGTATATGGTCTTCTAGGTCCTTGGGTGTGGCCTTTTGACTGAGTCCAAGTTTTACAGAACAAATCCTTTTATTTAGGGGATTTGTTCTGTGAAGTTTGGATTCAGTCAAAGGGCTGCACTTGAGGACCTGAAAGGCCACATGTCGCCTCGAGGTCACAGGTTCCCTACCCCTGCTAGAACAACTTACCTTTTAAGTGTTCATCCAAATATACAGGTAATATTAGCACTAGTCTATTAGTTAAATAAAGCAGAAATCTTAAGCAAGAATTCAAAAATTAACTGTCAATATCTTGACTATTAGATTTTTACTACTAATAATTATCTAAATCCTTAATTTATACTTGCTGTCTCCCAGACTTATAATCATGTGGCATTTGTATGCTTTAGGAATTCTGTCACTTGATCACTTTAACTCATGATTATTAGAATTTATATTGGTTTTTTTATAGGTACAATTCATAAAGCAGGCATTCAATAAATATTTGTTGGTTGAATAGCTCCATATATAGGGAACCTTTGCAAGGCAACCAGCATAAAAAACAATGAAAGATCATTACAAGTAAAGCGAATCTTCCTGGTCTACAAGGGAAGAGCAACATATGTATGGCAGGCAAGAAAAGCCAAGAATAAGGTTAGGAAGCTGAGAGACAAAAGGAAAAGGTGAAAGATGGAAAAGTGGCACTTTCTGACTAGGGGGTGGGAAAGAGGTGAGGCCTAAGACAAGACCAGTAACACTGAACAGACACAAAACTTTGTTTGTATTTCAAAAGGTGTGATTTTGCCAACCCCCTTGCTGACTCACCATCCTTGGTGACCACATGGACCAAAGATGAACCTATGTCAAACTCAGCAGTAAATCATGGAAACTTCACTCATCTCCTACTGTAAGTCCCTAAGTAGAAAGGGTCTCAAGGTACATGTCTTTGTGATTTGCTATGGTCAAAGAAATCAATCATTACCTGGTGACCAATTTTGTGGTAATTAACCTCTCTGAATTTAGTAATGGTGTCAATCTATTGCTGAGCCTACACTCAAAGTTCTTCTAGCACCTGCCAGAGTTTGAAATTAAAAATCCAAGGTCTCTCTCTCTCTCTCTTTCACACACACACACACATACACACGTGTATATATACATATATGTGTATATGTGTGTGTGCCTATGCTGCATTAAAGCATTGTAGCAGAATGTGGAAATAATACATAATGGAGACAGCAGAAAAATGATGATTCAGTAAAACACAGAGAATCTAGATAATATGGACATCACTAGGGTACCCAGCATTCACTTTTGTCCTAAAATTCCCAAGGACAGAGCAACATTAGTAGTCCTTACTTACAAACTAGAAGTCAGAATAGGATTTCAAAACAGTACATGAAGGTCATCATTTGTAATTTAAGTAGTGGCTAAATGAGTATAAACTAAAGTTAATATTCATTTCAAATTTTTAAAAAAAATCTTTATTTTTGCATTTCAGTATTTTTTACTAATTTAGAATGAAAAAAAACAAACAAACCCCAAACATATTAAGAGTCACATAAAGCAGTGCAAACAGAGGTCCAAAATATAGCACTATTTAGGAGATTTAACAGGTCTACCTATTTCTTCTTTAAAGAAGACAGAAAACTGTGTTCCAGTTTTTCCAGTTCCAGGTAAATTAGTTATATTCTTACAGTTCCTAAAAATCATAATAATCTATCAGGTGTTATTTTAAATAGCTTTATAATAGATATTATGGTAATATTTAAGTGTATTATAAAGAAACATCTATCCTTAGTATTAAATAAAGCAGTAACAGCCAAAGTTCCAACTCTCATCTTTAGTATTAGGTTTTTTCCCCTTGAAATCTAACCAACTGATTAAAATGTTGAAATATTTGGTAATCAGGATCACTTTCAGATACAAATCACCACCAACACTCTCTTCAGATCCCAGTTTCAGAATGTGCAGTAGCCATTACACTTAAATTTCCTTTACAGATGGAATATTTGCATGTATAAATACAGGCTTGTTAAGTTTATAAATCCTTTTCAAGCTTCCCACTTAAATGAAAACACAGGATGAAAACAGACTAGAGTAAGCAGAATTAAAAGCTACTAGCAAAACCAGATGAAAACATTTTAGAACTGCAAATATACTTTGGGCCAGAGTTGTCAAACAATGCAGCCCAAACTAATTTAAAGTGTAACTGGAACATATTAAACTCAATAAAAACACAATAATCAGTGATAATACTATATTTTAAAATGAAGTCACTATGCAGCCAGCAGGGTTCCTTATATATGGTTTCTAATTTAGTTTGACACCACTATTTAAAATACTTGGTTTTTAACCCAGCATTTAAAGAAATCTTATAGCCTTATCTGGTTCCCCGACCACAGATAAACTCTGTTCTTTCTACTGTATATAGTACTTTTGTATATTGTGAGAAAATGATTTGTGATATTGTTTGGGAAAAATTATTATACTTTTTAAATAAAATTCTATGTGATTAAGGATTGTCCATACCCAGAATATTACCTGACCCCAGTAACTCTCTAGGAATGCTGGAGATGGCTACGAGGTATTTTGGGTTCTCCCAGGTCCTACATCTACCCAAAATATTTTTGTTTTCGATCTCTACACATAGGTCTTGTTAGGGATCCACCCAAGCTTGTGTTTTGGATTGCTTTGTGCTTTGATTTTGCCCAAATTTTATTAATGTTTTCAGTCACTCATATCTATCTCAATCTACCTAGCTTTCAAGTTGCCCTCTCAACAAAATTGTTTGTGTTCTTGTGGTTTTATGGTTGATATACAGATACCTTTGTCTAAATCCTTTGTAATGTAAACCTTCTAAAACCTAGACAAGAGGGAGTCACACTTCTTTTCTGAGTAGCTCTCCTCTACCAAACAACCTAATAAATTTCTTCCTAAAACTATTAGAGATTTTGGGGTTTGTTCTTGCAAACAACAATTTCTATTAGGGAACTTACCATATTCTGTCCTGTGTTTCTTGATATGATACTTGTCTTATCCCCCTTACAATATCTTGTAAACTTTTTGAGGACAAGAATATTCTTTCCTCAACTTGGATCTTTTTCCTAGAACCTGAACTGAGTGCGTAGTGACAGGAGCATGGTAGGCACTAAATAGATATCTGTTGAATTAAAAACTTCATTCTGCCAAATAAATATGGTGTGTCTCACTTAGAAATTGATTTATCAGTTATGGATTTGGTACAGACTAGCTGTAGGGCAGTGAGAAAATAAGTGATTCTATGAAAATGCCCTTACTTTATGACTTACCAAATTTTTACTACTTTCCTTGGTGTACAGAATTTGTTTTTGCACTCTGAATCTGTTAGTACCATTCTCATAGCCTTTTGAGCTCTGAAAAACAAAACAAAACAAAACATTGCATTCTACATGTTAAAAAAACAATTCTTGAACCAACAAACAAAATTCAAGCCAAACTCACTCTTTTTACAAAGGGATACAATGGAGAATAATTTCAGAACATTCTAAAAGACCTGTAATATAAATATATGGCCATGAACAGAAAAGAGAATTTAAAATTTGTCTGGGTGTATTGGAGAGGATGGGGAGAGTAGTAAGAGTCAGTTAACATTATTTTATTTCAATAGATGAGTCATCAAATTGATATAGGTGCTCCTGACATTGCTGTAGATTACCATTCTTCCACACACCCTCTTAAGCTTCATGTCTCTTGTTCATGTTGTCCCATATATACTTCACAGTAGATCTGTCCAATATGCCAAGACTTCCTCTAGATCTATTTCTATTTGTACATAGTAGTGCAATGCTTGGTCTGTTCATCTGTAATCCTTCACTCTTGCAATATGGATTGCCTCTTTTCCCAGTCATATATTTTCTTTAAAAATTTTTTTATTATAAACTTACTGCCTACCAACCATAAAACAACCAAATGAACATATATTACTTGGGTCAAAATCTTACTGAAAACTCTTAACTTTTAACAAGGCAAAATCAAATGGGTTAACAAATTCTCCACAAATTCATTTAGTTTCCAAGGACCACTTGCTATATTCCATCTTTGATGTCCTAGTTTGGATTAGTACCCACAGTCACATCTCTAACCATCTCCTCCCACTCCCATCCCATGATACTTTGCCAGACCAAGACAAATGACATATAAAACTAGAACAAAAAGCATTTAATAAAAAGAAAGTGCAAAGTAAATAAAAGTGTATTGAATCAAATTGTAAATATTTTCCAATTTATCCCTTGATCTGACACATATAACTGAGCTATGTTACTCTAAACTCATGGCACCAGTGTTAGACATTGGAGTTTAAAAGTTTCTTTTCATAGTCACTTCCCTTTCTCCCTTGGTACAGTAATAACAAAGTGTTAAAAACCCTGGGAACCAAAACTTATGTCTTTCTCCTCCATTTCAGTCCATGTCAGCTTGGCTTTTCCAGACTATGTTTTTGTCCTTAGCACCCACCAATCATACACTTTCTAAGTAATACCTTTTATGTCACTTTCCTGTAGGTTATTATTAAAAATATGTTACCTTCTATTTACAAGGTAAGTACCTTGTGTCTCACCATTTGTCTTTTGGGCCAAACACTATTTTTATATTTTGAAGAGTGTCATGTCCCAAGATTCACAACCAACCATGTAGCATAACTGTGAGAATAGTTATGTTAAAGCCATGAAACTATGAAACTCCCTGTTTTTAGTCTCTCCACTCTCTAATCTGTCTTTCAAAAGTTTCAAAAATAATCTTCCAAAGGCAGTGTTCTGATCACATCACTTTCCTGCCTGAAAGTCTCCAGTGACTTTCTATTGCTTTCAGTAGTTTCCTGCCTGGCATTTAAGGCACCCTATAAACTGGTTGTACCTTATTTCATACTACCGCCCTTCATACAATCTATATTCTTGCCAAATTGGACTACTTGAAATTGTTCATACTCAATACTTCATATTCTATCTCTCTCTGTACATTTGGATAAGCCATTCCTTATCTTGGGATGGACCCCTTCTTCATCCCCACCTCTTACAATCCTTATCTTCCTTCAGGGTTCAACTCAGGTAACCTATTCAATCAAGCATTCTTCAGTCCCCTAGTTCTTAGTTCTTTCTCTCCTCATTTTACCTTGTATTATACTTATTTGTGTACATGTCTCCCTCTAGTAGAATGTAAGCTCCATGAGGGTATGGGTTTTTCTTTTTTTTTGTCTTCATCTCTAGAGTGTCTCACATAGTGCTTTGCACATAGGAGAAACTTAATAAAGGTTGATTTAATGGAGTTGAAAGATACTTTTTATGTTCTTGGAAATAACTTATAACTGTGGAAAGCTTTATAAAATTTCTTTTCTTTTCTTTTTTTTTTCTGGACTGGGTCTCCCTATCTCACCCAGGTTGTAAGTGCAACAGTCCACTTATGGACCTGACTTTACTATTAATTGACATGAAAGTTTTGATCTGCTCTGTTTCTGACCTGTATCAGTTTGCTCTTCCTTAGGTAGCATGATCCCTCTGATCCATAGGGGTCAACATATTTGAAGCTGGACTTAGTGTAAACATCTGTCAGCTAATGTAGCTCAAAACTTCTGAAAGCAAGTAATCTACTAATCTTAGCCTCCCCTAGTAGCAGGGATTTCAAGCAATGCAATCTAGCCTACTCTCTTCTTCTCTCTCAATTATGAGTTTTGTGGTCTGTCTTTAGTGCTTGTCTCATATATATTTGCTGAGGTATTCAACTCAAAGGACAATCTATCAACTGCATCATAAGGTCTAAAAAATTGAGAATCTTTAACTATTTATTTCCTTGTAGTGTTTGAATCATTGATTTTTGTTGTTCAGTTTTTTCAGTTGAGTCCAACTCTTTGTGACTGACTACTCTTCCTTTTTTATTTTTTCAAATGTATATTGTTGTGTACCGAATTCTCAAAAAATTCAATGAGATGAGAAATTTGGTCTGTTTTAATTGTTCATAGCTTTTAGGTAGTTGCTGAAGACCTTTTGATTGCATTTCTTGAGTAATAATATTATTTTTGATTCCTTTCCCCATCTATCTTTACTTTCTTTTATTATTTGACATAAAAGTGTTTGTCTTGGAAGAGCAAAATGTGTCCTTAAAATGTTCTTCCAACAAGGAGTCTCTCAGGCATTTATTAAGATCATACAAGAACGCTTGATAAATACAATCAGAGGTTAACTATTTAGTAATTCCTTGATTAAAATCAAGGAAGGTTTGAGGCAGTCCCCAAACCCAGGTCTTCCTGGGGTGGAGGCCAGATGGCTAACCATCATGTAACAATACCTATTACTGTATATACTGTTTAAAGAGAGGCACCATGTTATAGTGGAAAGAGTGTAGAACTTCAGATCAGGAGAGTCCTGGTGTCCCTAAAAGCAGTGTGGCTATTCCTTTTCACCTGGCAAATAATTCAAGTAGTTGCTGCTTAAGATGTTGCCTCAGATGTTTTAAAACTAATATTACAGATGTGGCATGGGAAATTTTCCCTGAACCATTACCTCTTGTCAGAAAGCAATTCCTCCTGTAATTTCAGAGAAAAGTAAAATATCAGACATGAAAGAGAGCCTCTTCTAATGCCCTATTACAATAATCAAATCATTTAAGGCCTACAAACAATATAATGGCCCCTAACCTCCATATGCTTTGCTCCATTTTAGATGGAAAATTAGGCATATAGTCAGATTTGCTCTGAATCCCCAGTTAGGAAAGTTCCTAACATTCATATACAAGTTTTGCTTTCTGCTTTCATTTTCATTTATCTCTCCCTCTAGTTAATACCTGCTCTCTTTATGGCTGAAGCAAAATTCAGGTTACTAGAAACATTTGGGCAACAAAGCAGCAGATTATATTATAGTTTCTATTGATAGACATGTGTCATGGGGAGAGTTAGGGGTAGAGCAATCCTTTTCTAGGAACTTCCCTCAATCCTTTGGTAGAATCATTCCAAGTCTTCTGCTCTGAGATGCTTATAGGACCTATGACCTTCCTTGATATCTCTCTTTTTTGACACAGTTCGCTCTTACCTTCCCTTTCTTCTTCCACTAGTTGTCTCTGGGTTCTTTCTGCTGAGTCCAGATTTCCTCCATTACGTCCTTTCCATTTCTAGACCTTCAGAATCTCCCTAGTTCTGAAATAGCTCCCCTTTTTATATAAATCCATCAGGGCATGACCAAGTCCCTAGATTCAAGATGGGGGTACTGGCCCTATTTGCATTCAGTTCTGACTGAATCAATCAAAGAATGTTCTTACCTAACAAAGACAAGTACTTTTAACTTGAGTAAAGTATTTGATGGTGTCCTGCTCTTGTGATCTCATTTTCTAGATGAAGAAACTGAAGACTAAAGATCTACCTCCACATCTCTCACATATTTATCCTCCTCTCCACTCACCCAGACACTATTCTCATTAAAGCCTTCATCACTTCTCATTTGAACTATTGAACTAGCTTCTAATTCAGCATCCTTGCTTCAAGCCTCTCCCCACTCTACATAAGTGTCAGGTAGAGTGGTTTTTCCTAAAGTGCAGATCTGTTTATAGCATACTTTGTTCAATAAGTTTCAGGCTTTAAGGATTATGTCATAAAATAATTACAAGACAAGTAGATGTTATACTTTTCATAGCCTTGGGTAGGAGAAAGGTAGAAAAAAACAACAACAAGCATTTGTTAAACACCTATAGTGTTTAACACTAGGAACCTAGGAACTGTGCTAAGTGCTTTACAAATATTATCTTATTTAATTCTTACAATAACCCTAGAAGAGTATTATAATTATAATATAATTATATATATATATATATATTACATATATATAATTATAATTATTATCTTTATTTTACAGGGGTTGAATCTGAACTCATCTCCTCAGTTCCAGGGTCAGCATTCTTAGCCAAACAAGGGATAAAGGCAAGCACAAAAAATAGCGTAAATCATTTTGATAACATGAACTTGAAAACAAAATTTATGCAACTAAGAAAAAAAGGCAAGTGAAAGGGAAGAGAAGGGAAAGAATCTTTATATCAAATATCTCTGATAAGGGTTTGGTATGCAAGATATATAGAAATTCAGAAATATGTAATTAGGCCAAAGGTTATTCCCTAATAGATTAGTGGTCAAAGGATATGAGAAAATAGCTCTAAAAAAGAATTTTACACTATTACCAATTATATAAATGATTGCTCCAGATGACTAATAATAAGGGAAATGCAAATCAATATAACCTTGAGGTTGTGCCAGTAAATTGGTTAAGATGACAAAAACGGGAAAGCTGCATGTGTTGAAAGACTAATGAATTGTTGCATTGTAAGCTGATACAAACATTCCAGAAAGCAATTTATAATTATGCAAATAAAGGCTGAAGTGTTTATATTCATTGACCCTGACCTCTGCTAGCATCTACCCCAAGGAGGTCACTGGCAAAATACTTTTTGCTGTACTTTTTGTCATAACAATACACTGAAAACAAAATAGATGTCCATCAATTGGAGAATAACTAGACAAATTTTGGCACATGATTATAATGGAATATTACTGTGCTATAAGAACTAACAAATATGATGAACATAGAGAAGCATGGAAAGATTCACCTGAACTCGCGCAAAATGAAGTAAGCAGATCCAGGAAAATAAATTTACACAAGGACTACAACAATGTAAATGGAAAAACAACCACCAGAAAAAAATGAATGATGAAAAATTATAAAGAACAAACTAGGCCCCAAAGAAGAGAGATATGAGAAAGCACTTCTCCCCAATCATTTATACAGGTATCCATAATATTTGTATAATATTCATATCTATAGATACTAAAAGGATATAATGTCAGATTTGTTCTATAGTAGTGAACACTTTTTCAAATTTTTTTCTCTTCCTCTTTTTCTCTTAAAAAATTCTTTGATATAGGAGATAACTCTCTGTGAGAGATGAGGATACAGAGGGAAATATATAAAAATAAAAGACAGCAATAAAATCAATTAAATCAAATAAAAAAAATAAATGCCAGTGGCTCCTAATTGCCTCTAGAATAAAATATAAGTACTTCTGTTTGGCATGTCTTTTCTGCACATCCTTTCCTCCCTTTGACCTTCTTGTATATTAATTACCTTCTTACAGTATGTGATTCATCCTTTCTGGCCTTCTAATTGCTCTGGCATACCCCACACACAGCACTCTATGTACTTTTCCCCATTCTTTTGTACCAAGTGTCCCTCATGATTGCAATGAATTTCCTTTTTACCTCTGCCTCTTGGAGTCTCTTTCTGGTTACTTTCAAGACTAAGCCCAAGTGTCATCTTCTAAATGAAGCCTATTCTCATCATTCCACTAACTGGCACATTCTCTTGCCAAACTACTTTGTATTCATTTTCTAAATATTTATGTATAAACATACTGTCTCCTCATCGGAATGTAAATACCTTAAGTACTAGAGATTGTCTTACTTTTGTCCTTATATTCCCAGTGCCGCGTCTGACACACAGTAAATGTTTGACAAATTGTTATGGCTTGCTTGCTTGAAGTGGCTTGGTCCAGAAGGTAGTGGCTTGGCTGGGAGTAGAACATAATTCTACTAATACAGTCGAGTGCTCTTTTCACTATACTAAGTTCTCTTCTGGAAGTTTGGCTTTCCCTGTGGTGTTAGCTATAAGGTACTATCTAATCAATAGAGTAGACATTTAGTGTAGTTTAGATTAATATTGTCTTTTTAGAATATGAGAAGACATTTTTATACCAAATGCTCGGAAATACATAAAATAACAAACAAATTACAAAATTCCCCTTCCAAAAGGGTCTGAATATAAGCCATTCTCCCAAGGGATATATTCTCAATATGTCATCTGTACTTTCTTTTTATTGTTTTCTGATGACTTTTCAAATTTCTTATTGGATAGGATAGAAAATGAGTGGGAGAGACTGGCCTTGAGGCACTGAGAATTGGCCTCCGTGTAAAAATAGTACAAGTTCACTCACACACGGTTCTATCAGATATACCAATGAGACACAGAAGTGAAGATTTGAAGTTGGAAGAGAGATTAGAGTTTAGCAAATCTAGCCCCTTTATTTTACATATGAAAAAACAGACCCACAGAGATAACAAAGCTACATAACAAATTAGGTGTAGTGTAGATGAAATAGGCAGATGACCATCTAAACAGTGACCAAAAAAAAAAAGGGAAAACATGGATTGAGACACCTACAATACTATATTGCCACGATAGAAGATAAAAAAGGGCAATGACGTGATCTTTTTAAAGCACACCATACTTTCCTGTAAGCCTGTATTAAGCATCTACCATGTATGAGACACTATGCTGAGTTATAGAGAAAGTCAAAAACCTGGTCTTTTGCTTTTGAGGAGCCCATACTCTAATGGGGGAGACAACATGCAAACAGCTATGCACATACAAGATAGATATAATGTAAATGGGAGGTAATCTCAGAGGGAAGGCAAAGGCCTCCTCCCAAAGGTGGGATTTGAACTGAGTTTTGAAGTCAGAGAATCTGGGGGGGTAAGATGAGAAGGTTGCAGTACATTGCAGGCACAGTCAGTAAAAAGACAGAATTAGGAGATGGAAGGTCATTATCAAGGAACAGCAAGAAGGCTTTTGTTGCTGGATTTTAGAGTACATTGAGGGGAAGCAAAATGTAAGACTGGGAAGGTAGCAAGTGAGCAGATTATAAAAGGCTTTTAAGGCCAAAAAAGATTTTATATTTGATTCTGGAGGTAATGGGGAGCCACTGTTGTGTAGTAGGGTGAGATGGAGAGATATGTGCAGAAATGAGAGATCTTAAAAGATGATCACTTTGGGGGGTAGCTAGGTGGTACAGTGGATACAGCAATGACCCTGAAGTCAGGAGGACCTGAGTTCAAATCTGGCCTCAGACCAAACACTTGACAGTTACTAGCTGTGTGAGCCTGGGCCAGTCACTTAACCCCAATTGCCTAAAAATTTAAAAAAAAAAAAAAGATGATCACTTTGGCAGCTGAGTGCAGTATAGAATAGAGTGGGGAAAGATGAGGTAGAGAGATGAACTAGAAGGCTATTGCAATAGTCCAAGTATAAAGTGAAGAAGGCCTGAACCAGAATAGAGAGATAAGTGAGTGGAGAGATGGGAACATACATGACAGATGTTGCAAAAGAAGAAAGGATGGGACTTGATGGCAGGTTGAATTTTGTGGGGTAAGAAGGAGTGATGAGTCAAATGTGACACCTAGGTTGTAAGCCAAGGTGACTGGGAGGATAGTGATACCCTCAATAATAATAGGGAAGTTAGAGGGGAGGATTTGGGAAAAGATACCGAGTTCAGTTTTGGATATTAATTTGTTATCTATGGGATATCCAATTCAAGATGTCCAAAAGGCAGTTATTAATGTAGGACTGAAAGTGTGAAGAGAGCATAAGATTGGATAAATATATCTCAGAATCATCTGTGTAGAGAAGATAGTTGAATTTGGAATGAATCTGATGAGATCACCAAGATCGACAATATAGGAGGAGAAATGAAAAAGGCTTAGGATTGAGCCCTGGTGCAACAACCAGTTAGCGGCCATGATTGGATGAAGATTCAGCAAAAGAGACTGAGGAGATAAGAAGGTTGGAGAAGTAGGAGAGAGAGCAGTATCTATACGTTTGTCTTTCTCTCTCTCTCTCTCTCACAGACACAGACACAGACACAGACGCACAGACACACACACACACACACACACACAGACCAAATTAAGAGAACAGAGTATCCAAGAGGAGAGGGTGGTCAAATAGTAGCAAAGGTGGCAAAGGTCAGTCAAGAAGGATGAGGATTGAGAATAAACCATTAGATGTGCCTGTTAAGAGATCATTGGTAAATTTGGAGAGAGCAATTTCAGCTGAGTAGTAATAAGGGAAATGTAAAAGAATTGCATTGCAGCAATGAGGGCCCAGTTGAAGTTATGTAACATAAATTTGTAGCAGATCCAGGCAGCAGAGTTTTGTTATTTTCTCCATGTTCATTCAGCAACATATCAGTAGGAGTAAAGGCAGAAGAAGAAGTAAAGGCAAACCTCAACGCTGAGGCATGGCAGACCAAAGGACTCAAGAGGACAGTGTAGAGATGGACTGGTTAATTACGGGGTCAATAAGGGGAAGGGAAAAGGGAGTAGCCAGTTTTGGAGTGATGGAAAGAACTGGGGAGGTGTCTATTTCTCCATTTAACTCATGGACTTTTGCTCCGAATGTTTGGATGCCATGACATTTGGTGCTGATTCATTTAGTATTTAATTTAACAATTAAATGAGGCAGTGTTCTCTGCTGAGAAGGTGGAGGAGGGGTGCTAAAGGAGACTTGCTGAGGGATGAAAATGTTAGAATGGTTGCTGTGGTGAATGGGATAGTGAATAGAGAGCTGCAAAAAGATTGCCCTATGATAGTGAAGGCCCAACTTAAGTGATACCAGAATAAGACTATATTTTCTAACAATCTCTTGACTATGGTACCTATTTCCCAAAATCTCAAAGATGGAAAGGACCTTAGAGTCCATCTAGGCTAACCAGTACCAGACTAAGAATCAACTCTACAAATCCATCCCCTTTCATTACTAAAATAGATTCTCCCAAAGTGGTCATCCAAAACATTTCACTTTTGTATAGTTAAATTGTTGCTATTTCTTTCAGCAAACCTCTCTGCAATTTTTTCTTATGGCTTCTAGATCTGTCCTCTAGAGCCAAGTGGAATAAGTCTAAACCTCGTTCAAATAACAGCTCTTCATATATTTGAAGACAGGTATCAAATCACTTTTAAGCCTTCTCTTTCCTAGGGTAAACATATTCAGTCATTTCCACTGACGTTTTTATGACATGATCTTGAGGTCATACATCATCCTGGCTGTCCTCTCTTCTGTACACTCCAAAATGTGGCATCCACAACTGAACCCAATAGCACATTATATTCTGTCAAAGGCAAGAGTACAGTGGGGATACCACTTCCTTCATAGTCGACACTGTACCTCTCAAAGCATAATAAATGTACATTAGCCCTTTTGGTTGCCATGTTGTACTTTTAACATTTTGAGTTTTTAGTTTACTAAAACAGTCATATCTTTTTCAGATTTGGCTACACCATTTTTTTATATGTCCCATAGAAGACTTTCTCTATACTAGATATATTATTTGTCCATGTTAGATTTCATGATTATGATTATTAGATTCATCTCAAAAATGGCTTTCACAAAGTGTCATAAAAGATTGAAGAAATAAGTGACTGATAAAGGTTGTAAGGTTATCATGTGTCAATACAAATGGTTGTCCAAGTACTGCAATCCTACTGAGAGAATGTTTAAAGAGGAAGGCATCAACATTTTGAATTGATCCTCTTGGAAGGAATTGGATGAGAACCTGGTTAAGAATTGTGCAGGTCACATGATCATCTCAATAGATGCAGAAAAAGCTTTTGACAAAATACAACACCCATTCCTATTAAAAATACTAGAAAGCATAGGGATAAATGGAATCTTTCTTATAATAATAACTAGCATCTACCTAAAACCTTCAGCAAGCATCATATGTAATGGGGATAAGCTAGAAACATTTCCAATAAGATTGGGAGTGAAACAAGGATGTTCGTTATCACCATTGTTGTTCAATATCGTACTGGAAACGTTAGCTTTAGCAATAAGACAAGAAAAAGAAATTGAAGGTATTATAATAAGCAAAGAAAAAACAAAGCTATCACTCTTTGCAGATGACATGATGATATATTGAGAGAATCCTAGAGAACCAAGTAAAAAACTACTTGAAATAATAAACAACTTTAGCAAATTTGCAGGCTATAAAATAAACCCATCAGTATTTCTCTATATTACCAACAAAGCCCAACAGCAAGAGATAGAAAGAAAAATTCCATTTAAAGTTACTCTAGACATTATAAAATATTTAGGAGTCTACCTACCAAAACAAACCCAGGAACTATATGAACACGATTACAAAACTGGCCAAGAAAGTGTGAAGAGAGCACTCAAAATAATGAGATTATAGATTTCTTTAAGGACTGAAGTATTTTAAACTAGACTAAAAATACCTTTAGGGTAAGGGCCATACCTTATAATTCTTTAAATATACATAATAGTTCTCTGAATATGGGAATAGATTTTTTGATTACTTGAAGTTACTAGAAACCAGATACTCTAATTCAAGGAAAGAAAGAAAGAAGTGAAACAATTGTACTCACAATTAGTGGTGTGGAAGAACACTTTATGTCTTTAGGATCTGAAATATGAAAACACATGAAATGAATTTTTCAAAGTCTGCAATGTGAAACCATTTTGTAAAACCATTGTTTTCAAAGTAAGGAGCAAAATAATGTAAAAAACAAAGTTTCCATTAAACCAGATGAAACAAGTACACTCTGGGTTCACTATTTCAGAATCAGATATTGGGGTACCTCAGGTGTTGGGGTTTCTTTTCTCTACTGCTATTAACCCAAACTCCTACCAGTTGTATACACTTAACTTATATACATCAGTTACATTTCAACACCTAACATCAATTAACTATTACAAAGTAATATTTACATTGAAGATGTAGCAATAACAGAAGTATAAACATTTTTCCCCAACATCTCTGCAGCACACTGTTCCTTATATCACCTCTGTCTCTGGGAAAAGTGGGCTAAGACTTAGCAGTTTTCCTATAGCATTGTCCCATCAAATTCAGTTCCAAATGTGAACTGACGACTCCTGGTGAATCTTTGTCTCAGCTGCCACTTTGCTTGGTCGTTAAGGTAGCTTCTTAGGTAAGTCATGGTGGGCTTACTGCAAAACTAGAAGGCTCATTCTCCTGACTTTTTGAAACTCACATCATATTCTTCACACTCTCCAATCCCTTCACCTAAAGTGAAAGAACAAATGTGGAGGCAGGCAAAACACTGAGGCCCAATTTTTTTAAGGGTCAAAAATTAGCATTTATTATTTCAGTTCAAAAACAGGTTATGAAGTGGGTGGGGCCACATTCAGAATAAAGAGTCTAAGATGGACCCCTAGGGGAAAGAGAGGATGGAGGAGACCGGAATACCAGAGCCTCTCCTCTGTATCTGCTCTAGGTGGGGTTGATCTGATTTCTGAGTCTTGGTCCAGGGCACACAATTAAAGTACGTGATAAAATGATGTTTCAGGGGGTACAAATTTACGAAAACATCAAGGAGTGGCCAAAGTTACACATCCAACTGAAGGTGGGGGCTGGGATTCTCCTTGGATCAGCAGCACCACTTCCTTTTATGGAATTGAAGCACAGAAGTTTGATAAATTCCATCCTATGCTTTTCAACTCTTATGAAACATTCTTGTAGTTAAAGTCTTTGTGCTAATGAATTCTTTCATCACCTTTCTAACTTCATGTACTTTGCTTCTAGTTTCTTTGAATATGCATCCAACTTGTAAGCTGCCTGCTCAAGGGCTGCTACTTGCACCTCAGTTAAAATGATCTGATCCAGATGAGGCTGAAGTGCTGCATATTTGTAGTTTAAGTCCTTTAGGTTTCTACTTAAGTTTACTGCAATATCTTTCATTTCTAGATACTTCAGGTTAGTTAGTTTGTTCATATTTTCCCGAAGTTTATAGTCCCCACTGGTGGCTGTCAGCTTGCCTGTTAGATACGTGGCCATTTTGGAGAACGTGTCCTGTCACAGTCCTTTGATGTCTGCCTCGGTGGGCTCTGTGGCCTCCTCGGCCATTTCCACCATAGCATTGTCTAGGCTGGAGAAGGGTGGAAGGAGAAAGGATGAAGGGAAGGATGGGGATAGGAGTGGAGAGGGAGAGGGGAGGGAATGAAAGGGAGGAAAGGGGAGAGAGGAAAGGAGAGGAGAGAGAAAGGAGAGGGGAGAAAAAGGGTAAAGAATCTAAATCTGAGGCCCATTTTAATGGGGCTATCTGGCAGCTTTGTAGGTAGAGGGCAAAAGACCTTCCATCATTGTCTCTCCCTCTCTCTCTCGATGGTATCAGCTGAAGAGTCAAACCAAGCAGAAATCTTTTAAGACAGAGAAGCTGAGAAAAATTGCTGAGATTGCAGTCCACTAGTATCTTTTGAAGACCCCCTCAGTTCTGATTATATAGGGAGTCAAGTGGTTATCAGACTAGAATTCTTTGCAGAATGTCAAACATGTTCTAAAGTCTCTCCAAAGGTACTTCCATTATACATCATTATTGCTCTTTTGGAATTAGCTCCCCAGCCTCCTTATGTGGGAGGTAACATCACAGGTACTCTGCACGTGTCAGTCAGTCTGTCATAAACATTTATTAAATCCCTACTAAGTGCCAGGCACTATGCTAAGCACTGGGGATGCAAAGAAAGGCAGAAGACAGTTTTTGCTCTCAAGAAGCTCAAAATAGGAGTTGAAAGCTTTTGATTTTGCTTTCCTCCCAACACCATTTTTTTGATCTTTTTCCTCCCCTATATGGTTAAAAAGGGGAGGATTGCACTTTCCCCTCCTGCTCTCCCCAGTCTCAGCTAATTTTGAGCTTTATCACTTCTGACACTGTTCTTATAGGATCAAGGCATGTTTGTTTATTTATTTATTTATTTATTTATTTATTTATTACCAGGCAGTGGGGTTAAGTGACTTGCCCAGGGTCACACAGATAATAAGTGTCAAGTGTCTGAGGCTGGATTTGAACTCAGGTCCTTCTTACCCCAAGGCTGGAGCTCTATCCACTGCACCACCTAGCTGTCCCTGCATATTTATTTATTCATACTATGATCTGTCCTTATATATGTGGCTTTAAAAATTGAAATTTGCTATGGAATTCCATATGGCTCTTTTCAGACTTTTGAGGCTCTTAGTGGAATAAGACTTCAGGTATATTAAACAATTAAGAATCAACAGTATAAGGGCAGCTAGGTGGTGGAATGAATAGAGCACCGGCCCTGAAGTCAGGAAGACCTGAGTTCAAATCCAGCCTCAGACCAAAACACTTGACATTAACTAGCTGTGTGACCCCGGACAAGTCACTTAATCCTAATTGCCTAACCAAAAAAAAAAAAAGAATCAACAGTATACCCAGTCTGCCTACTTGAATTAAAAACCCACCCAGTCTCCCCTGAGTAGAAGTCTTAATTTCAGAGGAGGGAACGCACTGAGAAAACAGAAAAGAAAAGTCAACCAATAGATAAAGTTTATTATACCAACAGAGGGAATGTCTTACTTATTGTAGACCAAAGTAAAAGTGAAAATGTCTTATTAACCAAATTGAGAGAGGATGTGTCCTTTAGTTTATTAAGGACCTAACAAAATGAGAATTATTGTCATTCAGTGAATAAATATTTATCAATGTGCCAGGCACTGTGCTAAGTCTTAAGTATACAAAAAGAGGCAATAGACAGTCCCTGCTCTCAAGGAGTTTACCATCTAATGGATGAAACAACAACAGAAATTGGGAAGCTTGTTCAAGAAGTTGTCATTGTTCATTGGTTCAGTTGTGTCCTATTCTTTGTGATCCCATTTGGGGTTTTCTTGGCAAAGATACTAAAGTGATTTGCCATTTCCTTTTACAGCTCATTTTATAGATGAGGAAATGGAGGCAAACAGGTTTAAGCGATTTGCCCAGAGTCAGACAGCTAGCAAGTATCTGAGGCTGGATTTGAACATGAGTCCTCCTGACTCCAGGCACTGTGCCACTTAGCCTTAATTCTCTAGCAACACAGATCCTTCTCCAAGGGTGTGTTGGAATTAGCACTACAATTGTTTCTGGCACATCAGAAACCATAAACTTAAAACTGTATTTATGTTTTGCTTAATTCTCCTTTTTTTGGTGGAATATTGACTTTTGCTTTATAATTGCTATAAAGAGTAAGCCAAAAATTCCATGGGTAGGAAGTTTTTCTAATTCAGAAGGAGAAACTCTGCCAACTAAGAAGCTCTCTTTGAGCAGAACACTTGTGCATAAATTTTTAAAAAATGCATCTCTTGTAGATTTGCCTAAAATGTAAGAGGAGATTTTTCTCCCACACTTCCCACCCCACCCTCCCAATTGGAGTTGAGTCTCTAGAATTTCATTCTTGAGTTATTCATCCTTTGGCAGTTGACTTTCCCTGTAGAATTTTAATCATATATAACTGGGGACTGTTACATGTGCAGTCCCCATGAGCTTGCTTAGCTGATACAACCTTTCCACATGCAGAAGCTAAGGACTTTGTTTCTGGGAGAATAGTGAAGATATGGAATGGAAGAGCTTTGGAGAGACTGTATCATATGTAAATATTCTTTAACTAGCTCCAGTTGGTTGGCCACCTGTTAAAGAAGAGGCTCTTTGATTGACCATAGTTATTTAAAACAAAAAAAACCTGTCATTTTCAGTACCTTCCTCTTTTGCTTCATTTGGTCTTGTGAACTTTGCTGATTCTTTTGCTCATTGTGATCCATGGGGGACTACCCTGTAAGAGGAGAGAGTCCATGGGGTCTTCTCCCTACTGAAGTTATATGGCCCTAAGAAATACGCCTCAGTCCTTGGACTCTGTTCTTTTCCTTTTCAGATGAGACTGGAGTCTCCAACCTTGAGGTTTTGAAAGCTTGGGAAAGCCATGGGAACTTGGGATTCAGAGCCTAATCCAGGTTTCATAGTCAGCCTAGCATCAGAGCCCAGAAAAGGACTCTTCTGGCAGAGACGATACCTTTGAACACGAACTTTATGGGACCAATGCTGTGTAGGAACTGAGCCAAACTGTGAACCAACTCCACCAGAGGCTGAGGTGGTATTGAAAATTTAAATATGTGGGACATTATGTTCTCTTGGCTCATTTGCATATGGCTGTTTTAAGACCAAAGAGGGTAAAATTTTTTAAAATGAAAAATTATTACAACTATTAAGAGACCTGGGCATGATTTTAATAATACTGCCAATTTTAGAAGGGAAATTTGGTGAACTGTACCTTGTAAGGAAGAAGTGAATCATTGAGTTCCAGGAGACTCTGAATTAAGTCACTGAAAGGTATATGAGAGACAGGAGATGGGATTTTTTCTATCCCTTTAATAATTACCATATGGATCCAAATACTATACTTTCCCTCTTGAATATGGCTTATAGAAAAACTAAGTGTGGTTTGTAATTTTGCTTTTAGTCAGAAAAGGACAAAGGAAGCTATTATGAAAAAATACTTATAAAATGAATAAGACATTAGTGTTTGTTGAAAGAAATATTTTTAAAACCCTCTTAAAGTGTACTGATGCACACATATATGTATTATAAGGTAGGTTTGTATAATTATTTTTTGGTGTTTATATAAATTGCCCCTCCTGGATGACTGCCTTGTTGTGGCTCAGATCATGAGCTTCTGATTGCAACCATTCAGTCTTACATTCAAGAAAGCAGAGAAAACCATCAGACCATATAGGTATGACCTAAATAATGTCCCTTATGAATATGAAGTGGAAGTGAAAAATATGTTTAAGGGAGATCAAGTAGATAAGAGTGCTGGAAGAACTATGGACAGAGGAGTTTGCAATATTGTGAAGGAGGCAGCAATAAAAAACATCCCAAAGAAAAAGAAGAGGAAGAAATCAAAATGGTTGTCTGATGAGGCTTTACAAATAGCTGAGGAAAGAAGGAAAGCAAAAGGGAAAGGAGAAAGGGAAAAATATACCAAACTGAATGCAGAATTCCAGAGACTAGCAAGGAGAGAAATGAAGGTTTTCTTCAATGAAATAGAAGAAAATAATAGAATGGGAAAGACAAGAAATCTGTTCAGGAAAATTAGAGATATCAAGAGAACATTTCATGCAAAAATAGGCATGATCAAAGACAAAAATGTAGGGACCTAACCGAAACAGAAGAGTTGGCAAGAATACACAAAAGAACTATAAAAGAAAGATCTTAACATCACAGATAGCCATGATTGTGTGGTTACTGATCTAGAGCCAGACATCCTGGAGAATGAAGGCAAGTGGGCCTTTGGAAGCATTGCTAACAATTAGGCTAGTGGAGGTGATAGAAGTAGCTGAGCTACTTAAAATCCTAAAAAAAAAATGATGATGTTAAAGTGCTATACTCAAGAGGCCAGCAAATTTGGAAAACTCAACAGTGGCCACCGGATTGGAAAAAATCAGTTTATATCCCAATCCTAAAGAAGGACAAAGCTAAGGGATATTCAAATTACTGAAAAACTGAGCTTACCCCAGTAAGGTTATGCTTATGATTCTGCAAGTTAGACTTCAGCAATATGTAAACTGAGAGTTACCAGAAAAGCAGACAGGTTTTTGAAGGAGAAGAGCTAAAGACCAAATTACCAACATTCACTGGGTTATAGAGAGAAAAAAAAAAGTGTAATTCCGCTTCATATACCAAAGCCTTTGACTGTGTGAATTACAATGAACTGTGGCAGGTCCTCAAAGAGATGGGAGTACCAGATCATCTTACTTGTCTCCTGAGGAGCCAGTAAGTTGGTCAAAAAGCCACTGAACATGGAACAACTGATTGGTTTAAGATTGGAAAAGGAGTATGACAAGGTTGTAGATTGTTACCTTATTTATTTAATTATATGCAGAGTATTTCATGCAAAATGCTAGACTGAACAAATCAAAAGCTGGAATTAAGGCTGCCAGGAGAAATATCAGTAATCTCAGATATACGAATGATGCCACTCTGATGGCAGAAAGTAAAGAAGAATTAAGAAGCCTCTTGATGAGGGAAAAAAAGGAGAGTGTAAAAGCTTGCTTGAAGCTTAACATCAGAAAAACTAAGATCTTGGCAACTGGTCCCATCACTTCCTGGAAAACAGGGGGAGAAGAAATGGAAGTAGTATCTGATTTTATATTCTTGGGCTCAAAGATTACTGCAGATGGTAACTGTAGTCATAAAATTAAAAAATGCTTCCTCCTTGGAAGGAAAGCTATGGAAAATCTGGATAGTATACTAAAAAGCAGAGACATCACCATGCCAACAAAGTTCCATATAGTCAAAGTTATGTTTTTTCCAGTAACAACAGCTGTGAGAGTCGGACTATAAGGAAAGCTGAGAGCTGCAGAATCTATGCTTTCAAACTGTGGTGCTGGAGAAGACTTTTGAGAGTCCCTTGGACAACAAGGAGATCAAATCAGTCAATACTTAAAAGAAATTAATTCAGATTATTTGCTGGAAGATCAAATATTGAAGCTGAAGATTAAATACTTTGGCCACAAAATGAGAAGACAGGATTCATTGGAAAAGACTCTGATGTTGGGAAAGATTGAAAGCAAAAGGAAAAGGGGATGGCAGGGGATGAGATATCATAGAAACTATGAGTGTCATAAAAACAATGAACATGAACTTGGACAGACTTTGGGAGATGCTAGATGACGGAACAGCTCAGTGTGCTGTGGTCCATCGGTTACAAAGTCAGATGTGACTCAAAGACTGAACAACAAAAACAACATAGAAATTGTATTTTTTTTTCCCTTTTGGAAAGACCTTATTTTAGGAGTGCAGCCTTTATTTGGAAGCAGCACATAACTTAATCGCTAAAGTACATAATCAATTTCTAATGTAGATACATTCCTCCATAAAATATCAGTTATTTTACGCTTTGTGGTCTGTTTCCTTAGTCGTATGGTAAACTTCTTAAGACTAGGCAGGAACCAGGAACTATTTTCTTTTCTTTTGTAAGAGGTAGAGAATCTTTTTACAACACCTAGTTGGTGCAGTAACAATTGACTTAAGTGAGATGATAATACTAAGAAATCTCAAACTTAAGCACAATCACAAAAATAATTCATTACTTCTGTTCTTTCCAGAATCAAGCTTTATTTTGTAATGAAAAAAAATGCAATATTCAATTATGCATGCTATAGATTAGAGTATGAGATATAAGTGCAGAACTTGTACAGTGGACACATTTCATCTGTCAGTTTAATGAGAAATATGTTTCAGTCCTTCCAGAATACTGTAGAAAGTCAATGACCAAAGGAGTAAATAAAGGGAGTAATTTTTCTTTGGTGACTATGAAGGTACAATTTGACCTTCAAAGGGCAACTCATTACCACACTCCTGTTCTTAGTTTATGCTTAGTTAATGCTCTCAGAGTAGAGGTGGTAACAGTATCAAGATATTGCACAGAGACCCAACTTTATTCTGCTTTTAGAGAATCTTTTATAAAGCCTATTTGATGTCATGATGAAAGATTTAAGGGCTTTAATGTAAGAAAAGAAGTGTAGATACTAGAAATAAGTCTTTTTCCCTCAAAGGATAGTTTGTCTATAATCTCTAAACCTGAACTTTGACTCCATGTCTTAGATATGGAAAAGGTTGGAGTGATAGCATGAAGAAAACATCATTTTTGTGAATGTTCTAAAGTAATGAAAATGAGACAATGCGGGCAGCTAGGCGGCACAGTGGAAAGAGCTCTGGCCTTGGAATCAGAAGGACCTGAGTTCAAATCTGGGCTCAGACATTTGATACTTACTAGCTGTGTGACCTTGGGCAAGTCACTTAAGCCCGTTGCCTAGCCAAAAAAAAAAAAAAAAAGATTTGTTTGATTTTACAGGAAAGAAAGTATGGGAATCAAAAGGATATGTGAAAGACATGTTGTAATTTATGAGACATGAGAAACTGATAGACCTGTGACCAAAGTTCCCACTGAATTAATGTTAAATGTCAATGGATAATTTTTATTCTTGATCAATTCTCATTTGCAGTGGTTAGTAGGGAGTTCTCTAACAACATTTGATATTATTGCTTTGAGTTATATGAAAGAACCAAATAAATAATGAGTTGAATTTTCACTAATGGTAATTAAAACATTACCTTCCCATTCTATTCACATATATGTTACTTATGTCTCCTGGCAGCATTATGGAATTACAAATGTGTATGTACATGTGTATACACACACTCATGAATGTTAGTATGGAGTTAGGTCCATCTTTTGAACTTTCAGTGTGGGAGAATGAGGTAAACTTTATATATAATTAAAAATACAACAGTTATAAAGTTATTGCTATCATTAAGCTCATTTCCAAGGTGAGAAGCAGTGCAATGTAGTTAATAGAAAGCGCACTTTAGAGTTAGGACTCCAGTCCTAATTCTGACACATATTGCTTGTGTGATCTTGGGCAAGTCATTTAACCTCTCAGTCTCCCAGTCAACTTTCCAAGACTATAAATTGCACAATAAATGTTGATCTGCATTGGTAGAGAGAATCTCCTCACTGGAAGCTCTATATGCCAGTGAAAGCTTGAGTCCAAACAACAACAACAACACCTAAAAATGACATGAAGTATTGTAGGGACCACAAATAGTAAAGTTGCATTTGATTGAAGATAAAATATCAAATTTGCTCTTTTCAGTAATAAGACAATCTCTGTCCTCAAACAGTTTATAATCAGGATATCTGGTATACCTTGAGTTTTATACACTGTATATCTTCTTAGAAAGAAGTAGGTAGATAATATAATCTTCACTAAGCAGTAAGGCTACCAGATAAATGAGAAGTTCATTAAATGTGAAAAATGCTGTACATCTGGGGCTTAATATAAAATAGAAGAAGGCAAGGCTTCTGTGAGCAAGAAGGAGAGGCTGAAAGGTCACCTTAGTGATTACCACATAGTAAAGGAATATCAGCTTGGCTACTCTTCGTGGCTTTATGAAAACAGTAAGCAACTTCAGTATGCTGAGAGCAGCAAATGTTTGGTAATACTTAATGTTTATCACATTTCCTTGGAGTTGCCTGCCAGACGATGGACTGAAGATGATGAATAGAAAGAGAAGCCCAAAGACGAGGGGGTCAAGGTGATTCACCAGGAGGAAAGCAAATTTGCATCTACTCATCCTTTCTAGTTATTTTCCTCATATTCAAGTATAAAGACACGTATTAAAGCTCTATCACTCAATTGTTTAATGTTCCCACTTCTTTTGGAAGACATTTTGGGAAGTCTACAAACAAATAAGAAAAAATCCACCCAATAGGAGAGGAGGAATAAGGTTACAACATGATTAATGTGTGTAATGTTATGGAAATCAATCAGTCAAATAGCATTTATTATTAAGATGGACACTAAGTTAAGTGTTGACTAGACAAAGAAAGGCAAGAACACAATCTTTGACCTCAACGAACCCATATTTCAATGGGAGAGACAACATGCAAACAACTATGTACATACAAGATACATATAGTATAAATTTGAAATACATCTAGGTTCCAATTAGGACAAATAATGAATCTCCTGTAGTAGTCAAATATGTCCAAATTCATACTATTCAAAGTTATCATTATGTAAAATATGGTAATTGGTTCCAACCCAATGGAAATATGCAGTGTGAATTTGAACAATGTGGCTACATTATTTATACTAATGAGAAATAGCAGGGAAAGGGGAGGGAGGCAACAGGAAAGGCCTCTTACAGAGTTGAGATCTCATCTGAGTCTTGAAAGTAGCCATGGAAGTCAGAAGGTGGAGGTGAGGAAAGATAACATTGTGGGAAAAAAAGAGGGATAGCCAGTATAAATGTGCAGAATCAGGAGATGGAATACTGTGTTTAAGCACCAGCAAGCAAGCTAGCATAGCTAGATATCAGAGTATGTCCTGGGGAATTACGTGAAAGAAGATAGAAAGGGATCAAGTTTCATAAAACTCTTCATGAAGCTTTCAAAGTCAAGTAGAAGATTTTATATTTGATCTTGGCAGTAATAAGGAGCCAAATGAGATTAATGAGTAGGGGAGTGACATGGTCAGCTTTGTGGTTTAAGAAGTTCACTCTGGGGGGCAGCTAGCTGGCGCAGTGGATAGAGCACCGGCCCTGGATTCAGGAGGACCTGAGTTCAAATCTGACCTCAGACACATTGCTACACTTACTAGCTGTGTGACACTGGGCAAGTCACTTAACCCCATTGCCTAACTCCCTCCCCCTCCCCGGCAAAAATAGTTCACTTTGTCAGCTGAATGAAGGATAGAGTAGAGTGTGAAGAGTTGAAGCAGGAAGATGAACCAGAAAGCTACTGCCAAACTTTCAAGCATTAAGTAATGAGGGTCGTACTAAGGCGATGGTTGTGTGAGTGAAGAA
>NW_020954702.1:6572347-6585427 GCF_900497805.2 Vombatus ursinus
AGTGAAGAAAAAGGGACATATAAAAAAGATGTTGTAAAGGCAAAAAACGAAAGGTCTCGACTGGTTCTGTGGAATGAGTGAGAATTAGGAGTTGAGCATGACACTCAGGTTGCCAATGGGGGTGAATGGGAGGATAGTAATCCCCTTGACAGTAATAGGGAAGTTCAGAAAAGGGGAGGATTTTGGAGAAAAAATGACTTCTCTTTTGGCTATGTTAAGATTGAGATGCTATGGGACATACAGTTCAAGATGTTCATACTTTGACTTTCACTCAAAAGAGAAGTATCATCTCTGTAGGTGATTCCCATATATCACCTACAGAGAGATGATAATTGAAGCCATGGTATTTGATGAGGGATATAGCCAAGAAATACAACATAGAGAAAGAAGAGAAGATTCAGGACAGAGACTTAGGGGAGACAGATGCTTAATGGGCATGACCTAGAAGAAGAGCCAGCAAAGGAAACTTTACTGGTGAAATTAAACCAATAACTAGACTTACAAAGTCCTTCCCTACGCAATTTATATTTCATGGAACTCCATACTTACGTTCAATAAGAAAGAGAAAACACACTGTCCCCATTGAAGCAATGATGATACCCGGTACTACAAAAGATAGTCCCCAACATGTAGACACCCAATAGCCAGCGATCAAAGATCCCAAGATATTCCCCACAGAGGTGTGAGAATTCCAAATGCCCATAATTAAGCCTCTCCTGAAAGAGAAGAAAATAAAAAAGCAAGATGGTTACTACATTGCTTAAAAAAGTGAAAATATATTGCAAATATGTGAATTTTTTTTACAATATGTGGTATTTGTGTGTGTTTTCCAAAGAAAAATTATTCATTCAATTTCATAAAACATATAGATATAAAGAGTACCTAAGCAGTTCCAACTATGTAGGTTTCTCAGGACTGAACAAGTTTATTGTTGGATAAAAATGTATTCATTTTACAATTAGCAAAGGTAAAGGAATGCTGGTTAAAATGTTTTCATGGAGTTAAGAATATAAACTAAGGCTTCTGTTAAAAAATACTTATTGAAATTTCCAGCAGGCTGATGGTGATCACCATGACTAGATGATGAATTCCTTGGCCTTTGCAACATAGAAAACAAAGAAAAATACAAGATGGCCCCTAGTCCTGTGTAACCCTCTTCAGTTTTTGCAGAGATAGTGACAGAGTGGTGGGAGGTAGGGACAGAGAGGGTGCTCCTAGAGGAATTGAATCATATAGATATTTACATTCTCACTACAAATGAAATTAGAAGACAAAAGGAATTTGCAATTAATTCATCAATAAATATTAAGCATCTATTATGTGCCAGGCACTGTGCTAAGCCATAGGTAAGCAAAAAAAACCAAAAGACAGTTCCTACTTTCAAGGAACTCACAATCTAACTCAAATCTCACAACAAACAAACAAATATGTGCAATCAAGCTATATATAGGATAAATAGGGCATACTTAATAGAGAGAAAAAATTGAATTAAGCAGAATTAAGGAAGACTTCCTGTAGAAGGTGGAACTTTATTTGAATATAAAGGAAGCCAGGGAACTAAATGGAAAGATGATGTAAAGGTCCTCCTTGGAAAAGCAAGTAACGTTTTTAAGCTACCAAGAGACACTACTTTTTTAGACATTTAGTTAATTTATATCAAAGATGAGCATTTGTAAAAAGATTGCCATAAAGATAATTATAGTTTATTCACCAATATCTACTGTATGAGATAAGATAGTAGAGAAATTCTATGAAGAATTCAGTGAGATCTCTCAAATTAAATGAACTGAAACACTCAATGACTTTGATGCAAAGATGAACATAGGGGACTGTGAAAACTATGGCTCAGGAATTATAAACAAAAGAGCCAAAGTCTGATAGACTAACACAGAAACATCTAATCTATGAATCAAAAACTCTCTCTCTCTTTCTGTCTCTCTCTCTCTCTGTCTCTGTCTCTCTCTCTCTCACACAAACACACACACACACACACACACACACACGTGAACACATAAATTATTGGTAACATATGAAAAGATAGAAAATTCCTGGGCATTATTTCTACATCAGAGTTCTATGAACTGTGTACGATATGAATGTGGGATTGTTATAGCAAAGATCAAAGTCCATATTAAACTCAAATGATAAGAAAAAAATAAGGTATGAAATGAGCACTATTCCAACTTGCCCCATGTAAATAAGATGTTGATAATGAAAAATGGACATGGCTAAAAATGTTGCCATATCACAGATTGTCAACATTTCCTAAGGAAGTTCTATTCATATAAATCAATCTTTGCAACAAGAATAACAAAAGAGTCTGGAAAACACCTTGGATGTCCAACACATGATCACTGTCAAATGGAGAAATGCAGCAGCCAAAGGTAACATCAATTCAGAATATAAACTTACTTGTGAAATTCACAAATATTTCATTTCATTTAAACCAAGAAGCATTTGTAAGAATCTACTATCTGCGCTTCATTGTACTAGTTGCTAGGGGAATAGAGACTCTGACCTCAAGAAACTTACATTCTTAGCCAAGATGGTGGAGTAGCACCTGGCGCTGAGCACTAGCACAAAAAGAGATCCTAGATCAAGTAGAGAAGGGCCTGATGTTGAGAAGGGAGTAGGATCCGATGCCAATTGGCAGCTTTGTCACTCACACTCCAGAGCTGGGTCAAAGATTCAGTGATGATTGATGATGAGGCAGACCAAGGCAGGAGGTTATTTACTGAGAGAGGAGCAGCAGCTATATGGTTCTGATCCTAGAAGCAGAATAAGGTCTCAGATCTAGCTATTAGCCTCATCTGAAGGCTACAATGGAATAACAAGGGCAGGTATTTGAAACCAAATGAGAACCCATAGTTCCGTCTCTCCAAACCTGCAGAGCTTCCTAGCTAGCAGATTGTGGTTAGATGAAACAAGTTTAATGTACTTCCAAACCAGAGGCAACCACAGTTATGTTGGTTAGACCCAATCTGGGTCAGGAGCTTACAAAACTCAAATAAGGAGGACAACAATCAGACAATCAGACATCAGTCTGGATTAGAATACTTTAGGTGCACTAAAAGGTTGTAGATCCCGCACTTGGAGTATGTCTGATATCCCTGAGGTATGCAGCATTCAATAGACAGATAAAAAAAGAATCAAGATTTAAGGGAAAAGAAAATAGAACCAAGCAAGCCCTAGACTTTCTTTCTAGAACTGCACAGAGTTTGACCTTAGTGCAAAGTCCCAAGTATGAAAGTGAGGCTAGAAGAATAAGTAAGCAATGACAACAAAACCAAATCCCACCATGAAGAATGAGTTATGGGGGCAGTTAGGTGGCACAGTGGATAGAGCACCGGCCCTGAAGTCAGGAGGACCTGAGTTCAAATTAGGCCTCAGACCAAACACTTGACACTAGCTGTGTGACCCTGGGCAGGTCACTTAACCCCAATTGCCTAAAAAACAAACAAACAAACAAACAAACAAAAAATGAGTATACCATTCACAAATCAAGAAGAGAATGATTCCAAAACACCACTAAGCAAAGCCTCAATGAAAAACACGTTTGGGCACATGTTTCACTAGAATTCTAGGAATAACTGAAGGAGAATTTCTTTTGAAAAATGATTTAAATGATTTTATAAATGAAATTGGGGCACTGAAAGAAAGAATTGAAAGAAGAAATGAAAGCTCAAGAAGAAGAAAGACTCAGAAATAGAATTCACAGTTTAGCACAAGAGGTAAGGAAAAAAAAATTATCCAAACAACAGATCTTGAAAATTAGAAGGGACCAAACAGAAGCTAATAACTCTATAAGACAATAAGAAAAATTAAAACAAAGTCAAAAGATTTAAAAATAGAAGAAAATGTAAGATATTTTACTTTTTAAAAAGACTTACCAATAAAACGGATCAGGGAGAGATTATTTTAGAATCACTGGACCACCTGAAGGCTAAGACAAAAAAAATCTAGACATCATACTTCAAGAAAGTATAAAAGAAAATTGTCTGGATCTCTTACGCACAGAAAGGAAAGTAAAAAGAGAAAGAATCCACAGATTACTATCTGAAAAAAAACCCTCAAAAATGAAAATTTCCAGGAATATCCTAATTAAAATTCTGAGCTTTCAAGCCAAAAAAATAATACCGCAACAGCCAAAAAGAGAGTATTCAAGTACAGAGGATCCACAGTCAGGATCACATAAAATTTAGCAGCCACAATAAATAGAAGTGGCAAACATGGAATACAATATTCCAAAAGCCAAAAGATACAGGCTTACAATCAAGAATAATTTTCCCAGCAAAACTGGAAAAATTGATATACATTGGAAAATTCAATATAAAAGATCCGGAAGAAATATAAGGAAAACATTAAAGACTAATTATGAGGCACTCACTAAGGTCAAACTGTTTCCTTATTATATATATGAAAATGTTATCAATATTCTTAAAACTGTCATCATTACTAAGGTAGCTTGAAAGAAAGGTTGGGGCTTATTTTTCACAATGGGGTGATTCTAAAAAACAAAATTGGATAGGAAAAGGTAAAAGGGAGAAATTATATTATAAAAATGGGGTGTGAAAGGAAGAACTAATACAGAGGAGGCAGGTCGGGGTGGAGAGCTGGTAATGTTGGAACCTTACTTGCTTCTGGGTTGAGGAGGAAATAACCTGGACATATGGAAGGATGTAGAAGTCTTCTGAACACAGGAAGGTTAGAAAACTGAGGGACAGGGTAGGGAAGGGACATTCAAGGTTTTTGTGGATTGGGATTTGGGAAAGTGGGGGGAGAAAATAGAGGGGACTTTTGGGGGGGTTTGTGGATTGAGATTGCAGGGTGGGGGGAGAGGATAGGGAGACTTTTGGACAGGTGGTGGGAAGGTGGGAGGAGAAGATAAGGTAACAGGGATAGAGTAAAAGGGAGGCTGAGAAAGAAAACAGTGAATAATAATAAGACAGAGGGAAATTCACAAATAGTAATTATAACTTTGAATGGGAATGGGCTATTTATAGCAGCTCTCTTTGCAGTGGCAAAGAACTGGAAATTGCAAGGATCTGAAATCTCAGGAAATTGCAGGGTGCATGGTTGTGATGTAATACTACTGTGCTATAAGAAATGATGAGCTCAGTGATCTTTAGAAAGGCATGGAAAAAGACTTGCATGAAATGATGAAGAGTGAAATGAACAGAACCAAGAGAACATTGTATATAGTAACACTGTATACAGTATACAGTAGCACTATACAGTAATATTGTTTTAATAGTGACTTTGAGTGAGAGGCAGCTCAATGGAACAGTGAATTGATCGCTGGCCTTGGAGTCAGGAGGACCTGAGTTCAAATCCAGCCTCAGATGCTTAACATTTACTAGCTGTGTGACCCTGGGCAAGTCACTTAACCCCAAACACCTCACCAAAAAACAAAAAAATAAAATAAAATCCTTCTAAAAAAGAAAAAGAATGACTTTGAGTGACTAAGTTATTTTGACTATTATAAATACATCAATTAAAAAAAAAAGACATAAGAATGATGCTAACTGCATCCAGAGAAAGAACTGCTAAATAGAAGTATGTATAGAATAATTTAACATCTATATATGCCTATTTGTGTTTAATGGTAGACATCTCTAGGATGGCAGGGAAAGAAAAAAAAGGAAAAAAAAGAAATTTAAATGATTATTGTATGATATATCGTTAGAGGGAATAGCAAATTGTACCTGGTAGATTTGCAGTTTCATGTGCAATCATCTTTTTTGTTATACTGTGTTACGGAAATGCTTATTTTGTTCTACGAATTGAAAATTAAAAAACAAAAACAAAAACTGAATATAATCCTACAGGTGAAAAAAATGGATCTTTAAAGAAACAGAGGACTTTCAAGCATTCCTGATGAAAAGATCAGAGCAGAGCAAAAATCTTCAAATACGAAGTAGTCCAGAGTGACATAAACAGGTAAATGTGAGTGGGCAATTATAAACAAGTAATCAAGGATGAAATGTTTATACTCCAATGGAGCCTATCGATAAAGGTATTCCAGCAGAACTCTAAAATCATCCATGGTCATAGAGAAAGCCAAATATGGCCTGATAATTTGATGAACTTAATAGAAGAAAGTAAGCAGCGATGGGGAAAAGAGTAAACTAGGGGAAAAAAGTGATAGGAAGGGTGTGGGAAATTATCTCCAATAATCAAGATAACGAAGTAGAATAATATGCAAACAAGAAGGAAGAGTTCAGGAGGAGTGAGTGGGTGACATGTGACTTAGACAATCATCATCTTTCCCTCAAAACCCTCCCCCTTTCCAAACTTCCCTAATAATGTTGGGGGTAACATCATCCTCCTATCCTCCAGGCTAGCAACCTAGTTCTCAATTTCTTTTAACCCATCTCCCATATCCAATCTGTTGCTGAGCCTGTCAATTTCATCTTTGCAATATCTTTCAAATACTCTCCTCTCCCATGGTACTGCCACCATCTTTGTGTAATGCCTGTACTAATGCAATAACCTGCTGGTTGCTCTGCCTGCCACAAGTCTTTCTCAACTTTCTCCAGTGTATCCTTCACTCACCTATCAAAATGATTTTTCTCAAGTACATGTTACCTCTATTCAATCAACTCCAGTGGACACCCCCTCTCCCCCATTAGCTCCAGAATCAAATGTGAAACTCTCTGTTTAGCATTCAAAGCCCTTCATAATAATGTAGGCTCTTTTCCCCACCTTTCCAGCCCTACACCTTACACTATTCCACAGATTCTTCAATCCTGTTACACTGGTTTCCTTGCTGTTCCTCAAATAAGACACTTCAGTTTTGGGGCTTAGAGCATTTTCGCAGGCTGTCTCTCATGTTCGTTATGTACTCTTTCCTCCTCTCTACCTTCTGGCTTTCCTGGTTTGCTTCAAGTCTCAGCTAAATTCCCACTTTCTACAAGAAGCCTTTTCTTATCCTTCTTAATTCTGGTGCCTTCCCTCTGTTGATTTTCTCCTGTCTATCCCACATATGTCTTGTTTATTCATAGTTGTTTGCATGTTCTCTCTCATTAGCCCTCATTAGGTTGAGAGCTCCTCAAGTGCACAGATTGCCTTTTTCTTTTTTCTTTTTTTGCTTCCCCAGTGCTTATCACAGTACCTGGAGCATAGAAGGCACCTAATAAATGCTTACTAACTGACTGATTTGAACTTCACTTTCATCTGAACAAGTTAAAGGAAGGAAGAATATACACAAACACTTTTTGGGGCAGATATACAATTAATTCTTTAAGGAAACAGAAGGGAAAGGAGAGAAGTGAGAAGGAACAAAAAAAAAGGAGGGTAGAATAAGGAGTGGATTATTCATAAACAAAACAAATTCTAACTAAGGAGGATAGGTCATGAAGAGGTTTGAAAAGGACAGAAACAAAGGATTAGAACCTGTGATTGGGCTCTAGTGAGAGAAAGAGGAAGGGAAGGGTGAGGGAACAAAAGTGGAGGGTAACAAACTTCAAGTAGTAGTGCTAAGCATAATCCTCACTATCCTTGGGAGTGGGAAACAAAGAGATGGGAAAATATAAGAAAATAAGATTAAGTTAAAAACACAATTAACAATTTGATTATAAAGTGAATGGGATTAGTTTTCCCAAAAAATGGAAGGGTATAGCAGAACAGATTAGAAAGCAAAGTCTGACAATATGTTGTTTATGAGAAACACACTTGTATCATAAACATTGACACATTTAAAATAAGAGGCTAAAGAAACAGTCTATTTGCTTCTGCTGAACTCAAAAAAGCAGTGATAGCACTGATAGTCTCACAAAAAACAACACCAAAAATAGACGATTAAGAGATAAAGAAGAAACTATATTATGTTGAAAGGCACCATAGACAATAAATTAATAATACTAAACATGTAGTTACCGAATATCATAGCATCTAAATACTGAAAGCAAATGTTATGAGTTACATGGAGAAATGGATACCTCACAGTCCTTTTCCTATGCCATCACCCTACAGTGGCTACTCTCTGTTCCCTTCCTCATCTTGATTCCTTGGTGAACCAGTTCAGTCCTATACTGTTCTCTTCTCTCAAGTCCCTTGGCCCCTTCTGGTATTGTCAGTCTTGCACTGCCATGCCTCAGTCTTGAATTACTCCCACCATGTGTTGCCTTTGCTGCTACTCATATACTGCTGAACAGAGCTGGAAAAAAGTTCATAAAACATATATTGATTGGGTCCACTACAAATTTATGCTATATTATAACTTTAACCGGACCTTTCTGCTTCAAGGCAATCTTTTTAGAACTCCCTTTCCCATTTACCACAGTACCTCTTCCAAATCTTTTCTTCCTTTTGCAAATGTCCCATGGCTCCCCTCTCCCCACCCTCTCAGCTAGGAAACTTGCTTCATATTTAACTGAAAATATTGAGGTTATTTCCTGATACCTCCCTCTTCTCCTCTACCAGTTACTTCACATCATTCAGATGACTTCCCCAATTTTCTCCTCCTTTACCCCTGTCTCACATGAAGAGGTGGCCCTCCTTCTTGCCAAGGTTAACCCACATGCCCAAATAATCAATCCCATTCCATCTCATCTTTTCAAGCAGATTGCCCACTCTATCATTCCTACTCTCATACTAATTTTCAATTTCTCCCTTGTCTATTGGTTCCTTCCCTACCACCTTCAAATATACCCATGTCTCCCTATCCTCAAAAAATCCCCTCCTTTTCTGTCCATTTCCATTAGATTTCATCTTACATCTCTCCTCCTTTCCATGGCTAACCTATTTGAGAAAGCTATCTATAATCAGTGCCTCTACTTCCTTTCCCTCTCCCTCTCTTCTCTTCAACATGTCAGGAATGGCATCATTCAAGCCAGACAGAACTGCTCCCTCCAAGGTTTCCAGTGATCTCTTAATTGCCGAACTAATAGCCTTTTCTGTCTTCATCCTTCTTAACCTCTCTGCATCCTTTGATGATGCTGATCATCCTTTCCCCCTTAACATTTTTTTCTTTCTGGGTTTTCCTCACATCTCCTGTTTCTCCTTCTACTTGTCTGACCACTTCTTTTTAGTCTCTTTTGCTAGATCTTAAGCCAAGTCATGCCTAATAACCATGGGTGCCCCCTAGGCTCTGTAGAGTGTCCTCTTCCCTTTTCTTTCTTTATTTTTAGTGATCTTATCAGTTCCCATGGATTCAACTCTTAATTAATTATACATGTCTTGTATACTCCTGCCCCTCTTCTAACATGCCATAATGCTAGTGCAGACCCTTATCACCTCAGTGCCTAAGCTATTGTTTAGGCAATAGCCTGCTCATTGGTCTTTCTCCCTCAAGGCTCTCCCCACTCCAATCCATTTGCCATTCAACTATCAAATTGATCTTCTTTAAGTGTGGGTTTTGTCATGTCCCTCACTATTCAATTAAATCCAGTGCTCCCTAGCTAATTCAGAACTCTTATTCATATTGTAGCAATCTCCCTGTGTTGGTCTTTGGATGGGCTTGATTAGATAGTCTTATACATGGAGTGTCCTTAAAAGTTCGATTCAGGTTTCATCTTGCCTGTGAAGTTTTGCCTGATATTTCCCTGGTGGCTCTCTTAAACTCTCCTATGGCACTTTGGTCTCCATCATCCTCCTCTTCTCCTTTCATTTTCCCTCCCCTCTCTTCCTTCTCATTATTCTCTCTCTCTCTCTCTCTCTCTATTTTGTACTCCCAGTGAAAAGCCCCATTGAGAGCAGGGACTATTTTGTTTCTGTCTTTGTGTCCCAACAACTTAGCACAGTATTTTACGCAGAGTAGGAATTTCATTTATTTCTACTACCTTCCTTTTCCAAACCAGTTGCCAATGCAGGTCACCACACTAGGCCAGCCAGTGGTCTGCACCAACCCATTAGCTATCTGGGAAAAAAAAAGAAGAAAATGATTTATCATAAGGTTATTATCTATTTTTCCTAAATTCGGGCATGGGGTATAGCTTGTACTTGTGTGCAGTATGGGAGAAGACTTGATTTCAAGTATATCTTTTAGGAATTTCTAATTGGTCACTGAGATACCATCACTGAATTTGAAAATTTAGACAACCTTTCTTAGTGTTTGGAAAGGACTCTGGGCTTAACTTGCAGTAAGTTTATTTTTTAGTAATTTTAGTAAGTTTATTATTAAGTGAGCTTAATAAATGTTTGTTTAATGTTAAATTAAACAGATTTTCTTTGTTTTGTTTTTTGTTTCTGCAGAGTTTTGTCTTTTTGTTACCAAGTTTAAAATGTTATCAAAATATTATCAAAACTGTTTCCTCTTTCTAGGAAGTCCAAAACCTACACTAGGTGAGTCTCTCCCAGTATACTGTTGCCCCAAAAGCATTCCCTGGAACTGTGTGCATCTTGGGCTTATTTGGATACAGAGCGATCTCTGAGAACTTAATATCAGTATCAATATCTATTTTAGAATATAGTCACTTTTAGAGCAGGGACTATGTTGACTCATCTTGTTTTGCACACCACCATAAATTTGGGCCCATTATTTAATAAAAAGCTTCTAGATTACCAGATGCTTAAACATAAAAATGCTCAAAAAGTAAATGATTATTCTATGTTAGAACAGTGATTTTAATCCTACAATACATTTGGTTTTACGAAGCAATTACCTTCAGCACTCAAAGACTGGCAACTAAAATCAACAAAAAGGACTATATGGGATAAAAATGAAAATCAGATAGGATACTTTGATAATTTTTTCTGTTCATTTTAAGTAGAAAACCTATGAACTTAGGATAAATACATTATACACACATTCAAACACACATATAAATTAATGCATATGTAATAAAAATTCATAGGATTATAGATTTAGAGATAAAAGTTCCTTAGTGACCATGTGGTCTAAAGCCTTCATTTTATAGTTCAGGTACTGAGGCCAAGAGAAGTTCAGTGATTGGCCCATGGTTGCATAGCTATAGCAAGTATCTGAGGTGGGATTCAAACCCAGATCTTCCTGACTCCAAGTCTAGCAGTTATGGTTGGACATATAGTGTTGGATTTTCTTCTCCTTTGGTTGCCGAATGTGATTTTACTACTTTCACTTAAAAATAGCAATGATTTAGGTTACCTAGGAGGCAGTTTGTCCATGATACCAATACTAATATTTCTCAGAAGCATGACTCGAACACCAGGGTTCCTGACTCTAAGAACAGGAATTATATTCACACCATACTCTCTCTCTGTCAATAAACACATACAAACAAACACACACACACACATACATACACATATATAAACACATACATGTTTGTGTGTATATTTTTATTTTTAAAATTATTATATATTATTAGGTTATATGTGTGTGTGTGTATGCATGTATACACACACACACACACACACACACATACATGCACTTTAGGGAGATCAAGCTAAGGATGGATGGGAGTTGTGTGGGTAAGAATTTGAGGCAGGGAGACTAGTAGGCTGTTGGATCAGTCCAGATGTGAGATGATGACTTGCATCAGGGTGGTTGCAGAATTTAAGGAGAGAAGGGGACGTATGCAAGAGAAGTTACAGAGATAAGACAGCGTATGATAAATGATTGGATATTGAGAGTGAGAGAATAAGGAATTGGGGGTGACACCGAGATTGCAAGCATGAGATGGTGGTACTTTCAATAGTAATCAGGAAGTTATAAAAAGGGAAAAGTTTGTGTAAAACTATGATTTCAGTTTTAGACATATTAAGTTTAATTTGTCTAAAGGACATCCAATTTGAGATGTCTAATACGCAGTTAGAGATGTAAGACTAGAGATTAGGAGAAAGAGAAAGGAATAAAAATTTATTAAGTGAATACTATGTGCCAGGCATTGTGCTAAGCACTTTGTAAATGTTATCTTATTGATCCTCACAACAATTTTCTGAGGTAGGTGGTATTATTATTCCCATTTTGAAAGGAAGGAAACTAAAGCAGAAAGACATTAAATGATTTGCCCAAGGTCACAGCTAGTAAGTGTCTGAGGTCAGATTTGAACTCAGGTCTTCCTGACTTTAGGGTCAGTGCTCTATTCACTGCTCTACCTAGTTGAGGTTAGTGCTGGACAAGTGAATCTGAGAGTCATTTGAATAGAGATGAAAACTGAAACCACAGGAGCTGATGAGTTCGCCAAATGAAATTGTATAGAGGAAGAAAAGAAGAAAGTCTAAGGACAGACCTTTGGGGACCCCCATAGTGAATAGACATGATATAGATGATCCAGGAAAGGAAACAGAGAAGGAATGTTCAGATAGGTAGGAGGGGAATATCATGGAGTTTAAGGAGAGAGAAGTATCATGAAAACCTAGATAGAAGAGAATAACAAGAAGTGAGCGATGGACCATATCCAAGGCTGCAGAGAAGTTAAAAAGTATGAGGACTGAGAAAAAGCTATTAAATTTGGCAATTAAGAAATCATTAGTACCTTCAGAGAGAACAGTTTAGGTTGGATGATGAGGTCAGAAGTCAGACTGCAAAGAGTTAAGAAGCAAGTGAGAAGAAAAGAAATGGAGGCACTGGTTACAGAAGGCCTTTCTAGGAATTTAGCCACAAAAGGGAGGAGAGATATAAGACGAAGGGTAGTGGGGATGCATGGATCAAGTGAGAGACAGGAGAGACAGGCACATTTTTAGGCGGTAGAGAAGCACTCAGTGGACTGAGAATGATTGAAAATTAGTGAGAGGGTAGAGATGACAGAAGGGACAATTTTCTGGACAAGATGGGATGGAATGGGATCATTTGTTCATGAAGAGAGGTTTGCCTCCTGCTCTTTCAACTCCATGTATCCCCTCTCCCAAATCAAAGCACTCAATTCCTAATACTTTCCTGCTAACTCTAAGAGAAAAACAAAATTATAAATTAATGCACATAGATGTGGCTACATTACTCCTTTGCCATAGGCCTCTTCATTTTAAAAGAAGTTCCTTAGGGGCAGCTAGATGGCACAGTGGATAGAGCAATGGTTCTGGAGTCAGGAGGACCTGAGTTTAAATTCGCCCTCAGACACAGAACACTCACTAGCTATGTGACGCCGGGCAAGTCACTTAACCTCAAATGCCTCACACACACACACACACACACACACACACACACACACACACACACAC
>NW_020954702.1:6585437-6600258 GCF_900497805.2 Vombatus ursinus
ACACACACACACACACACACACACACACACACACACACACACACACAAAGTTCCTTGGAGAACAAATACCTGAAGTCAAAAGAATCTTTAAAGATTGAATGGGTCACCTTAGTTTCAAACAGATAAATAGGACCAAGACATTTAAAAGCAACATTTGTCCTTAACTCCAACACTACTAGAATAACCACAATACTAAACCCCTATGTGTATAATCTATGTAGTATTTTACTTTAAGCTGAAGTACTTACCTGAGTTATGACATAGAAACCAAAATTGTGAATATTATAGAAATAGCCCAAGCCAAAAAGTGTTGTAAAGGCTCCACTGGCAAACATTCCAAACGTTAGGTAATATCTAATTGGCAGGCGTTCCCCTATTATGCCACTGAAAAAAAGAAATGAGGAAGCAGAGGGCAAGAAAACTCATCACTGAACAATTACTTTCAAAATATTTTTATGCTGTTAGTTGATCTTTAAGAAACAGAAACAATTAAGAAATTCCAAGAAGGGAATAAATCATAACTTAAATAAAACATTTATTAACCAGAAAATGACAATAAACTATAATGAGTTACTTCATCAAAAAGACATAATTATAAAACACTAAATCTCATGAATATTATTTATCTTGACAGGTATCTTGACAGTAGGTAATCTTTTAATGTCAATAGTGTAGGACAAATGGACATTTTAAAATGCAAACTATCAGAACTGAAGGAACATGAAATGATACAGAAACACAACACAATATATATTTCTAGGGAACTAACTCCCTTCAATTTACTCTAATTAGTGCTTACCAAATGCACTACAGAGTAACATTACCAGGAAAACCTTAAGGAATACTAAACCATTCTAAATTACTTGCTGAATAAATTATCACCTTATGCTCTATCCTGAAAGCAGAAAAGCTAATGAGAGCTGTTTGAGCCCTTTTCAAAAACCCAGAGCTTTATAAGTGCTTCTGTTCTACAAACAAAAGAGGAATTAAACCATTTATCTAGGATAGGGGTGGGGAGCCTGCAGCTTCAAGGCCACATGTGGCCCTCTTGGTCCTCAGGTGCAGCCCTTTGAGTGAATCCAAACTTCACAGGGCAAAATCTCCAGTACAAATCCAATGAAAAGTGTGAAATGAAAGGAATGAATGAAAACAGATTGTTTTCTGAGTTCATAAAGTAAGAATTTGGTACCTGGCCCATTTCAGAATTGAGACAGAAGAAAATAAAATTTAAAACTGCAAACTAAGTTCAGGGGTTGCCAAATTCTTTTTCCCCCCACGAGCATTTGGTTAATATCATATAGAGTTCAGAATTAAAAGTGCATCTAGTCCAACATCCCCATATTTTGGATGAGAAAACAGGGCTAAACAGGTGAAAGAAAATCATATGTGCATGGTGTGTATATGTGTGTGTCCATGTCCATGTGTGCATGGTGTGTGTGTGTGTGTGTGTGTGTGTGTGTGTGTGTGTACATACATATACTAAGGGCAGAATGACATCCCAACATGAGGAGAAAGCAAAAATGATATAGGAAGGAATAGAGTAAGTGATTAAAAAAGAACACAAAGAAGAGAAAGAATGTGATTAGGCAACAACAGTAATCTGTTTCAGGAAGTTGAAGAATAGAAATATATGTATGATACCAAGAGGGAAAGGGAAAAGAAAAAGCCCCTGGGTATTTGGAGTTACCCAACAGGTATGAAGCTCTTCCTGTATTGAGTGGGAGCTTCCAGTGATTCAAGGAAAGATGAGGCTGTGTGTATACATACAATCAGAAGAAAGAACCTCCTAGATATTTAAAACTTGCTTTGCTGTTCACGTATCTTATCAATCAGGAGTTAAAACTTTCAAGGTTTCAGCTGAAATATTTTTCTATCAACTAATTCCCCAACTTGATGTTATATCTGCTTAAATCCTCTCATTACTACTTACTAATTTCTAAAGGTGTTACTTTCATGTTATTGTCCCGGGCAACAACATCTTCTCAACTTACTCAGGCTCTCACTCAAGCTTTCAACATCAGTGTTATCCTTGACTCCTCACACTTTCTCACCCTATATATGGAATCGGTTGGTAATTTTGTTTTTGTCTCCACAATATCTCTCATATCATTCACTTTTTCTCCACTTGCAGTACTATCAGGCACTCATTTTCCCCCCTGCTTAGATTATTGATACAACTTCTAATTTTTTTTTTTAGGCAATTGGGGTTAAGTGACTTGCCCAGGGTCACACAGCTAGTAAGTGTCAAGTGTTTGGTCTGAGGCCAGATTTGAACTCAGGTCCTCCCAAGTTCTGGGCCGGTGCTCTATCCCCTGTGCCACCTAGCTGCCCTGATACAACTTCTTAATTGGTTTCCCTGCCTCAAGTCTCTACACCTAAGTCAAGCCATCCTGTGCCCAGCTGCAAAAATGATTTTTCTAAAGCTATGTTCTGACCATATAACTTCCCTACTCAATAAAGTCTAGTGAATCTCTATTCCCCTTCCAATCTGACCCCAGCCTCTTACCCATTCCTCCCCTCCACTCTGTGATTTAACCATAATGCTCTGATTGTTGTTCCTCACCTGTCTCCCATCTTCATGTATTTAGACTGGCTGTCCTCTATGCCTAGGATATTCTCCCTCTTCACCTCCCCTTCATGGAATCCCTGATTTCTTTTAAAACTAAACTCATTTGGGGCAGCTAGGTGGTGCAGGGGATAGAGCACTGACCTTGGAGTCAGTAGGACCTGAGTTCAAATCTGGTCTCAGACCAGACACTTGACACTAGCTGTTAGACTGGGCAAGTTATTTAATCCAGACTGTCTTACCAAACACAACAACAACAAAACTAAACTCAATTACAACCTTCTATGTTCAATCTTTTCTGATCTGCTTTTTTCTCCAAAGTTAACTTGTTTCTGTTTTATATATGTTTTGAATACAAATATATGCAAGCCACTTGAGGGCAAGGAGTATTTTGCTTTTGTCTTTGTATCCCCAGCACACAGCATGGTGCCTGGCAAATGGTAGGTGTTTAACATTTATTAATTAACTGATTGGTTGATTCAGGTCTTACTTTCTAAAAGTTGATAATTACTTATTTTCTTTTGATACTCTAAATTTTTAAAGTTATAATAAGCTCTCTAGCTCTGAATATTACCTTTTTGGTATTACCAGGGTTGCACACCTCTGGACATCATTTATTTCATCTATCAAATGATGAAATCAGTCTAGATAAATTTTATATATATATATATATATATATATATAATTCTATATAAATTCTGCCAATCTATACCACTGTATAGTTTGATGATTGTCTGAAACATTAGTCATTGATATAGCATGCTGAATGGTTCCTCTATTATACTTTAAGTCAAATATCCATATCTAAATAGGATGGAATAGTTTAAAGAATGCTAGACTTAGAATCAGGGGACCTGGATTTAAATGCTGGCTCCCCAACTTTTTGTTCCAAGAGCAAGTCACTTAATGTTACAAAGCTTTAGTTTCCTCATTTGTAAAATGGGAATAATACTGAAACTACTTAGCATTATATTGTTATAAAAGTAAAAGAAACTATTAGGATAGAATAAGGAACTATTAGGCAAATTGAGAATTTTTTAAGCTCTGAGAGATGAGTTGTTTTTTTTTTGTGTGTGTGTGGTTTAAAATAGATAAAAAAACAAAACAAAATAAGAGATAAGTAAGCAGTATTCACTATTTATCTTCTCTGCCCATTTACAGCAAAAGAATATTAAGAGCTACAGAGATTGGCAGTGATTCTTGATTATGTCAAAAGTACATTAAAACATTTTTAATGTGGAAAATGGATTTGTCCTCTGGCTGGGGTAAAAACAAAATAAAGGGCATCAGAATGCATTGGAGGGTAGAGTTCATTGTCTGAACAGAGTTGAGTTAGGTATGGGGCAGGCATTGCTTTTGCCTCTCAATGGTAAATAAAGGTGTTCCATAGAGTATGAAGTGTCCAAATAGTTCTTTTTCCCTAGAGGATGTGGCTACAAGATAGATGAAGGCCATGAGATCTAACAGAAATGTTAGTCATATATAGAGAGGACTCTTAAAAACCAAATTAAATAATACTTACCTTAAATACATTCCAATTGCATAAGCACAAAGGAATGAATAATCCAATGCTCCCAGTAATTGCTGATAGTTCTTTTTATCTAAACAATGAGATAAGTTCATTATTAGTGGTACTCATATTAAAAGGTACTTTAAAAAAGGTGCAAAAATTTGTCCTCATTAAAGTCTGGGTAACACTCTTGAATCAGAAAGGGGTGAGTGTGAATATAGGAAACGTGACTTTTAATATTCTCCTAGATTTCTTAGTGAGGAAAGATAAAGTTGATGTGTCTGCAACTTACATATCTATGCCTCAATTTTAAATGATCATTTCATACATATACACACACACCAACACACACATATACACTCCATAATATACACAATATGCATACATAAACATATACACATATATATATACAAACAATATAAGAAATGACAAGCAGGATGGTTTCAGAAAAACCTGGGAATACTTATATGAACTGACACAAAGTGAATTGAGCAGAAACAGGAGAACATTGTACATGGTAACAACAATATTGTAACAATGATAGTTGTGACAAACAGCTATTCTGATTTAAAAAAAAAAAAGATCCAAGACAATTCCAAAAGACCAATGATGAAAAATGATATCCATTTCCAGAGAGAGAACTGTTGAAGTCTGAGTGTAGATTGAAGCGTGCTTTTTTTTTCACTGTTTACATTTATTGCTTTTTGTTGTTGTTGTTTTTGCAATATGGCTAATATGGAAATATATTTTGCATGACTTCACATGTGTAATTGATAGCATATTGCTTGCTTTCTCAATGGGGTGGGAAGAGGTAGGAAAAGAATTTGGAACTCAAATTTTTTAAAAAAAATTAATGTTAAAATAAATGTAATACAAAAAAAAATTAACAATTGACTTTTATGAGCTTATGTGAGCTAGTTCCAGCATACTCTGAAAATGTCTAGTTGGCCTAGATGAAAGAAAAAGATCAAAAGAAGGAAATAGAAGGAAAAAAGAAGGGAGGTAGTTAGGAAGGAAGGAGGAAAGAAAGAGTGAAAGAAGGAAGAAAAAAAGAAAGGAAGGGAAATTATTTAAATAAATTAAAGGAATTTAGTTTGGGGCAGATTAACAGAGAGAGAGATAGAGAACCTTAGAAATAGATATTCATTAAAGTAGTGTAAGCAAAGTTAATGTCAGGAATGAAATGTTAGCCTAAAAAACAAAGAAGATAAAAATGATACAAAACAAACAAATAGGAGAAAACACAACCCTAAAATTCATAACTTTAATGTGAGTGGTTTAAACAATGCAGTTAAATGAATATGAAAAAATCTTGCATCAAATGTCTCTGATAAGAATCTGATATACTTATACACACATGTATCTATATAGCACAAATATGTAGGCCACAAACTACAACAAGTAGACAAAAGTTATAGTAAAAAGTTTTCAGAAGAACTTAGATTATTAACAGCCACATAAAAGTTACTCCAAATCACTAATAAGAGAAAAGCAAATGAAAAATAACATGGAGATTTTACCATATATATATATCAAATTGGCAAAAAATTACAAAAGATGGAAATAGAAAATGTTGCAGTAGCTGCAGGAACACAGACACCCTAACTGTGATAGGACTAATAGCTACCAGGGTTCCCTTATCCTCCACCCCACCACCCCACTTAGATTAGGAAAAGGTGACAAAACCAGGAATTGATTGGCCTGGAGGTGGGACAGAGCTTAAGCTATTTCTCTCTTGAAGCAGATACCTTGTGGCCTTTGACTTTATTGACCTGGCTCCCTGGTCACCTAAGGGCATAAAAAAGATTCCACTCATGTAGGATTAGGCCCTTCCAACACAATGGATATCAGAAGACTATGCAAGTCACCAAACTCTGCTCTACTGATCAGATATATTTCACTATCGAAATGGGGAGGGAAGGGGTGGTGAGTCTATAGAAGCTAAGCACTACTATATGCTTCTTCCATATTCTTGCTATTTTAGGACTGAATTAACTGTTCATTGGCTTAGAAGTGCCTCAGATAGTCCCAACCTGAAGTAACAGGGTGCCAGAGTCAGGCTTGCCACTAACGTTTGGTGTAGTCAACAATTAGGATAAAGTGACCTCATGGCTAATGGTTTAGTTGGAGGTAGGGAAGTGCAAATATGGAGGCTGAGATGATCAGATATGGTAGTCTGGTACCCTCTGCCAAGGTTCCTTCTGGCTGTGTATGGGGAGTCATCTTAATGAAAAAGGAACATGGGAAGTCCTCTTGAAGGAAAAGGAGAAGACTCTCATTCAGTTCAGTGAATGCAGGAGGAGGTTGCCCAGGAAAGTAAAGAAAGCACCATGTTCAGCCTTACCTGGTTGGTTTTTTTTTTTTTTTTTTTTACCATCTTGGAATATCCGAATAGCAAGACTGAAAGTGAACCGACCTAGACATTCAGTAACTAGTGAGAGAGAGAGAGAGTGAGAGACCCCTTGGCTTTTAGCAATGGTGCAGTGCAGGTCAAGGGTCAGCAAATAAAGATGGTGATAGCAGTGAAAGGATCTCTCGATTGGAGTGGGGACTGACAGGCCACTACCAAGAACTCACAATATGATCTCTGACCCTGAGGTTTCATTGCATCCCACTGAGAGTGGAGCAGGAGAATGATATCAGAAGTGAAAAGGAGACCCAGGAATCACCACCAGCGGTGAAATTTAAAAACAAACAAACAAACAAACAAACAAAACAACTCTCTAGGCTTGTTACTGCTCTTGGGGATGAGGAAAGGGTGATTTTCTCTACTGGAAGTAGGGAGTGGGCAGCCTTTCACCATCAAGCAATTGGGGTGGCTGAACAAGAAGATCAAATAGAACTGGAGTAATGGCTCCTGTGAAAGTGTAATCTAATGGCACCAATGCTGATACTCTGTGTCTGAATTTCATAGGCCTGTGAAGCTTGTCTGAGGACTTAGTACTGCAAAGTCAGCTAAATAAATTGCAGGTTTCCCTTTGTCCTTCTTTAGGCTGAGACAGAGATTTATTCACATCTAATCCTGAAAAGATAAATTCCCGCTGCAGCAATTTCCCCAGTAGAGCTTTGAATTGGAGGGAGTGAAGTTCTTAAATGAAATCAGCTTGATAGATTGTATCTATGGAGTTCCCTCATAACTTGACACACATTATGATAACCCTGACTTAGGGGCATTTAGATCCCACCTTTTGGATATAGTCCTACCAGAATGGTTTTAGACCTTAGCTATGTTTTTCCTCTGCCACAGAACTGTAGAAGTTGGGGCTAACCAGAAGGTGTACTTTGGGTAGAAGTTTGGAACAGTTGCAGCTTGGACAAATACTTCTTCCCTTAAGTAGGTGCTCTGGGAATGAGATGCCACAGAACCCACTCCCTTGCTGATGTCGGGTGGTGAGGACATAGGGCAATGATGTCCTATCTGGGAGAGGGCTTTAGATGGAGCAATGGGTGCCAGTAAAATTGTACAAAGAAATTCACAAGGGCAGTAGGTATCCTTCAACCCCACCCAAGTCTAAGGCATCATTTAAAGCTCTTTTCCTACTTGAATCATTTGGGGAGGCTATAGAGGTCAGACCTTGAAAGGGGCATCATGAATTTTTGGAAGTCAGTAACAACCTCTTTGCTGGTAGGTCAAAATAGAAAGCTTTAGAGTTGCCTAAATAATCATGTTTAAATAATATAAAACAATATTAAGTCCCCAGGGAGTGAAAGAGATTTCTTCTCTAGTGATGGAGATAAAGGAAGCCAGAGTACTTCATCATAACAGTTCTCCTTACAGCAACCCTGTGTTGCCTATGAGGAAGGTATAAGGCATCTAGCAGTTTAAAATGGGCAACAGGTAGCAGAATAAAGTTATTTTTATTACTACAACTGTCCCTGACCTCATCTGTGTCATAGATCAAGTAGCCTAGACACAGGTTGAGTCATATGGGATTATTGACCTCAGTGAGATTAGCCAGGAAGAGTTTGCCTTCACTAGGAAAGAGTCCAATATACTTTCACTATTCTTCCCCAAGGCTAGCTGTTTATCTACCTGAACTGCCATATGGCAGTGAGCAGAGGATTGAAAAAGTCTTTGCCTCTTGAGGGGACTGATGTGTACCACTCTATAGAAGACTGATGAGCGATAGTAGCAGAGGCCCTAGATCAGAAGGTGGCCTATTTGAGAGATAAAGGTGGAAAATCAACCTAACAAAATCTGCTCTAGTCCAGTCAAGTTTTTGGGAATACAGAGTGGATGGGAAAAAATCCCAGAGCGTTCCAGGAACAGTTCAGAGTAAACTACTGACACTTCCCCACAACTAAGAAGGAAGCCCAGAGACTTATTGGACTCTTCAGATTTTGGAGAATCTCCATTTCCTATCAGGGTCTCCTAATCGAAACTATTCATTGAGTTACCCACGAATCCACCTCTTTCAGAATAGACTATAGCCAGGGGTGGAGAACATGTGGCCTTGAGGCCACATGTAGCCTTCTATGTTCTTGGGTGTCACCTTTTGACTAAGTCCAAGTTTTACAGAACAAATCCTTTTACTAAGGGGATTTGTTCTGTGAAGTTTGGATTCAGTCAAAGAGCCTCACTTGAGGATCTAGAGGACCACATGTGGCCTCGAGCCTGCAGGTTCCCCACCACTCATACAGACCTGGAAGTTCAAAAGAAGGCTTTCCAGCAGATTCTCCCAATGAGTCCTTTTTGATAATGCAAGACCCCATGTTTCTCTAAGTCTCTGTCCATAATGACCAGCCTGAGTCTATTTGACAGATACCAAGAGGTGGCAAGAATAAGCTACTGTTATTAGGCCATGAGGGCTCCAAATTCCTTAAAGCAGCCACTCAATACATCACTTCTGAAAGGCAGTTGCTTTTCTGTTATTAGGCACTTTGAACAGATATCACAGGGTCATACAATTCAACCTTTACCCAGAATTGTCAATTATGAGTTGGGTGATACGTGATTGTCCCTCTAATAAGTTGGGTAGGGCTCAGGAGGCTTCTATTTTTAAGTGGAAGTGACATTAAAAATCATGCTGGCCCGGGTCCCTCTCGTATTAATGTTAATCACTAACAGGTGGTGAATATGCCAGAGACTGAGTCCTTTAATCCAGTCTTAAAACCCTTCTTCCCCTTGGTCCAATGGCCTCCCACCTCTAAGGACCTAGTTCCAGAAGGATGTCATTTTGCCTAGTTTCCCAATGGCTCTATCTGCTATGAGAGAGGCATAAGTAATTGAACTACTTAATTAAACTACATAATTGAATCTCTTTAACAGAGGAATGAGAATCCTGGTAACCCTTTCCAGTGAGCTGAGCTCCATGTTGCATGGGTGGCAAGTGAGAGAACTTTAAAGGATGGGGCAGAAAAGATATTTATCTATGGTGATTACTACAGAGTTTGTGGTTGATGTTAGCACCCATTGGAGACATCTTATACTAATTAGATTGGAGCCATTTCAAGAATATTAGAGGCTGGAGTTCTACTGCCAATATCCACATTGGGGTGATAATGCTATGTAGGTTGGGCATGGGACCTTATGATCTACATAAGAATAAGGCAGCTATTCCTGTCCAATTGGGCTCCTTAAGACAGCTGGAGTACTAAGCCAAAGTGCCCTCAACTGGTCCTCAAATGGTAAAATGTTACCTTCTCATCTCAGGGGAAGAGTTTTGCCTCTTCAAGTATACACTGTAATGAACCTGATTATCCATGTCAGGTGTCTAACCTCCCAGAAGCCATATCTTTGACAAGTCAATATCACTCCACGAAGGGGAAGGGTTCTCTCGGTGGATTCTAGGATCCAATTATTAGGCACCTGATAAGAATGGATTCCTTTTGAACACAGTTCTGGCTGACCCCCTCTGGCTCTTCATTATTTTTTCCTTTGTACAGAGTAACTTTGGCCTCGAAGTCCTTGTCCCCTCTTAGTTGTCAGGCTTCCTCTGGGATGGTTCAGACAACTCTTGCCCAGAAAGGCCTTGGGCAACCAAGGTTTGGTATTATTGTTTTCTAATAGCACAGGGGAGGCGAAAACTGTCACTATATAACTATGGTGGATTTGTATTTACTTGGAAGAAAGAGGATCCTCTGCTTGACTTTGGTGATTATGGGAACAAGGGAGAGTCCTTATTTAACTTCTATAGGAAAAGAAGTCAACCCCTCCATAGATGTCTCTAAGAGATAAAAGATTTTAAATCATTTCCCTGGTGTGGCTGTCAGGGAGGGGAGATTTTGGTGGTTGAGCCTGGGCATACTGAATGGTGGTGGTACTGGGAAAGCTTCAGTATCAACTTAGATCCTGCAACAAGTTGCATTTAAGAAGCTTATGACATTTTTGCTACTTTAATAAAGATAAACCTGATGAATGATGAAGAATCTGTGTCTGTGACAGAAATGTTTCATCTAGGCTGTATCCTAGATATGCCTGCTGCTGATATGACTCATCACCCCCACTCACTTGAAGAGCCACTAAGAACTGCAAAGATTTGGCATTATGCACACTGACCATATTCTAAAGATATGAGTGGGAAAGGAAAAATCCAGAATTTCTGGTTTTTGTTTTTCATATTTTTCTTTTTCATTTTTTCTTTTTCTTTACTGTTTGGGGTTGGGAAGACTGTAGCTTAAAGGGTGAAAGAAAAAATTAACAACCCTAAAAACCCTAAAAATTCCTAAAAGCATTTAAATGGTTGAAGGTCCTCTAGAAGAAAAATATTAAACTCTAAGCCCGAAAATCCCCAACCTGGCTGGAACCAAATTAAAATGTAATTGGCAAATGTTTAACAAAAGAAATTAAAATACAATACAACACAGACAATGTTAATTTGTAGTTTTCTAAGTCAATATGCCCCCTACTCCACCCCATGAAGGGATCTGTTCTTATTTGAGTTTGATAGCACTACTCTAGAAGATGCTTAGAACATTGATGCAATGTGTTGGTATGCAATAGGAACAATATCAATAATATCTACCAGGCTTCTCCTTCATCTATTACTCTCCCTCCTCCCCCCAGCATGGGTTAGGAAAAAGTGTAATATAGTCAAGACTTGATTAGTTTGTAGGTGAGGCAAAGCTCAAACTGTTTCTTAATGCAGTTTCCTTGTGGCTTATGACTATGTTGACATGGATTTCTGGTCAACTAGGGGCATTAAAAAGTACCACCCAGGTGGGATCAGGCCCTTCCATACATGTAGGATGACTATTCATATTACCATATGCTACTTTGCTGATCAGTTATATTTCCATATGGAGATGGGAGAGGTGGTAAAATCTATAGTCTGTAGAAGTAAAATACTACCATATCTTTGATGTTTTAGGGCTAAGCAAAATCTCTTAAGTTAACTGTTCCCTGACTTTAATATTTCCTCCTAGCATTGAAATTGAACTAACAGAATATTGGCATCAGGCCCACTCCAATACTAATATATTGCTTGTGAAGCTGTTATTTGATCCAATCATTCTGAAAGCAATATGGAATGGTGTGAAGAAAGTGATATACCCAGTTCTGGAACTCAGAGATGCCACTATCTATAGTGTTATATAGATATCACTATATCTCTATATGTGCTAGATATGTTATTCCAAGGAAATCAAAGACAGAAAGAAAGGTCCCAAATATGTCAAAATATTAATTGTAGTCCATAGTATAGGACTGGAAAGAAAATAGGTAGCCATTAATTATGGATTGGCTAAACAAATTGTGGCAAATGAATATAATAGAATATTATTATACCCTAAAAATGATTAATATAAATAATTCAGAGGAACATGAGAAAACTTTTACGAACTTACATGAAGTAAACATTAACTTGGAAAACTATATGTGTGTATGTAGGCATAATTGCTCCAATAATTTAAAAAGAAAGAACAAAGTGAAACAGGAAGTTGTAATTATTATTTCCATGCTTGGCCCCTGAAAAGAGTTGAGAAAATCCACTCCCCCCTCCACTTTCTTTGTGGAAATAGAGGATTATGGGTATTGAATACTGTCTATGCTGTCAGATGCAATTGATGTGTTGGTTGATTTTGTTAATTTTTTTCTTTTAAAAAATCTTTGGGGAAGGCACCCTGAATAGGAGTGAACAGGAGGGATATATTCAGAAACTAATGCTATTTTATTTAGCTTTTTTAGGCTAAATAAAAGATACTAATAGCTCTAAGTTATTGTAAACAAATTATTTATTTGCTGCAATGTTTACAGTAGTGATTTTTTTTTCTATTGGGAACCCTGTCTTTGAAATTAAGGTATATTTCTTAAGAGCATCCACAATTATTGCACAAATTAGTAAGGCTAGAAAACAAATGTAATTTCTGCCCATAACTTCAAATGCAAAATCACTAAGTTATTATAAGTGACAAATAAAATAAATGAATAAAGGATTATTAGAATAGTGAGCTTACCAAATGGTGCCCAACCACAGTGGGTTTCATTATCTGATATTTTCCCAGCGGGATCATGGAAGGCATTTTCATTCAGTGTGTTGAGTCTAACTTTACCATGAGAAGCACACTGCTTATGTAATTCACCCTGGTGAATTAAAGGAAAAAATACATGAAGGAATAGAAAATGTGCACAATGGAAAGTCAGAAGATAATATATAGCAACATAAATTTTACTATCAGTCTAGCATTATGCATGGTACTTGAACCCTCCCCCCTTCTTCCCTACAAACAGATGTAACTGAAGTAATTATAGAGAGCAAGAGGAAGATATCAAAGGCAATGAGGTATGAATATTAATGAACTGCAAATACTTGCAGCACGTCACAAAGGGTGAAAAACTTTTCTTCTTAACCAAATTAGCTTGACAGCTGACATCCTTTTACAATAAAATTCTTAACCTTTTAGCAGTCTGCTGAAACCTTTAAACCCTTCCTTAGAATAACATTTTAAAATAATTGGAAGAAATGTTAAATTTCAATGAGAGATTATTGAAAATAAAGATGCAATTTCCCCCATTCAAGTTCACAGACCCCTGAAATCTATCCATAGACCACCTCTCCCTACTCCACCCCCAACATCTATAGACCCCAGGTTAAAAACCTTTGCTTTAAGAAGTGTGAAGGAATTTTCTTTGACTGAATTGGAAGGAACACTATTATTGGCTGCAGAATATTAGCCATACCCACTATGGACCATTAAAAAGCTGAGTTCACCAATTTAGCAATCACTCCAGGCAAAGAGCAACTTTGTAGAATGTGACCACTGCATCTATATTAGAGAGTGACAGAAAGCATGTGTTTTTCTTTCCTCTCCCCCAACATGTCACTCTTCATTTGCCCAATAAGAGGCACCATTTTAGCATCAATACACAGCAGCTTCAAGGGATGGCACCTCTGGCAACAGGGAAGAAATAAAAATACAAACCTAAGGGAGAATTAGCTTTGGGAACTGACCTGCAGGGACATGGAACCTAGGGAAAGGGAAGGCTCAAGTGGCCTCCATGAGGAGAGAAAGGTCATCAAGGCCCTACAGTATCAGAGAATTGAGTCTTCTTGACTACAAGTGTTCCCTACAAGTGTCTTTGCGTAAGAATCTGTCCTTTCTTCCCATGGATACTGTAGATTTATGGGAAAATATACTTCAGGTTAATGTTGTGGGGATATTTTGTAGCTACATAGTTCCATATAGAAACAAGGCATCTTAACTACATGTACATACAAAATATCTCAGTAAATGCCTAGGCTTTGAACTAATTGTTTTAATAGACTAACTATTAAGAGGGGGTTCAGATGTGGGGGCTTATTAGCATATCCTTTGATTCAGCAATAATATCGCTAAGTCTACATTCCAATGACATAAAAAAGGGGGACAGGACCTATTAATATTTATAGCAGCTCTTTTGTTGTGGTTAAGAATTCGAAATTGAAGGGATGCCCATCAGTTGGGGAATGGTTAAATAAACTGTAGTATATGATTGTAATGGAATATTATTGTGCTATAAGAAATGACAGGCAAGAAGATTTCAGAAAAACCTGGAAAGATTTATATGAACTGATGCACAGTGAAGTGAACAGATCCAGGAGAATGTTATATATAATAACAGCAATATTGTTCAATGAAGAACTGTGAATAACTTGCTATTCTGAGCAATATAATGATCCAAGAAAATTCCAAAGGTCTAATGATGAAGCATACTGTCTGCCTCCAGAGAAAGAACTGATATTGTTTGAATACAGAATGAAACCTGCTATTTAACCTTCTTTCATTCTTTTTCTTTTATTCAAGTCTTGTACAAAATGACTAATATAGAAATGTTTTACATGATTGCATATGTATAACCTATACCTTACTGGTCATCCATCACAGTGATGGGGAGTGGAGGGAAGGCTAGAATTTGAAATTCAAAACTTAAAAAAAAACAAATAAATTTTCAACAAAATATAGTTTCCTTCCTCATCTCTTTTAAATACATCTATTTTTGTTCTTGCTTTGTCTGAGATCATGATTGCTACCCCTGCTTTCTTCGCTTCAGCTGAAGCATAATAGATTCTTCTCCAGCCCCTTAGCTTTACCCTTTGTGTGTTTCTCTATTTCAAATGTTTTTCTTGTAAACAACATATTGTAGGATTCTGGTTTTTAATCCATTTTGCTATCCACTTCCATTTTATGGGTGAATTGATCCCATTCACATTTATAGTTATGATACCGAACTGTGTATTTTCCTCCATGATATTTTCTCCTTGGTTCTCTCTCTCTCTCTCTCTCTCTCTCTCTCTCTCTCTCTCTCTCTCTCTCTCTCTCTCTCTCTC
>NW_020954702.1:6600268-6609462 GCF_900497805.2 Vombatus ursinus
CTCTCTCTCTCTCTCTCTCTCTCTCTCTCTCTCTCTCTCTCTCTCTCCCTCTCCTTCTGATACTGGTTCCTTTTTATTTCCTTACAAGGTAAGATAAGGTATCCAACTGAGTGTGTACATTATTCCCTCTTTAAGCCAATTTTGATGAGAGTAAGGTTTAAGCTTTGCCCCCCTCATCTTTCCCTCCATTATAATAGTTCTTTTGTGCATCTTTTATGTGGAATAATTTACTTCATTTTATCTCCTCCCTCCTTCTTCTTCCAGTGCAATCTTCCTTTTCACTCCTTTATTTTATTTTAAACATTTTAAGCACCATTCCATCAAAGTCACCTTATATCTACACCCTCTGTCTATGTATACTCCTTCTAATTGCCCTTAAAATAATAAATTTCTTAAGAGTTACAAATGCTATTTTTTGCCATATAGAAATATAAAATTTAACCTTATTGAATTTCTTATGTTTTCTCTTTCTTGTTTCTTTTTTACCTTTTTATGTTTCCCTTGAGAATTGTGTTTGCATATCAAATTTTTTATCCAGCTCTGGTCTTTTAATTAGGAATACAAAGCAGTAGATTTTAAACTGTGGACCTTACTTGATTTCTCTATATTAGGAGTCAAACTGTTGAGGATGGTTACTAGTTCTGTGTGACTTGGAAGGCCCAAAATATGACCTGCTGACTTTTCCTCTATACCTTTATTTGGAAGACCCTCCTTTACTTTACAACAAACCCAATAACTTTCTTTTAAAAGAATTGGAAGGATGTTAAATAGCCTAAAACAAAAAATGGTAAACTTTACCCACATACAGACTCTCTGAAATTAGGATACACCAAATAGAAATCAATCACTGCCTGAGACAAAATATATTTGGAAAAAGTAAAAAGATAGGAAAAATATAAGATATAGGATGTTTTAAAAAAAAACTGACCTGAAAACAAGTCAATGTAAGATCATTTAAGATTTGGAGTCATGAAACCAGTCAAGATGATAAAGTAGGGGGGCATCCAGGTGGCACAGTAACTAGAGCTCTGGCCTTGGAATCAAGAGGACCTGAGTTCAAATCCAGCCTCAGACACTTAACACTTACTAGCTGTGTGACCCTGGGCAAGTCACTTCACCCCAATTGCCTCACCAAAAAGCAAAAAAAAAAAAAAAACCAGATGATAAAGTAGGAAGACAGAGTTGAGAACACAGAGTTGAGAATTCACTGAATGTTTATAATTTCCTGGCCCACACTACAAATTACATCAAACATTCATAGAAAAATTAATTCCAATTTTATAAAACTATTTACAAAATTAGAAAAAGAAGATAGCCTCCAAAATTCTTTTGATGGTACAAATAGGGTCTTGATGCCTAAACCAGGTAGAGTCAAAAGAGAAAATGGAAATTATAGACCAATATTCTTAATGAACACTGATGCAAAAAAATGAATAAATATTAGCAAAGAGGCTAGAGCATCATATCACAATATTATATACTATGATCAGGTTGGATTTATACCAGGGATGCAGAGTTGGTTCAATATTAGGGAAAACATATATTAAATGAGAAAACAGACTGAACTAAGAAAGAATAATAAAATAATATGATTTTATCAATATATACAGAAAAAGACTTCTGACAAAATATAACACTCGTTTATGTAAAAAAAAAAAACACACTGGAAAACATAGAAATAAATGGACCTTTCCTTAATGTCATAAGGAGTATATATGTAAAATTAAGAGCCAACATTATATATAAAGGGAATAAATTAAGCTATATTGATGTAAGAAAAAGCACAATACTACCTAAAATCAATTTATTTATTTGATGTAATACTAATCAAATTACCAAAATATTACTTTACAAAAAGAGAGTAAAAATTCATGTAGAGGAAAAAAAGGTTAAGAATCTCAAGGGAAATAATAAAGAAAAAAGTGTGAAGGAAGGGGACATATAAGTACCAAATCTCAATGTATACTACATAGCTGTAATAATAATAACCAGAATTACAGTGCAATAATGCAAACTTTATTGTCAACTATGTACCAGGTACTATGTTAAGTACTGGAGCTACAAAAACAAGCAAGGAAACAAAAAAGAAAGGAAGGAAGGAAGGAAAAAACAAATGTCTCTTCCTGGAAAGACCTTACAGTCTAATAAGTGCAGATAATATGCTTAAAAAGGTGGTGGTAAGGTGGCAGAGGGTCCCTGATACAAGGGCATGATGGCAATGGAGTCAAAGCCAAGCAGAGTGGATGGTGGCAAATGAAGAGATAATTGAGTCTTCTATGAAGGGAGGCTATGGGAAGAGTTTTTGCTCCACCTTATAGCCCTCCCATCAGAGGAGCAGTAGCATCTGAAGGTACTGATGGAGTGTGTGAGTACCAAAACTAAAACAATCTCCTGGAGGCCTGGGGAGGATGATGATGATGATGGTTATAGTGTAATTGAAACTAATCAGGGCAACTTTTGGCAAATAAGGATGATGTTTATTGTAGCATATCATAAATTACCTTTCAAGTCTATGGATAGAGGATAAGAGATAATGAGCATCACGTAAGATAAAATGGACAATTCTGACTACATAAACTTTAAAGTTTTTCCACAAACAATCCAATGCAACTATGATTAGAAGGGAAACAGTTAATTGGGGGAAAAGACTTTGCAACAAGTTTTTCTGATAAAGAGAAACCTTCCTAGATCTATAAGGAATTGTTTCAAATTTATAAGAGTAAGAGCCATTCCCTAACAGATAAATTCTCAAAGCATGTGAACAGGCAATTCTCAAGAGAATGAATCCAGCTCTCAATAACTATATGAAAAAATACTCCAAGTTAACAATAATTAGAGAAATACAAATTAAAGCAACTCTGAAGTTCCACTTCATACCTATCACCAGATTGGCAAAGGTGACAAAAAAGGAAAAAGGCAAATGTTGGTTGGCTAGTGAGTAAATAGATATATTAACAAACTATTAGTGGAGCTGTGAATTGGTAGAGCCATTCTGGAGAACAATTTAGAACTGTGGCCCCAAAGTTACTAAATAGTATAAAATCTTCAATCCGGTGATATCACTACAAGACATATATCCCAAAGAAATCAAAGAAAGATGAAAAGGAGATTTGGTGTATAGCACTGCATTTACTTATCTGGTCCAAAACTCTCAAAAATATCAGAATTGGTTTGAAGAAAATGATGTGGAAATTCAGAAGTTCCCAAATTAAAAACAAGAAGTCCACAAGGTTTACCAGCAGGATAGTTTGTTCCTGTCTAAGAAGGCAGTGTTTAATTCCAACAAAAGTAAAGTGCAAGTGAAGCTTAGGGAGATGCAAGATTCTTGGCTCAGTAATAAGGCTGATGAAATTCAGTTTTACACTGTTAATAACAATCCAAAATGCTTTAATGATGCCTTGAAGGCTATTTATGGGCCAATGGCCTATGGTGCATCTCAACCACTCAGGGCAGATGGAGCCCCTTGATTGGTGATAAGGACATGATCCTGGAGAGATGGGATGAACATTTGCATAATGTTCTCAACAGACCATCATCAACTAATGTGGACACCACTGACCATATACCTGAGATTGAAGTCAATTTCTCTATAGCCAAACTTCCAACTGAAGAAGAGGTCTTGAATGCCATTAGGCTCCACTCATGTGACAAAGCACCTGGTGCTGATTTTGTTCCAGCAGAGATTTACAAGACAGAGGGTCCACTGCTCATATAAAAGCTGACTGAAATTTTCTGGGCAAGAAGAGGTTATTGCCCAGGAGTTCAAGGATGCCTACATTGTCCATCTCCATAAAGATAAAGGAAAGAAGGTTATCCTGGGACAATCATGGTGGAGGAGGGGTTCTCTCTTAGTCACTGCTGGCAAATGATTTGGGGAGGCCCACAGTTTCCCCTTTTTCTATAGTCCTCATTTCAAAATTAAATTAACTTGGTCAGACCCCACCCAACCCTCTACTTAGGTTTGAGTGTGGATAAATTCTTTGTTGTTATTATTTGACCTTCAGTCTTGAGGAGAACCGTGACATCAGGGAGGTGATGCCAAGACATACTGGTGAATTGGATTTAAGTGAAGGAGGGCTGTGCAAAGTCACCAAGCGTCACTTTCTCCTCTGGAGCCATCTGGATCCAGTGGTGAGATGTAAATCAGGACAACTGGAGATGGCCCTGGATGCAGGGAGACCTTGGCCTTTTTAAGCTAAGGTCTTTAACAAGTCTCAATTTGATTGAAGCAACACCCATTCAGTGATTAAAGCTAGGTAAGAAATAGGGCAGAGAATGGCCTTCTACCTAGTCAAAAAAAAAAATCAATCTAGGAGGGGGAGACCCTCAGAGTTTCTGCCCAAAATAGAAACAATTGCTATTTTCATTCACTTTGAGACAATCAGGGCCCAAACAATGACCAAGTGCTTGGTCTGGGACCTACAGTTGGCCAATTAATGATAGCCAGAGGGATTTAGATTTAAGGAAAGGTCCTTAAGAAAGAAATCTAGCCCGTAAACCCCAAGATATCTGGAGAGGTTTCAGAGATCAAAGAAAGAAAGGAAAGAAGAAAGAAAAAAAGAAAGGATGGGGGTAACTTAGAAGTAAATGACATGATCAAAGTTTATTAGAATAGGTCCAAACCCCTCACTGTAATATTCACTCTCATTAATTGTTAAGCAATCAGAGGTGATTGCCACCCTCAGGAACATCCCTCTTCTAAGAGCATATAAGCCATGAGCTTACCCCCATGATTGTCTTTGGCATTTGAGTGTACCATGGACCTTTTATTAAAATGCTAGCATTATTAATAAAATGACTAATTACCTGGAAATTATGTCTCTTGAACTTTTTAAACATCATACTTGAGTGATGGTAAGATGGTCCCTTTAGCAAGATAGGTAGAGGACGTGAGGCTTTGATTGCTAAATGGAAACATTTTAAAAATCATGCTTTCTTGGGTCTCTTTGGTTTTAGTGCCCTTTGCAAACATATGATCACTATGCCAGACACTGAGGATACTAGTCCAAGCCCTAGAATTCATTTCTTCTGCTGGCCAAATAGGCCCCTACCTATAAGGAGAAACTTAACTTTGGTTTACCAATGGCTCTCTCTATCCACTAGCAGAGAGGTATTCACAATTACATTTCAGCAGACTTTAATCTGGTAACAGGATATACCTTAAGGAATGGGGATCCTGGCAAGTCCTTCCAGTGGGCTGAGCTATAGGGTGCATGGGTAGTATATGAGAGAGCCTTGAGGGAAGAGGTAGAGAAGATCTTCACCGGCATTAATTTCTAGGGAGTGGTCTTGGGTCTGGCCAAATGATCTTGGGCCTGGAGATAACAGGATTGGACAATCAAAGGTCTCATTGGTGACCAGCAGAGGGATTTTGCTGATTCTTCCCACTGCATACAATTGTTTGTGGAGCATGTCAACACCCATCAGATGTCATATACCAAATAACCATGTTGAAGTAGTTACAAGAAGAATAGATTTTGGGGAGTAGGTCCAATGCCAATATGGGCATTAGTGTGGTGATGCCATGTTGTGCTAGGCACAGGACCTTATGATCCTCTTAAGGACAAGGAAGCTATTCTTGGCCATCCATTTGTTAATTGGAGTACCCATATAACCCAAGTGGCCCCCAACTTGTTCTCAACTGGCAAAGTGTTACCCTCCTATCTCAGGGGAAGAGGTTTGCCCTAGTTAATCATTGTCATACACTTGACTGTCTACATCAAATGTCCAATCTCCATGAAGTCATGTCTTTGACAAGTCAACACCACTCTAGGAAGAGGAAGGGCTCTCTATCCCAGTGATTTGTGTAATCTAATCACCAGGAAGACTTACCTGATAAGAACTGACTACTTTAGTTCTGCCTGACACCCTCTGGCCCTTCCTTATTTCTTTCTTGATGCAGAATAATCTTGGTCTTAAGGTCCTTGGCCCCTCAGAGGGCTCTACATGCTGATGAGAATTAGCTCACATCCCTGTCAATTGACATGCTTCCTTTCTTCTGGGAAGGGCTTAGGGTAACAAAGTGTGGTAGTACTGCTTTCTAAAAGCACAGGGAGGTGAAACTGTCACTGAAAGGTCTGTATTTACTTTGAAGAAAGGTGACCACATACCTGACCCTAGAGGTAAAGTAATTAAATAGGAGAGAGGGAGAGTCCTTATTTAGCCTCTAGAAGCTACTAAGCGGTCAAAAAAGGAGGGGGAGACTGGGAGGACAGCCAGGGAATACTGAGTGGCAATATTGGGAGAATCTTGCTATCAACTTAGAACTTGGGACAGTTTGCATGTAAGAGACTTGTAACCTATTATCCATTTTACTACAGATGACTCTGATGCATATGTCCCAGGTGCTTCTCTGACTCAATAGCTCAACATCACTAACTTTCATTAGGAGGCCCAGGTGTGAACTTTGAAGATTATATCACTTAACTTATGGAATAGTTTGTTGATATCTGAGACTTGGATCTTCCAAAGTGGGAGGAAAAAATCTAGTATTTCTGGATCTTCCACATTTTCTTCTTTTTCTTTTTTGGTGACTCCTGGGAGTATGTGTATATATAGAAATAAAACTTTTCCTTTTCCCCTTAGTATTATCTGTGTCAGGAGAATAAAAGCTCTGAAAGCAGTTAAATGATAGAAGGTCATCAGGGCCTTTCCAGTATGGGTATGGTAGGTGGTAAGATTAGAGTTTCCCCATTTCTCACAATAAGAATTAGTTTTTCCCCATTTCTTAAAACAGGGATTAGTTTTCTCTCAAAAAAAAAAAAAAAACAAGGTGGTTCTAGGATCTGATTGGCCTCTACTTCCCTCATGCAACTTCCTGTTCACCTAAGGTCTTATGTCATCCATACTCATACAGTGCCCTGCTGACCAAATGACTTTCCATGTAGGGACAAGGGGAACTGCCTCCATGTCCTTGCTGCAACCTTGTTGGTTCTTTTTTTTTTTTAAATCCTTGCCTTGTTAACTTTTTAATGACTTGAGAATGCCTCATTTCTTCCCAACATCAAACCTGAAGAGGCTTCTGCTGTTAAGCCAGCCCCAAATGACAGAATCTCCTTAGTGTACGAGCTCCTTCTTTAGTGGGCACTCCAGAGAAGACAGAAACATGCTTACTTCTACTAAACCTTTTGAACTTTTCTAGAATTTGGTTCGTGAACGTTTATTGCTAAACTCCTGATCTCAATTGTACTTACATAACAGAAGAGAAGCTGAAGGACAAGAAAGATTTTGTTTTAAAACTGAAAAATCCCTTTGGAGTTCAGTGAATATACAGTTTGGAGGGCTTGAGAGCAGTCTTGTACAAGAAGTGTGACAGTTACAAGACGATAGTTACCTTTACCAGCAGAAGCTTAAGTGATAGTGAAACTTGTCCTATCCTCAACCTGGAGTTCTTGGCTTTGAAGAGGGCTGTCAGTGAGTTCACTATATGCTTGCAGCAAAGTTCCAAGCGAGGATGAAAAACAATGCAATGACATATCCTGATCAAGGCCAAATTAAATCCTGCTTGCCAGAGATGGGCAGCCAAACTATACGAATTCAGCACTCACTACCAGTCAGGAAAGACTAAAATATGCATGCAGATGCTGTCCTGAAGGCCAAGTGACAACAAAGCTATGTTGGTATCTCAGCAAAGAAAAATGTATATGTGACATCCACAAAGCTGGGCCACAAGCAAACTAGGGTATATATTTCACCACAGATTAACTAGGGCTTGAGTTATCAAATAAAAATTTTTGGTTCTTTTTTTTTTTAATAACTCAGGTCAGAGGGGGAAAAATTAGAACAAGGCAAAAGAGTCAGCTGATTTACCCAGGGGAAGATGTGAAGATCTGGGAATGATATGGGAGGCAGGATTTTGGCCACTTCCATTTTCCATCTCTCCCCTCCCCCCAACAGTCATTGGGAAATAGTTGGTTTGAAAAGAACACTTCCAAGGAGGAAGGAGCCAAGGTAATGGCTAAAAAAAAAAAAAAACCACAACAGTTATTAACCAAAGGGAAAAACTGAGGCAGTGGCTGACAAGGATTAACACAACCGACACAAGGCTAAGGTTGAATGAGAGGTAATGACAACCCTCTGGCAACCCCACTTACCAGTATAGCATTATATCACCCCCAGCATTTGAGCCATATGCAGAATGAAAATTTTTAAAAGTTGAAACAAGGAAACATTTCAAAATTGCCTTCTATAATCTTATTTCTCTCCCCCCTCATTAAAGCAACTACTTCCTTTTATGATTCATAGATAACATATAACAGAATGAACTCATTTAATAGTTTCTTACCTTAACTATGCTGATAGGTTTCCTAGATAAGTGAAAACTTGCATACAGCAAAAAGGTCAAGATAAAAATGAAGGCCCTATACCTGCAACACAGAACAATGATAGGGTATGAAAAATACACGAAACTTGAACTAAGCATCACATAGCACAGTCTATTTGCAAATGCTACATTTGTTTTAAATGTACATATGATAGAGTTAAAAATAAGGTCTCATAAAATTCATTTTAAAATAGCTGTTAAAAATGCAAACCCAGCTATATTATCTCTTTAACACTTTATTCAAATTCACAGATTGGCTTTTAAATAATTATCTAAAATGTAGAATAATCTAATATACAGAAAAATTTTAAATCTTTCATAAATTAGTCAATAAATATTTATTAAGTACCTACTATGTATAAAGCACTGTGCTAAGTACTAAGGAAACAAAGAAAGGCAAAAAACAGTTCATGTTTACAAGGAGCTTACAGTCTAGTGGGGGAGACATTTTTTGTTGAGAACAACTACTAAAAAAATAAGAGATATACTGGATAAATTGGAGATAGTCAACAGAGGGAAGCTGCTAGAATTAAGGGGGGATTAGGAAAGGATTCTTGTAGTAGATGGTATTTTTTTGTTGGACTTGAAAGATGTCAAGGATACCAGAAGGTAGAGGTGAGGAAGGAGAGAATTCCAGGCATTCAGAGAAACCACAGATTGGAGATGGAGTGTCTTCCTGTTCTAGGAACAGTAAAGAAGCCAGTTGCACTGGATCTAAGTACAGGAATGAAAAGGTAGGAGGGTTACGAAGGGCTTTGAAATCCAAACAGAAGATTTTATATTTGATCTTGGAGGAGATAGGGAGTCACTGGAGAGGGGTGTGTGTGTGTGTGTGTGTGTGTGTGTGTGTGTGTGTGTGTGTGTGTGTGTG
>NW_020954702.1:6609472-6768273 GCF_900497805.2 Vombatus ursinus
GTGTGTGTGTGTGTGTGTGTGTGTGTGTGTGTGTGTGTGTGTGTGTGAAAGACAGACAGACAGACAGATAGACATGGTCAGATCTTTAGGAAGACCATTTTGACAGCTCAGTGGAGCATGGATCTAAGTGAGGAGATATCTGTGCCAAGGACACCAACTACAGGCTATTGTAATAGTATAGGTGTTGGGTAAATGAAAGCCTGCACTTGGGTGGTGGCAGTGACAGAAGAGAGAAAGGTGCTTATAGAAAAATATTACGGTTATTTGCATATTAGTCATATCTTCCTACAGACTATCCTATATACTATATCAAAATTTCATTTTATTTAATCCTTGTATGTCACTCAGCCTGCACAGTATTCTGCGCAAAGTGATTGCTTACTAAATGTTTGTCTACTGAAATGAAATGAACTAAAATGGATTCTAAGGGCATAACTGAGGCAGGTACAATGGAAAGGGTACAAGACCTAAGATAAGAAACAACCTTTGTGACCTTTGACAACTCACTTTAGCTTTTGAACTTCTGTTTCCTCATTTGTAAAATGAGAAAAGTAATACATCCTTCCTCCCTCTCAAAGGGTCTTGGCTAAGAAAGTTCTTTGTAAATTTTAAGAACCAAATCAAAGTTTCTTTATTTCATCTCCAATTCTTATGTTCATTACGGAAAGAGATTTTTTTGTTGTTGTTATTTGTCCTTTGTTCTCCAAGAGGATGATGACATCAGGAAGATGATGCCATGACTTGCACATGAATTGGATTTAAGTGAGGAAGGGCTGTGCAAGGTCACCAGCCTCATTTTCTCCTCCAGAGCCATCTGAGTATCAGGATGACTAGAGACGGTCTCTATAGGAAGAGAAGGCTCATCTCAAAGGATGATAGCATTTACTACTGGAAAGAATCTGAGAGGTCATGTATACAAATCCCCTAGTTTTATTTTTTCTTTCTTTTTATGAGGTCTGGAGACAAGGAAGTCATTCAAGAGAACTGTGGAATGGCAACACAATTAATAGATATGAATTGGTCTTAATAAACTATACCAAGTAGATCTCTGACAACTAGTTTAGTAATGGGACATGTTTTAGTTTCGGATTGGTTCTATGGCAGGGATTCTTAACTTGGGGACTGTGAACTTAAATTTTTAAAAAATAATTGTATTTTAATATAATTATTTTCCTTTGTAATTTCATGTAGGATGTATTTTATTTTATGCACTTAAAAACATGATGCTGAGGAGTCTTTAGGTTTCACTAGCCAAAAAGGTCCACAACACAAAACAGGTTAAGAACTCTTGCTCTATAGGATAGTTCTTTTTCCACTCACACAGACTTTCAAGTGTAGAAAACAAAAGTTTTATATTATTTACATAAAATATTTATTCTCACTTCTCTCTAGGATGTACTCTGGACTTTCTCTATAATGCCCCTCTTCATTCTAGGAGTTCATTGTAGCCCTGAAATTCACACATTGGATTTACCCTCTACCCCAGTGAATTCTCTCTCTAATTGGATAACTTCCCCCAGAACCTCTATTCAATAAAGATGCCTAGCATAGCCAGGTCTCATTCTTTTCCAGGCTGTGGTACAGACTTTCAGTACTGTTTTCACGCCAGGTAAGTTGGTCTCCCTTTTCATCTCCCTTTATATGTTGCCTTCCTCATTAGAATATAAGCTCATTCAGGGAAGAAATTATCTTTTTGTTTATATTTATTTCATAACATAATTTATATAATAATATGCTAATATAATTATATTTTATTTTATAATATATCATGTATTTGTATATGCCAGCAAGTAGCAGTGTTTGGCACACTAATAAGTTTTTAAATAGTTTTAAAAGTTATTTTATTTTTAATTTATGGGTTAAAACAAGCATTTCCATAACATAGTATAATAAAAAAATTGCACAAGAAACTGCAAATCTATCATGTACAACTTGCTATTCCATTTAAATATATAATAAAGTTATCACGCAAATTTCTTTTTTTTCTTCCTTCTCCCCTCCACCCTAGAGATGGCTACCATTAGATACAAATGCATATATATATATGTGTATATATATGTATATATATGTAAAATCATTCTATATATACTTTTATTTAACAGTTCTTTCTCTGATACCATCTTCTTTCATATATCCTTTGTAGTTAATTTGAGTATTTATAAGAGTCAAAATGATTTATTCACTCAAACTTGTTTTTAAAACAATTGTTGGGGCAGCTAGGTGGCTCAGTGGATAGAACACTGGCCCTGAAGTCAGGAGGACCTGAGTTCAAATCCAGCCTCAGACATATAACACGCACTAGCTGTGTGATTCTGGGCAAGTCACTTAACCCCAATTGCCTCACCAAAAAACAAACAGACAAACAAAAAACAACAATTGTTGCTACTGTATACAACATTCTCTTGGTTCTGCTAATTTTGCTCCTCATTATTTCATGCAAATCTATCCATGTTTTTCTAAAAACAATGAGCCCATCATTTCTTATAGCACAGTAGTATTCCATCTCAATCATATACCACAACTTGTTCAGTCATTTCCCAATTGATGAACATCCCCTCAATTTCCAGTTCTTTGCCACCACAAAGAGAATTGCTCTAAATATTTTAGAATGTATAGGTTCTTTTCCTTTTCCCTAATCATTATTGGAAATAGGTTTAGTAGATGTATTCCTGAGTCAAAGAGTATAAGCAGTTTAATAATTCTTTGGGCATAATTCCAGATTGTTCTCCAAAATAGTGGGGTCAGTCCATAGTTCCACCAATAGTGAATTAGAGTCCCAATTTTTCCATATCCCCTCCAATATTTCTTGCTTTTCCTTTCAATCATTTTAGACAATCTGATAGGTATAAAATGATCTATCTCAAGGTTGGTTTAATTTGCATTTCTCTAACCAATAATGGTTTTTTCATATGGCTATAAATTGTTTTGATTTCTTTATTAGAAAACTGTCTGTTTATATCCTTTGACCATTTATCAATTGGGAAATGACTTGTATTCTTAAAGATTTGACAAAGTTCTTTATATATTTTAGATATGAGACCTTTATCTGAGAAACTATAAAAATTATTCTTATAACATAGTAATTTTTAAATAAAAACTTGTTGACTGATGGAATGAATCAATTACTAATGTCAATTCTTTACATTGTACTGTCATTACCTACAATGTGCCTTGCAAGAAAGAGAAACCCTTGCTCCTTCTGGGACTTATATTCTAGGACAATGTAACAGAAACCTGCACATTTACCAAAATTGTTTCAGAGCCCTTTGTTTCCCCATCCTTCACTGCCTTTCCCTTATTCTTACACCCCTCAAACCACTCCCTAACATCCCACTCTAAAGTTACCTAACTCTTGTACAATATATTTTGGAATGCCTGTTCCATAGGTAACAAGCCAGCTTTCATCTTAAGACTTTTCCTTTTTTGCTCCTTCAATTTTCCTGCACTCACTGAGACTTAGATCCCTCTAGATCGCAAAGCTTTCCTGGTCAACCTTTCCAGCACTGGGTTGTACTTTCATTAATACTCCTTAATCCTCCCCCCTTGCCGCACCTCCCCTGCCCCAGCTCACCTCCCTGAAAGGTCATGGTGGAAAAGTTGGAATATTTCTTGCTCTCCATTGCCACTTCCAGGGAAAGATATGCCTACTACCATCACTCAGTAACCTCTCATCCCTTGAGATAAAGTAATCCATATTTACCAGCCCCAGAGATTCTAATGGCTGTTTCCTACTTATCTCCATGAATTCTTCTTTTTTCCTCAATGAGTTCAGTGCCAGACTGGTTCTTTTTCTCCTCCCCAACTCTTGCCCTCATAAAAAGGGGACTTCAAAAAATATTGGTACTCCCCTAAAACCCTAACCTTTTAATTCCTCAACATATTCATTTCCAGTGACCTACTCTTCCGTTCCAGCACAGCTATACACAAAAATAGCAACAGCTTTGATTTTGCCATCATCCACAAATGTTCTTTCATGTCCATGAATTCTGAAATTCCTTTATCTGATCATAGTCTGTTTTCATTCTACCTTTCCCTTTAATCGTGTTCTTCATCCTCACCACAACTTCCAAACCCTTCACATTTCAATTCTTTCCCAGGCCATTGGAGCTTGCATAACCTAGACTGTACAACTCTATTCATCATCTTGACCTAGTGATGAAACAGTTCAACTCTATACTTTTCTCTTCTCTCAAGTGCCTTGTCCCTTTGTCCTTTTGAAGACCTTGGCTAGTCAAATCTTGGATTTGGATAATTCCCACTATCTGCTGCCATTGCTCCTTCTAACACGCTGCTGAAAGGAGCTGGAAAAAGAATCAGTAAATCATGCTGATTAGCTCCATTAAAGTTTAAATTACAATCTGAACTGGGTCTTCTTAACAGAAAGATACCCCTTTTACACCTCCTGAATTAATTCACCATATCACTCACTATAGTGAGTTTTTCCAAACTTTCTCTTCTCTCATTAAAAGTCTTATTAGAAGAAGCTACTTCTTCCTCCACAATCTCTCTCAATTTAGAACTTTGCTACATAATTAACTGAAAATTGAAGCCATTTTCCAAAAGTGCCATCATATCCCCTCCTCCTCCTCACTTCACTCAGATGACTTCCCCAACTATCTCCTTCACCCCTGTTACACATGAAGAATGGTCCCATCTTCTTGCTAAGGCTAACTCACATATACAAATAATCAATTCTATTCCATCCCATCTTTTCAAATAGATTGCCCCCTTTATCATTCCTACTTTCACAATAAATTTCAATCTCCCCCTATCTACTGGCTGCTTTTCTACTGTCTACAAACAGACTAATGTCTTCCCGTTCTCAAAAAAAAAAATCTCATTTTATCTGCTTATCTTCACTAGTCATCAACCCATGTCTCTCCTTCTTTCCATGGCTAACCTCTTTGAGAAGGTCAACTACAATCAGTGCCTTCATTTCCTTCCCTCTCTTTCTCTTCAGTCTGGCAAAGAATGTCACTGTTTAAACAAGACTGCTCACTCCAAATTTCCGGTGATTACTTAATTGCCAAATCTGATGGTATTTTTCAATCCTCATCTTTCTTGACTTCCCTGCAGTCTGATAATGTCAATCAACCTCTTCTTTTTAACACTCTTCCAAGTTTTCCTCACATTGTTCTCTCCTATTTCTCCTCCTACCTGACTGACTATTCCTTCTGTCTCTTTTGCCATATCCACCTAAGCCAAGGCATGCTTGATAGCCATGGGTGTTCCCAAAGGTTCTGTTTTGGATCCTCTTTACTTCTCCATCTATACTATTTTTCTTGGTGATCTCATCAGTTACTATGGACCCAATTATTTTCTCTACCTCGATGATTCTTAGATCTATTTATCTAGCCCTAACTTTCCTTCTGCGCTCTATTCTCACATCTCCACCTGCCCATTGGACATTTCAAGTTGGATATCCAATAGACATCTCAAACTTAAAATATCCAAAATAGAACTTTTCTCTCCTGACCCAAACCTTTTACTTTTCCTAACTTGCCTACTACTTGAGGATACCAATACTTTGAGAATACTTAAGGATACCAATACCTTTCCAGTCACCTGGGATCACAACCTAGTTGTCATCTTCAACTTCTCACTTTCTTTCACCTATCATATCCAATCAGTTGCCAAGTACTGTTGTTTTAACCTTTGTAAAATCTCTAATATATACCCATTCTTCTACACATTCTGAAAACCAGTGGCATTGGCCTCCTTACTACTGCTAGCACCAGACAATGGATATTCCAAATCCAGGCATTTTCCATGATTGTCTCCAATGACTTGAATATTTCCCCTTCCTTATCTCCGCTTACTGGCTACCATGGCTTCCTTAAAGTCACATCTAAAATCTTATTTTCTACAAGAAGCCTTTCCCAATCCCCTTTAATGGTGGTGCTTTCCCTCTGAGATATCTCCATTTATCTTGTATATATCTTGTTTATGCATAGTTATTTGCATATTGTCTTCTCCATTAGACTGAACTGCTGGAGAACAGGAACTATTTTTCGGCTTTTCTTTATTTCTCTAGTGCATTCCACAGTTCCTGGCATATAATGTGTATTTAATAAATCCATGTTGACCAACTAATGTGCTCACACCTATTCCTTCAAGCCAGTTGATTAAATTCCTAATGTCATGAATTATTTTCAAAGTAACAGCTAGAAAAAAAAAAGCCATACCTGGTACTAAATTGACAAAAGGAAAATAGGAAATATGCTGCTAAGTGAATTAAGAGAACCATTTAAAAATTATTTTTCAAAAAATACTTTTTAAAATTTTTACTTTTTTCAAATGCTCTTTTATGGTTTTAAAGGGATACATGGAGAGGAAAAAGAATATTAGCATGAGAGCTATCATTGGCCTTCAAACTCTTTTGATTTTACATCCTATCAGTAAAAGAATTGAGCATGCAATATTTTGATACTTGGTTTCAATATCTGTCATAGTTGAAAAATACAACTCACAGAGATCTGTGGCTCCCAGCAGACGTATGGCATTAAGTGCAAACTAACTCTTGATTCTCATTTTTCAAAACCGTTTACAAATTATGGAAAGGTTTTTAAAAAAAATATGGTTAGTTAATTTCTGTCATCCCTGATGTTAATATGTTATTCTTACAAAAAAAATCTAAAGATGTTACATTTTATATTTTTAACAAATACATTGGAAAATTTTTAAACAGGTCAGAAAATTATGTATATTTGCAGGTTTTTAGTGTGTAAATATGAATTAAAAAATATCATTTTTGCAAACAAAATTATATGATGATGGAAACATTTCCAAACATCTAATTCCAAAATGCTTTCTACATTGCAAGAGTTTCTTTCAAAAAGCAGATACTCTCACTCATTCTTAAAACATCTCCTTTGTCTGATATCCAAAATATATAGGGAACACAAATATATAATCTCCCCCAAATCATTCCCTAATGTATAAGTGGACAAAGGATATGAACACATGGTTTTCAAAAGAAGAGTTGCAAACTATTAATGACTACATGAAAAATTGTTCCCAAATCACTAAGAGACATGCAAATCAAAACAACTTAGGATTTACCTCAGTCAGCAAATCTGCAAATGACGACAAAAAGTGGGAAAAATCAGTATTCAACATGTTATGAAAAAACAGAGGTATACTAATGCATATTTGGTGGAGGTATAAATTGGTCCAACAATTTTGCAAAGCAATTTAGAAGTATGCTAAGATAGTGACTGAAATGTCCATTCTTTTTGACATAGAATCAAATACCTCAAGAAAGTAAAAAATAAAAACTAAAAAATATTTTCCCCAAACAGTTATAGAAAAAAATTTATAGCAAAAAAGAAAGAAAATAGATGCCCATTGACTGGGGAATGACTAAACAGATTGAGGTGCATAAACATAAAATAAGAAACTATGTATATAAAGAACATAGGGAGGTACAAGGAGATTAAAATGAACTGACTTTGATCCCTTCTTAAATCTTCTATGGCTCACCCTGTCCCAGACTTTCAGCTAAAACCTTGCCACATATTTTACTTAAAGAATTAAGACTATTTTCACAAGCTCCCTCTGTTCCCCTTACTGTGCTAGCATAATCGATAGGGACCTGGAGACAAGAAGACTTGAATTCAAATCTGCCCTTCCAAGATAAAACCCAAAACCCTCTATTTAGGGTTCAAAGCCCTTCCTTTATTTGTTTATTTTAATATTATTATCTTAAATTTTAAGTTCCAAATTCTCTCCTTCCTTATCACCTCTCCCCATCCATTGAGAAGGCAAGCAATATGATGCCCATTATACATGTAAAGTCATGCAAAATTTACTTCCACATTAGCCTTATTGGAGTAAAAAAAAAAAAAAAGAAGAAAAAAGTAAAGTGACAAACAATATTCTGCATTCAAAGTTCCCCAATTCTCTTTCTGGAGGTGGATAGTATTTTCCATCCTGAATCCTTTGGAATTTTCTTGGATCATTGTCTTGATCAAAGTAGATAAATCACAGTTGATCAGTATTAGAATATTTCTGTTACTGTGTCCAATGCTATCCTGGTTCTGTTCACTTCACTTAGCATCAGTTCATGTAAGTCTTCCCAGATTTTTCTGAAACTATCCTTCTTGTCATTTCTTGTAACACAATAGTATTCTATCACAATCATATGCCACAACTTGTTCAGTCATTCCCCAATTGATGGGAATCCCTTCAATTTCCAATTCTTTGCCACCACAAAAAGAGTTTCATGTGACTGTTTCCAATACTTATGAAATAACAAATGTGACCTTTCCCACCTTTTCATTTATTTTCTCCCCAATTACATGCAAAAACAATTTTCAACATTCAATTTTTAAAAATTTGGAGTTCCAAATTCTCTCCCTCTGTCCCTTTCTCCCTCATTGAGAAGACAAACAATTTGATAAATGTTATACATATGCAGTCATGCAAAGCATATTTTCATGTTAGTCATATGGTCAAAAAAGAAAATATAGACCAAAAAACCCCCCAAAAAATCAAGTTAAAAAAATTATATTTCAATCTATATTCAGACTCTTATCAGTTCTTTCTCTGGAGATGGAACATTTTTCATTATAAGTCTTTTGGAATTGTCTTGGATCATTGTATTGCTGAGAATACCTAAGTCATTCATAGTTGATCATTGTACAAATATTGCTGTTATGATGTACAATGTTTTCCTGATTCTGCTCAGTTCATGTAAGTCTTCCAAATTTTTCTAAGAGCATCCTGCTCATCATTTCTTATAGCACAATAGTATTCCATCACAATCATATACTACAATTTGTTCAATCATTCCTCAATTGATGGGCATCATCTTAATTTCCAATTCTTTGCCACCACTGAAAGAGCTACTATAAATATTTTTGTACATATAGGTCCTTTTCCTTTTTGCTTTTTTATCTCTTTGGAACACAGACCTAGTAGTGGTATTGCTTGGTCAAAAGGTATGCACAGTTTTTTAGCCCTTTGGGCATAGTTAGTTCCACATTGCTCTACAGAATGGTTGAATCAGTTCACAACACTAAAAATGGAGAAATAAATTGGGTACAAAAATAAATTTCATTTAACAGGGAAACAGAAGGAAGGGGGAGAAGGAAGAATAGGGAATAAAAAGGGAAGTAGATTAAGAGAGGGATTAGTCCTAAGCAAACCAAATTCAAATTACTGAGGTTGGATCAAGAAGAGAATAAGAACCTGTGATTGGGATGTGAGTGAGGTGAACAGGAGAGGGGTAGGGGAATAGAAGCAGATTTCATTAAGCCTATAATGATGGTTCTAAAAACCTTTCTTCTCTTTCACTACATTCTTTTTTATAAAGATGGAAAAGGAAATAAAGAAAACAAAAAATATAAAACAATGGGATAGAGGGAAATATATAATTAATGACCATAACTGTAAATGTGAATGGAATGAATTCACTCATAAGACAGATCAGGATAGTATAATGAATTAGGAAGTAGAATCCAACAATATTTTATTTACAAGAAACACGCTTGAAAAACAAAAAAAAAAATTGACTGAGAGGTAAAATAAGTGTCCAGAAGTAAAATCTATTATGCTTCAACTGAAGCAAAAAAGGAAGTAGTATCAATAATAATCATAGGTAAAGTAATATAAAATAGATTTAATTAAAAGAGATAAAGAGGGAAACTGTTTTTTTTCTAAAAAGGTGCCATAGACCAGAGGTGTCAAACATGCATCCTATGGGCTGCATGAGGCCCAAAACACTACTGACTAATGCCTAAATAGATTAATATGTAAACGGGAAAAAGTTAACAAAATAAATAAATGATACAATGAAATATACATATTATTAAAATTTAAAACTATATCAACATATGCCCCTTAGACATTCTTATGTATGGTTTAGTGGCTACCATTTCCATTTGAATTTTATACCACTGGCATAGACAGTGAATTAATGGCATTTTAAAATGCAAATGCACCAAATGGCATAGAATCAAAATACTTAAAAGAAAAGCCAAATGATTGTGAGAAATAGATAGTAAGACTATAATAATGGGAGAACTCAAAGTATCCATTTCCAGCCTAGGAAAATCTAACTACAGGAAAAGAAAACAAAAAAGATGTTTTAAACTTGAATACATTTTTTAGAAAATTGAGTTATAAAATCCTTCTGGAGATTATTGAATAAGAATAGAAAGGAGTGTTCCTATTTCTTGTGCATGGCATCTTTTACAAAAATTGGACATGTATCAATCAGGGCATGAAAAGTTCACAAAAAATGAAGAAAAGCAAAATTAAACACATTTTTTACAGAACATAATACCAAGAACATTATATTCAATAAAAGGTGGCTGAAAAATGGACTAAAACAGAAAACTCACATACTTAATCCTAAAGTATGAGTGGGTCAAATACAAATCATAAAACAATTGATAATTTTACTAAAGATAATGACAACAATGAGACAATATACCAAAATTTGGGGAATGCAGTCAAAGCAGTCCTTCTGAGAAAATTTATATTACCAAATACTTTCATTAAAGAAAGAGAGAAAGAACAGATTAAAAAACAATGTCCTCCAATTAAACACCAGAATAGAAATCTTAAAAATAAGTGATTTAAATTTGAAAACATAAAAACCATTCTATTAGTAAATAATAGGGGGGCAGCTAGGTGGCACAGTGGATAGAGCACCAGCCCTGAAATCAGGAGAACCTGAGTTAAAATCCAGCCTTAGACCAAACACTTCACATTTACTAGCTGTGTGACCCTGGGCAAGTCACTTAACCCCAATGGCCTAAAAAAAGAGTAAATAGTAAGATTTCACTTGAGAAAAACACTCAGAAAATAGATAATTACTAGCAAATTTGATTTAAAAAAGAAAGAGGAAAATTAAAGTTCCATTACTAAAAATGAAAAAAAAATTCACAATCAATGAAGATAGAAAGGAAATTATTAGAAAATATTTTGACAAATTATATGTCAATGAAATGACATTATGAAGAGGACAAAGTAACAGAAATACAAAATAGCCAAGTTAACAGAACAAGAGAGAAAAGACTTTAATAATTCTATCTCAGAAAAAGATATTGAACAAGCCTTAAATCAGCTTACAAGGACAAAAACTGAGACCAGATGGATTTACAAGGAAATTCTATCAAATGTTTAAAGAGCAATTAATTCCTATATTGTAAAAGTTGCTTGAAAAAAATGGAAAAGAATACTATCAAATTCTTCCTATGATACAAATATGGTATGAATACCTAACCAATAAGAATTGAAATAAAGAACGCTATAGACCAATATCCCTAATGAATATTGATGCAGAATTTTTTTTTTTAGGCAGTTGGGGTAAGTGACTTGCCCAGGGTCACACAGCTAGTAAGTTTCAAGTGTTTGGTCTGAGGCCTGATTTGAACTCAGTCCTCCTGACTTCAGGGCCAGTGCTCTACCCACTGCACCACCCAGCTGTCCCAGAAATTTTAAATAAAGTATTAGTGAGAAAGCAAAAGAAACATGTCACAATAAACTCCAGTGACTCCTCATCACCTTTAGGATCAAATATAAAGTCCTCTGTTAGTCATTTAAAGCCATATTCATTCATAACTCGATCTCATTCTAACTTTTCTGTCTTCTTTACACTTTACACCCTGCCCTCCTCACACTCTGTGATCTATTACTAGCCTCTGTGGCTGCTCCCCACATATGAAACTTTTCTCTAGACTTTGGTCATTTTCACTGGCTGTCCACCTGAACAACCTGGATTGCTGTCCATCTTCATCTGCTTCCCTTAAGTCTCAGCTAAAACTCTATCCCCTCCAGGAAGCTTTCTCCATCCCCCTTAATTCTAGTGCCTTCTCTCTCTTGATTTTTCCAAATTTGGTCACATAAAATTAAAGCTTTTGTACAAACAAAATAAATTAACTAAATTAAAAGAAAAACAAGTAAGTGGGAGGCAATCTTTGCAGCAAGTTTCTCTAATAAAGGATTCATTATATCTATATGTGGAACTAATTCAAATTAATAAAACTAAGACTCATTCCCCAATTGATAAAATAAGAATTCAAAGGATATAAATGGACAATTTTCAAAGGTAGAAATAAAAAAACCAAAAAAAGTAAAAATGCTCTAAATTACTACTAATAAGAGAAATGCAAAGTGAAACAACTCTGATATTCCATCTCATATCCATCAGATTGGCAAAGTTGATGAGAAAGGAAAGTGAAAAATGCTGGAGGAATTGTAGGAAAAGAGCTACTTTAATGGATTGTTGGTGGAACTGTGAACTGGTCTACCAATTTTGGAAAGGAATATTTTTAAAATTCAATTTTATTTTATTTTCAGTTTTGAATTCTCTCTGTCTCTCAATCCCTTACCTGTTGAGAAAGCATTGAAAACAAAATCCATTATAAATATGTATAGTCGTACAAAATACATTAGCTATGTCCAAATTTTTTAAAAAAAGACAGGAAAAGAAGAGAAAACAACCTACACTGTGGGTCCACAAGTTCTCTATCTGTGGGTGGATAGCATATTTCATCATTCCTTTGGAATTGTGGCTAGTCATTGTATTAACCTAACATTCCAAGGTGACTATCTTTATAATATTGACATTACTGCATGAATTCTTCTCTGGGTACTGCTCATTTCACTTTGCATTAGTTCATACAAATTTTCCCAAAATTTTTTTAAACCACCCCCTTTATCATTTCTTATAGCACAAAGTGTTCCATTTATTCATATACCATAATTTGTTTAGTCATCTGCCAATTGATGGGCATCCCCTTAGTTTCATAATCTTTGCCACCACAAAAATAACTGCTATAAATATTTTGGTACAGATGGGTCCTTTCCCTCTGTCTTTGATCTCTTTGATATATAGACCTACTAACAATATCACTGGATCAAATGGTACACAGTTTAATGGCTTTCGGGGAATAGTTCTAAATTGCTTGCCGGAATTGTTGGAGTAGTTCACACCTTTGTCAACAATACATTAATATATCTGTTTTCCTCCTGTGTCCATTGTGTTCCTTTAGTTCCTTTGTGTGTCTTGAGAGATAGACTACAAAATATTTTATACTGCCTGTAGCTATTTTAAGTAAGATTCTCTTTCTACTTCTCCCCACTGGATTTTGTTTATAATATATAGAAATGAAGATGATTTGTGTGGGTTTATTTTATATCACACAACTTTACTGAAGTTATTAATTGTTTCAGTTAATTTTTTAGTTGACTCTCTAGGGTTATTTAAGAAAACCATCATGTCATCTGCAAAGAGAGATATTTTTCTTCTTTGCCTATACTTATTCCCTTAATTTATTTTTCTTGTGTCATTGCCATACAAAGCATTTCTAGTACAACATTGAATAGTATTGGTGATAATAAATATTCTTGTTTCACTCCTGATGTTACTGGAAATGTTTCTAACTTAGTCTTGGTTTCAGATAGGTATTGTTCATTATTTTAAGGAAAGCTCCACTTATTCCTATATGTCCTGGTGTTTTTTTAACAGGAATGCATGTTCTACATTCTCAAAAGTTTTTCTGCATGTGTTGAAATAATTGTATGCTTTTTTGTGATTATTTTGTCAATATGGTCAATTATGGTCATAATGTCCCGAACATTGAATGAGGCCTACATTTCATAATGTCCCGAACATTGAATGAGGCCTACATTTTTGATACAAATCCAGCTTGGTTATAGCATATGGCCTTTAAGATATATTGCTATATTCGATCTTTGTTAGCATTTTATTTAAAACTTTTGCATCAATATTCCTTAAGGAAATTGGTGTATGGTTTATATTTCTATTTTGACTTTTTTTTGGTTTAGGTATCAAGATCACATTTGTCTCATAGAAAGAATTTCATAGGACCCTTCTTTAACTATTTTTTCAAAGTTTGCCCATTCCCATTCAATAGTCTCCAGAAGTCTATTATATCGAACATTTCTAAAATTCTATTCATCACCTTAATTTCTTTCTTCTTTATTTTATAGTTAGATTTATCTAGGTCTGAGAGGTGGTAAATTGAAGTCCCCTTCTATTGCTATTTCCTTCTGTAACTCATTTCATTTTTCCTTCAAGAGTTTGGATGCTATGTCATTTGGTGCATATATTCAGTATTGATAGTAATTTACTGTCTACAGTGCCTTTTAGCAATATCCAGTTTCCCTGATTATCTCTTTCTATTAAGTCTATTTTTGCTGTTGTTTATCTGAGACAATGACTACTATTTCTGCCTTTTTCAACTAGCTGAAGTGTAATAGATTCTTCTCCAGCCCCTTATTTTAACTCTTGCCTGTATTTTTGTTTCTTTTTCCTGTAAGCCCATATCATTGGATTCCAGTTTCTAATGTGTTCTGCAATCCCTTTCCATTTTATGGGTAAATTTTTTCCATTCACACTCAATTATTATTGTTGACTGCATATTTTCCTCCATCCTATTTTTCATACTTTTCCTTCTTTTCAACCCCACATTTTAAGATTCTGTTTTGCTTTTAATATCTCCTTTAATTTGTATTCCTTCCTACTCCTCTTTTTACCCTTAATCTCTCTCTTATTTCCCTATTTTTCCTCAATTTGTTTTCCAGGCTAGTTGTTTTTCCTGAGATATTTCACATTGTATTCTATTTTTTTCCCCCGGATTTTTGACCTTGCTTGATTATTTCTTAATGTCTTATGGAGGAATGTGTTTCCATTTGGCCAATTCATTATTAAGGAAACTGGTATATAGTTTTCTTCCTCTGCATTTGCTCTCATTAATTTAAGTATCAAAACCACATTTGTGTTATAGAAGGAAATTGGTAGGATTCTCTTTTTATCTTTCTTTTTCCCAAATAGTTTGTATAGGATTGGAATTAATTGTTTTTTAAATGTTTGGTAGAATTTTGGACCTGGAACTTTTTTCTTAAGGAGTTCATTGATGTCTTGTCAAATTTCTTTTTTCTAAAATAGGATGATTTAAGTATTCTATTTCCTCTTCTGTTATTCTGGGTAATTTATATTTTTGTAAAACTCATCATTTCACTTTGATAAATTTATTGGCATGTAATTAGGCAAATTAGCTACTAATAATTATTTTAGTTTTCTCTCCTTTTCATTTTTGATACTGGAAATTTATTTTTCTTCTTTCTTTAAATTAAATTAGCCAGTGGTTTGTCTATTTTTTTGTTTTCATAAAACCAGTTTCTAGTTTTACTCATTAGTTACATTGTTTTTTACTTTCAATTTTTTAAATTTCCTTTGATTTTCAAGATTTTAACTTTGATGTTTAATTGGGGATTTTTGATTTGTTCTTTCTCTCTTTTTAGTTGCATGCCCAGTTCATTGATCTGTTCTTTCTCTCTTTATTGATGTAAGCATTAAGAGATACAATTTCCCATAAGTACTGCTTTGGTTGCATTGCACAAAGTTCAGCATGTTTCATTATTAAAATTATTTTCGATTAGATTATTGATTGTTTAAAGCAGAAATCATCAAAACTACTTGGTACTGGATAAGAAATAGAATGGTGGATCAGTGGAATAGGTTAAGTATTCAAGACACAACAGTTAATAACTATACTAATCTACTATTTGATGAATCCAAAGACTATAGCTTCTGGGATAAGAAATCACTATTTAACAAAAACTGCTGGGAAAACTGGAAAATAGTATGGCAGAAACTGGACATAGACCAACATCTTTCACCCTATACCAAGATAAAGTCAAAATGGGAACAGGATTTAGATATAAAGACTGATACTATAAGCAAACTAGGACAGCAAGAAATAGTTTATCTTTCAGATCTATGGAGAAGGGAAGAATTTATGACCATCCAAAAGATAGAGAATATTATGAAATACAAAATGGATAATTTTGATTACATTAAATTGAAAAGTTTTTGCACAATCAAAGCCAATGCAACCAAGATTAGGAGGGAAGCAGAAAACTGGGACAGAATATTTACAACCAGTGTCTCTGATAAAGGCCTCATTTCTAAACTATATAGGGAACTAAATCAAATTTAAAAGAATACAAATCATTCTCCAATTGATAAATGGTCAAAGGATATGAACAGGCAGTTTTCAAGGAAAGAGATTAGAGCTACATATAGTCATATGAAGAAATGCTCTAAATCACAATTGATTAGAGAAATGCAAATCAAAACAACTCTGAGGTATCACATCATACCTATCAGATTTGCTAACATGACAAAATAGGACAATGATAAATGTTAGAGAAAATGTGGGAAAATTGGAACACTAATGCATTGTTGGCGGACTTGTGAACTTATCCAACCATTCTAGAGGGCAATTTATATGCCTAAAGGGCTATAAAAAAGTGCATACCCTTTGGCCCAGCAATAGCACTTCTAGGGCTGTATTCCAAAGAAATCATACAAATGGGAAAAGGAACCACATGTACAAAAATATTTATAGCAGCGCTTTTTGTGGTAGCAAATAATTGGAAATTGAGATGATGCCCATCAATTGACGAATGGCTGAACAAGTTGTGGTATATGAATGTAATGGAATAGTATTGTGCTATAAGAAATGATGAGCAGGCAGACTTCAGAAAAACCTGGATAGACTTGTATGGACTGATGCTGAGTGGGATGAGCAGAACTAGGAGAACATTGTGCACAGTAATAGCCACATTGTGTGATGACTGACTTTGATGGGACTTGGCTCTTCTCAGCAATGCAAGGATCTGGGACAACTTCAAAAGACTCTCAATGGAAGGTGATATCCACATCCAGAGATAGAACTATGGAGTCCGAATGCATATAGAAGCATACTATTTGCTCTCCTTTTCTTTTGCTGTTTTGTTGCTTCATTCTTCTGGTTCCTCCCATTAGTTCTAGTTCTTTTTTATATCATGACTAATGGGAAAATATGCTTAATATGAATGTATAGGTAGAACCTGTATCAGATTGCATGCCATCTGGGGGATGGGGGAGGATAGGAAGGGGGGAAATTTAAAGCTTGAAATCTTGTGGAAGTGAATGTTGAAAACTAAAAATAAATTAATTAATTATTAAAACAAATTATTGATTGTTTCTATGGTTGGTTCTTTGACCCACTCATTCCTCAGGATTATTTAGTTTCTAATTACTTTTTAATTTATGCTTCCAATGTTCTTTATTGAATGTAATTTTTATTGCCTTATGGTCTGAAAAGGGTACATTTGATATTTTCCCTTTTCTGCATTTGTGATGTTTTTAATGTGCTAATATATGGTTAATTTTTGTGAAGGTGTCATTTACAACTGAGGAAAAAGTATTCCCCTTTTTATTTCCATTCAGTTTACTCCAGAAGTCCATCATATCTAAAATTCTAGTCATCTTTCTTATTTATTTTATGGTTACATTTATCTATTTCTGAGAAGGGTAATTTGAGGTCCCCTGCTAGTTTAGTTTGACTGTCTATCTCCTCCTGCAACTCACTTAACTTTTCCTTTAAGCATGTGGATGCTATTCCATTTAGTGCACATATTTTTAATATTAACATCACTTTCTTATCTCTGGTATCTTTTAGCAAAATTTAGTTTTCCTGATTATGTCTCTTACATAGGTTTATTTTTGCTTTTGCTTTGTCTGAAATCATGAATGCTACCCCTGCTTTTTTAACTTCAGCCAAACCATAATAGATTCTGCTCCAGGCCCCAATTTTTAATTCTTTGTGTGTCTTTCCAAAAACATTTCATATAAAAAAAATTCCTTTTTGGTTGGCTTTTGGTTTCTAATTTATTCTGCTATTCAATTCCATTTTATAGCTGAGTTCATACCATTCACAATCACATTTATGAATATTAACTATATATTTCCTTCCATCCTGTTTTTTTCTGTTTATTCTTCTCCCCCCCCCCTTTTTTTTACCCTGCTTTGTTTTGATTCTGACCTCAGCCTCCTTTAATCTCCCCTATCTCTTATCAACTCTTCTCCTTTCCCTAATCCCCTTTCCTTTCTACTTCCTTGTTAGGTAAACTAGATTTCTCTACGCAGAATGTATCTATATTTTCCCCTCTTTGAACCAGTACAGATGAGAGTAAGATTTAAGCACTGCCCAACTGTTACTCCCATTCCCCTTTCCATTGTACAAACTTTGCCTCACATGCCTCTTTTCTGTGAGATAATTTTACCTATTCTTCCTTCCCCTTCCCCTCTTCTCCCATTGCATTCTTCTTTCTCAGCCTTCTATTCAGTAAATCATAAAAGATGAGTTGTCCTGGAGGAAATCCCTACAGGGGATTTCTCTGTCCATTAACCCCCATCAGTCAAGGAGGCTAGGATCAGAGCTACTTTCCCAGAAGGGGACTCTATCCAGCAGTTTGAGAGTTCAAGGCTCAATTGAGGGAGCAGGGACACACATTTTAAGTAGTCATGAGACACTCAAGAGGGGAAGCAGCTTCAAGGTATAGGACCTCTGGCAACAGAAAAGAGAGCTAGGTGTGGGAGGTGTGGATATAACCAGTACCATCTTGGTTTAGTTTCAATGTTGGGATGAAATGAGGCCCTCAAAGTCACTGAATATTTAATAAAGAAGGTTGAATTTTCTACAACACAGAGAAAATATTAAGAAAGAATATAGTGGCATTTAGCTTCTCTAGACACAGTCTCTCCCCCACAGCAATCTCCATCTGGAAGTGTCTGGTCAGTAAGTCATCAGGTAATGGAGACTCTCTCATGGCCTAAAGTAATCACCAAGTCTGAGAGGCCCATACTAGAGGCATCTGGGACTTTTTATGCCCCTAGACCAGGAAGCTGAAACAGGGAATTTGGGGCTAAAGGAAGCTGTATCAGGATAGTAGCAATCAAGGCTTGAGAAGAAGACAACAGATCTTGGGAGCCTAACTGAATGTCCCACTCAGTAGAGATGCTCTGCCTGGGAGGAAGTCCTATGAAGATTCCCCAGGAGAAAAAGGTTTTGTGGGCACAATAATACCAGAGGAGTGAGTAGTCTGAGTGCCTTACTATTATTATACTTTAACTTTGCACTTAGTCTTCCCACAAAGAGTATATATGTATATGGGATAATGTATCCCATATTTTGAGGGAATGGTTTTTAGGTACTATTTCTGTTTTGCCATGTTAATAAAGATCTTCCCATCTACAGAAAGACTGTTAAGGGGAAGTTCTCTAATGGGGGTTTTGAGTTACAATAGTATGAGTAGCTACCTATAGTGTTCTCTAGAACCTGAGTCATCTTTGGGGAGACCCAACCCACAACTCCAAGTTTAAATGCAAGTTAATATATAGCATCTAGAAGAAGTGCTACGTAAGTAAAACAAGAAATCAGCATAATTGAAAATGGAGAGGAAACACTCATGAGTAAGTTCACTTATAGGATGAGCCCTATAGTCTAAGCATAGCAATTGACCTGTGCTTCCCAGCCTATGAATCATAAATAATGGTGAGAAATTCAAAGAAATTGCATAATGTGAAGAAATCCACATGCGAATCCACAAGTGCATAAACATACGATATAGACCAAATAATTTTTCATACAAATATGTTTTACATTTTCAAATGCATGTAGATGTTATTATGATTAATAAAACAAATTCATTTTCAAACATTACTGGATTTATAGTAGTTTTTTTTTTTTTGGCATTATGTATTCTTCAATTAAGGAAGCTAGGTGGCAGGGTGGATAGAGCACCAAGCCTGGAATGAAGAAGACCTGAGTTCAAATACAGCCTCAGACACTTATTATCTGGGTGACCCTGGCAAAGTCACAGAACTCTGTTTGCCTCAGTTTCCTCATCTGTAAAATGAGCTGGAGAAGGAAACGGCAAATCACTCCAGTATCTTTGTTAAGAAAACCCAAAAGGGGTCACAAAGAGCCAGACATGACTGAAACAACTAGACAACAGCAACAAATTCCTCAATCAACAGATACCGTTATTAAAACTACTACCACCTGTTTTTAAATGCTGTTTTAAAAAAAAATTTGACTTTAAAAAAGTTTGACATTTGAAAAGTTTGTATACTATTAAAATAGACCAAAGTCATTCAGAACTTACCATTGATCTCTTGTGAATGAAGTGATAAGCCTGATTCCAGTAGGCAGTGAAGCCATTTACCACACAGCTAATTGCAGAGTTCAGGTCACAAAATAGAATGTTTTACGAAATGATGTCTACTTCTTAATCCAAGTTATTCCTTCTAATGTAGGGGTTGAAAAGATTCTGTAAACACTGTCCGCTGAGTAGGCCTTCTTTTTGATTTTGTTTCCCTTGTTCTGTCAGGCAATGGTTCTGCACTGGAAAAGGAGAATAAAAGTTATGAAAAATCAAGCATTTTAACAGTAGTGTCTTTTGCTGCTGTGGGTGGATGCAACAAATCTTGTTACTATTTCCCACCTAGTTGACACATTTTGCTCTCCCAAATTGTCAAAGTTCAAATTCCACTTCCAAAAAGGCAGAAATGCCTGATAATAATCTACCACAAATCATAGAATTTTAGAGTTAGAAGGCTCCTCTTAGATTGAACCCACTCTCTAAATCTTTTTTCATTGTGCCTATATCACTCTATAAGGCAGAGTATCAGAATCTAAGAATAAACTTGATTTAGGTCTTTTTTTTTTTTTAAAAACTATACAATCTTATTTAGCTAAGATTATAATTTGTAATTATAAACAAAATGATTTTTTGTTCTTTTTTTAAAAATTTAGTATTTTATTTTTCCCCAAATACATGTAAAAACAATTTTTGATATATTTTTAAAATTGAGTTCAAATTCTCTCCCTCCATCTCTACCCCCCTCATTGAGAAGGCAAGCAATTTGATATAGCTTATATATATGTAGTCATGCAAAACATATTTCCATATTAGTCATGTTGTAAAAGAACATGGACCAAAATAAAACCCCAAGATAAATAAGGTTAAAAAAAATTCTGCAATTTGTGTTCAGACTCTTTCTGTCTGTTCTTTCTCTGGGAAAGGATAGCATTTTTCATCCTAAGTCGTTCTGAGTTGTCTTGGATCATTGTATTGATGAGTACAGTGAAATCATTCATAGTTGATTATCTTACATTATAGCTATTACTATGTAAATGTTCTCCTGGTACTAACTCATTTCACTTTGCATCAGTTCATGTAATTCTTTACAGGTTTTTCTGAGAGCATCTAGCTCATCATTTCTTATATCACAATAGTATTCCATCACAGTCATATACCACAAATTGTTCAACCATTCCCAATTGCTAGATGTTTCCTCAATTTCCAATTTTTGGCCATCAGAAAAGAGCTGTCATAAATATTTGGGCATAGTTCCAAATTGCTCTACATAATGGTTGAATCAGTTCACAACTCCACCTATAGTACATTAGTATCTCAATTTTCCTGTATCTTGTCCAACATTTGCAATTTTTCTTTTCTGTCCTATTAACCAATCTAATAGGTATGAGATAGTACCTCTAAATGTGTTAATTTTAATTTCTACAATCAATAGTGAATTAGAGCATTTTTTTTCACATAGCTATAGATGGTTTTGATTACTTCATCTGAAAACTGTTCATATTCTCTGATCATTTGTTAATGGGGGAATAGTTCTTAGTTTTATAAATTTGACCAGCTCCTCTATACATTTGAGAAATGAGGCCTTTTTCAGAGAAACTTGCTTCAAAAATTTTTTTTGCAGTTATGATTGCTAACTGTATTTCCCTCCCAGTTTATTCTATTCTCTCTCCTTTCACCCTGTCCCTTATCAAAAATGTTTTGTTTCCAACTATAGCCTTCCCCAATCCACTCTCCCTTCTATGAGCACCCCTCTCTTCTCTTATCTTTTCCCCTTCCCACTTTCCTGTAGGGTAAGATAAATTTCTATACTCAATTGAGTGTGTATTTCCCTCTTTGAGCCAATTCTGATGAGGGTAAAGTTCAAACATTCCATACTCTCCACAGTAAAAGCTCTTTCTTGCCTCTTTTATGTTTGATAATTTACCCCATTCTATGTTTCTCTTTCCCTTTCTCCCAGTGCATTTCTCTTTCTCACTTCTTAATTTTATTTTTTAAAGATATCCTATCATATTCAACTCACATCTGTGCCCTCTGTCAGTATATACTCCCTCTAACAACCCTAATAATGAGAAAGTTCTTATGAGTTACATACAAGTATGCTTGAAAGTCCTGTATTTCATTTTTCCCCCTGGAATATTATACTCAGTTTTGCTGGATAAGTGACCTTGGTTGTAATCCTAGCTCCTTTGCCATCTGGAACATCACATTTTGAGCCCTCTGATTCTTTTTTTTTTTTTCTAGGTAATGGGGTTAAGTGACTTTCCTATGGTCATACAGCTAGTAAGCCTCAAGGGTCTGAGGCCAGATTTGAACTCAGGTGCTCCTGACTCTAGGGCTGGTACTCTATCCACTGTGCCACCTAACTGCCCCCTAAGCCCTCTGATTCTTTAAGGTGGAAGCTGCTAAATCTTGTCTTATTCTGACTGTGGCTCCACCATACTTGAATTGTTTCTTTCTGGCTGCTTGCAATATTTTCTCCTTGACCTGGGAGGTCTGGAATTTGGCTATAATGTTCTTAGGACTTTTCATTTCGGTATCTCTTTCAGGAGGTGACTAGTGCATTCTTCCAATTTCTATTTTACCTTCTGGTTCTGGAATATCAGAACAGTTTTCCTTGGTAGTTTCTTGAAAGATGATATCTAGGCTCTTTTTTTGATCATGGTTTTCAGGTAGTCCAATAATTTTTAAATTATCTCTCCTGGATCTATTTTCCAGGTGAGTTGTTTTTCCAATGAGATTTTTCACATAGTCTTCTATTTTTTCATTCTTTTGGTTTTGTTTTATATTTCTTGATTTCTTATAGAGTCATTAGCTTCCATTTGCTCCATTCTAATTTTTAAGGAATTATTTTTTTGAGTGAGCTTTTGGATCTCCTTTTCCATTTGGCCAGTTCAGCTTTTTCAGGAATTCTTCTCTTCATTGGCTTTTGGATCTGTTTTGCCATTTGGGTTAGTCTATTTTTTAAGGTGGTATTTTCTTCAGTATTTTTTTGGGTTTCTTTTAGGAAGCTATTGACTCACTTTTCAGGATTTTCTTGCATCACTCTCATTTCTCTTCCCAATTTTTCCTCTACTTCTCTTACTTGCTTTTCAAAATCCTTTTAGAGCTCTTCCATGATCTGAAACTGATTCCTATTTTTCTTGGAGGCTTTGGATGTACGAGTTTTGACTTTGTTGTCTTCTTCTGGTCACATATTTTGATCTTCTTTGTCACTAAAGATTCTATATTCTGAGTTTCCCCCCCCCCCCACTGTTTGCTTATGTTCTCAGACAGTTGCTTGACTTTTTAACTCTTTGTTAAGGTAGGGCTCTGCTTCCATTGTGGAAGGTGTACAGTCCCAAGCTTCAGGGCTTTTGTGCAGCTGTTTTCAGAGATACCTGAATTTCAGAGGGATCTGTAAATTTTCAGTTCTTCCAAGGTGGTATGATCAAAGGAGAGATGTTTACTCCTTTCCTGGTGTATGAGTGACCACAAGCACTCTTTCCTGCCTTGGAACTGTGAGGATTTCCTCTCCTTTGTGGCCACAAGCTCTGCCACACCAGTGCTCCTCCTCACCCCAGGACCACCACTCAGGACTATGACCCAGATCCAAGCACAGGCAAAGCAAGAAAATTCTGCCAGCAAAGTGCCAGTGCCAGAAATGAGATTGCTGCAGTCCCTCTCTGATCAGCTACTTGATCCCCTACCATCTGTAGGCCAAGAACTCTGGAAGCAGCCTCTGCCACTGTGGCTACTGTCCTGGGGCTGCACTAAGGCCAGGGCTGAACCATGCTCTTCTCTTACCCAGGTCCAGTAGACCTTTCCCACTGACCTTCTAAGTTGTCTTTGGCATTTGTGGGTTGAGAAGTCTGGAGACTGCCACATCTAACCATGATTCAGTCCCCTGAGGCCTGTTCCAGGTTCTTTGGGGCCCTGTCTTTGCCTGCACCGCCCATGCTGAACTGTGCTCCTCTCCCAGCCCAGTAACGGACCTTCCCCATCAACCATCCAAGTTGTCATAGGCTGGAAATTTGTTTCACTCTGTCTTTTTGTGGGTTCTGCTTCTCTACAATTTGTTTAGAGTCGTTTTTTTACATGTATTTGGAAGGGTTTGGGGGAGATCTCAAGCAAGTTACTGCTTTTACTTCACCATCTTGGCTCTGTCTTCCAAGACCATATTTCTAACATGGAAGAAATTTGATAGTATTCACTCTTTTAATATTTTAGCTCATAATTTCATAATATTAGAAATTTTTTTTCCCAAGTTTGATGTGTCCTGGGCTATTTTTTTCTTTAGGAATTCATTTATGGTTTATTTTGTTGAGATTCAGTATTTAAATTCTCTCTGTCATGTCATCTTATTCAGAATGTGTTATAATTCCATAAATAATCATTTTGTTTGTTATTGGTTTTGCTGTTATAAATTCTGACAAAATCGTTTTAAAAATAATTTTCTGCATTTCTTGTCTTTTTATCTCAAAATACCATTTTGATACTGGAAATTTTTCTCCTTTAAAACAGATTTTTCGGTCATTTTCAGTTGTGTCCAACTCTTCATGATTCCATTAAGGCTTTTCTTGACAAGATATTGCTGTGGTTTTCCATTTCTTCCTCCAGCTCATTTTACAGATGAAGAATCTGAGGCAAACAGGATCAATTACTTGCCCAGTGTCATTCAGTCAATAAGTGTCTGAGTCCAGATTTAAATTCAGATCTTTCTGACTCCAGGCTCTATACACTGTGCTACATAGCTGCTCTAAAATCAGATTAACTAACAATTTATTTTATTACTCTTTTTAAATGCAAGTTCTTTATTTTGTTTATCAATTTTTCTTTTTTAAATTTGCTTTCAATTTTTTATTAATATCTTCTTTGATTTTTAGAATTTGTATTTTGGCATTTAGTTGACATATTTGATTTTTTGCTTTTCTAGCTTTTGTTTTAGTTGCATATCTAACTTACTGATTTGTCCTTTCACTCTTGTTGATAAAAGTGGTTAAAGATATAAAATTTCCTTTAATGACAGCTATTGCTCCATATAAAAAAATTTCATAGGTTGTTTCATTGTTCTCATTTTCTATGCTGAAATTATCTATTATTTCATTGATTTGCTCTTTGAATCACCAACTCTTTGGAATTAAATTTAGCCTCCATTTAAGTTTGAATCCTTTCTTATAAGACTACTCACTGATTATAATTTTCATTGAGCAATGGTGTTAAATGATGTGTTTAATATTTTTGCTTTTCCTGCATTTGTTTATGATTTTTGTGATCTGATATATAGTATTTGCAAAGATACCATGAATAACTGAGCAACATGTACATAGATTTATTTCCAATCCTATTCAATAATTGCCAAATATCTATCATACCTAACTTTGGTAGAATTCTGTTTAGAGGCTCAGTTTCTTTATTTTAAAAAATCTTTTTGTTAGATTTCCACCCCCCACCCCTAGGTTTGAAAGGGGGCACACTGTAAGTTTTTGGGAGTTGTCTAAGATTCTTGCATTGCTGAGAAGAGCTAAGTCTGTCAAAGTCACTCATCACACAATGTGGCTGTTACTGTGTACAATGTTCTCCTGGTTCTGTTCATTACACTCACATCAGTTCGTATGAGTCTTTCCAGGTTTTCAAACAACATGTTGTAGGATTATGGTTCTTTATCCACTCTGTTATCCACTTCTGTTTTATGGGAGAGCTTGTCTCATTCACATTCACAGTTATGATTACTGTGTCTTTCTCTCCATCCTATTTTCTCCCATTTATGCTTTTCTCTCTCCTTTCTCCTTTTTCCCTCCTCACTAGAGTTTTGCTCTTGACCACTGCCCCCCTCAGTCTGCCTCCCTTCTATCAGCTCCTTCCCTTTTCTTCTTTACTGATGCTACTTCTCTCCTTTCTATCCACTCCCTCCCTTTTCTTTCCTCTTTCCCTTCCTACTTCCTATAGGGTAAGTTAGATTTCTCCTTCTAACTGATCATATTATTCCCTCTTTGAGCCAAATCTGTTGAGATTAAGGTTCAAGCAATGCTCATCTCCCTCCCTTCTTTCTCTCTACTGTAATAGGTTTTTGTGCCCTTTTCATGCAATGTAATTTATCTTAGTCTGCATCCCCCTTTCCTCTTCTCCCAGAACAATCCCTTTTCACCACATAATTAGATTTTTTTTTATCATCACCTCAAAGTCAACTTATACCCACACCCTGTCTTTGTATACCCCTTTTAAATATCTTAATAATGATACAGTTCTCAAGCGTTACAAGTGTCATCTTCCCTTGTAGGGATATAAAGTTTGCCCTTATCAATAACTTTTTTCTTTCCTCTTTACCTTTTTATTGCCTCTCTTGAATCTTGTATTTGAAGGTCAAATTTTCTATTGAGCTCTGGTCTGTTCATCAGGAAGGTTTGAAAGTCCCCTATTTCACTGAATGTTCATCTCCTCCCCTGAAAGATTATGTTCAGTTTCACTGGATAGTTGATCCTTGGTTGTAATCCAAGATTACATATCATATGTAATAACCAATATCATATTCCATGCAGTCTGATCTTTTATGTAGAAGCTGCAAGGTCCTGTGTAATCCTAACTGTGGTTCCATGATATTTAAATTGTTTATTTCCAGCTGCTTGCAGTATTTGCTTTTTGACCTGGTAATTTTGGAATTTGGCTACAATATTTCTTAGCATTTTCAATTTGGGATCTCTTTCAGGTGGTGCTAAGTGGATTCTTTTGATAAGTATTTAACCTTCTGGTTCTAGGATGTCAGAGCAGTTTTCCTTGATGATTTATGAAAGATGCTGTCCAGGTTCTTTTTTTCATCATGGTTTTCAGGTAGCCCATTAATTTTTAAATTTTCTCTCCTGGATCTATTTTCCAGGTCAGTTGTTTTACTAATGAAGTATTTTACATTTTCTTCTATTTTTTTCATTCTTTTCTTTCTGTTTGACTGATTCTTGATATCTCATAGAGTCATTAGTTTCCACTTGCCCCATTCTAATTTTTAATGAATTGTTTCCTTCTATTAGATTTTGCACCTCCTTTTCAATTTGGCCCATTTTACTTTTCAAGGAGTTCTCTTCAGTGTGTTCTTGTACCTCTTTTTCTACTTAGTCAATTCTACTTTTTAAGGAGTTGATTTCTTCAACGTACTTTTCCCCTCCGATTTGGCCCATTGTATTTTATTTTTATTTTTGCTCTTTGGTGAGGCAATCGGGGTTAAGTGACTTGCCATGGGTCACACAGCTAGTAAGCACCAAATGTATGAGGCTGGATTTGAACTCCTGACTCCAAGGCTGAATCTCTATCCATTGTGCCACCTAGCTACCCCCAATTGTATTTTTTAAGAATTTGTTTTCTTCAGTGTCCTTTTTTCCCCATTTGGCCAATTATATTTTTTAAGGACTTGTTTTCTGCAGTTAATTTTTGTCCTTTTTCCTAGCTATTGACTCCCTCTTGCATACCTCTTATTTCTTTTCCCAATTTTTCTTCTACCTCTCTTGAAAATCCTTCTTGAGCTGTTCCAAGAAGGCTTTTTGGGCTTGAGACCTGTTCATATTCTCATTTGAAGTTTTGGATGTGGGTATATTGACAATGTTGTCTCTTCTGAATTTGTGCCTTGATCTTCCCTGTCCCCATAATAAGCATCTATGATCATTTTCTGTTTCTGTTTTCTGCTCATGGTGTTTGCCTATTTCCTGGCTTTTAAAGTTGAACTCTTCTGCTGGAGTGCAGGGGATACTGACTGAAGCTTCTTGTGCTGGGAACTTGGGACCTAGTTACTGGCTTTGTGTGCTGGGGCCCCAGGTGCTGGCAGCTGGAGGTTGTAAGTGTCTGACAGCTTAACTGGTGATGAGCTGGGTTAGCAGCACTGGAGCTCTTGGGGTGGGGGTGGGGAGTCTGGACCCTGAAGGACACCTGCTTACCTGGGCTTCTTAAAGCACTCAGATTTTTGGCTGTTGGAGGATGGAAAATGCTATTCACATCCAGAAAAAGAACTTTGGAGTCTGAATGCAGATGGAAGCATACTATTTGTTCTCCTTTTCTTTTGTTGTTTTGTTTCTTCTTTCTTGTGGTTCCTCTCATTAGTTGTAATTATTCTTTACATCATGACTAATGTGAAAATATGTTTAATGTGAATGTATAAGTAGAACCTATATCAGATTGCATGCCTTCTTGGGGAAGGAGGAGAAGAAAGAGGGAGACAAAATTTAAAACTCAAAATCTTATGGAAATGAATGTTGAAAACTAAAAATAAATAAATTATTAAAATAATCATTGTACATATTAAATAAAAAGGTTTCCAAAAGGGCAGAAGTTCCCATTTAGTGGTTTGTGAACCCCCAAAGTTCATGACAATGGTCCAAGAGATTTGTGCTAGAAATTCTTTAATGGCTCCTTACGTAGAATATTATAAGTAGTGTGTTAAATTAATCTATCAGATTGGCTAAAATGATTGAGAGGAAAAGAGACAAATATTGGAGGGGATGTGGAATAACTGGGACACTAATTCATTGTTGGTAGAACTATGAACAGATCCAACCATTTTGGAGAGTAATATAGAATTATTCCCAAAGACTTATCAAACTGGCTATACACTTTGACCCAGCAATACCACTATTAGGTCTGTTTCCCAAGATGATTAGGGAAAAAGGGAAAAAAAAACCCTATATGTTCTAAAATATTTATAGTGGCTCTCTTTGGATGACAAAGTGGAAATTGTGGAGGTGCTTATCAATTGGGGAATGGCTGAACAGGTTGTGGTATGTGATTGTGATGGAATACTGCTGTGGTTTAAGAAATGATGAACTTGATGATCTTAGAAAAACATATACTTGCACAAAATAATGAAAAGCAAAATGAGCAGAACCAAGAGAACAATGTATACAGTAACAAAAATAGTATTTTAAGAACAACTTTGAGTAACTAAGTAATTTTGACTATTAGAAATACTCAAATTAACTGCAAAGGACATATGAAGGAAGATGATATCTGCATCCTGAGAAAGAACTGATAAATAGAAGTATGCATAGAATGATTTTACGTATATATACGTATTTGTGTCTAATGGTAGCTATCTTTAGGGTGGGGGGGAAGGGAAGGAAAAGAAGAAAAATAAGAAAGTTACATGATGTTATATATTTGAAAAGAATAGCAAGTTGTATATAATAGGTTTGCAGCTTCATGTACTTTTTTTTTCTATTTTATGTTATGGAAATGCTTGTTTTATTTCTTAAGTTCAGAATAAAATAATTTTTTAAAAAGAAGACAAAGGGGGCACACAAGTTTCAACTATTAATTTCACAGAACTTTTCCTTTAAATACTTAGACATCATGTCATTTGGTACGTGTGTGTGTGTGTGTGTGTGTAGGTAGATTTTATTTCATTGTTTTTGGTGTCTTTAAGCATAATATTGTTTCCCTGCTTATTTGTTTTAATCATTTCTGTTTTTACTGTTGCTTTGTCTGAGATTGTGATTCCTACCCCTGATTTTTTGAGTTTACTTGAAGCATAAGAAATTCTTCTCCAGACTTTTATTTTGACACTGAATAAATCTGTTTCAAGTATTGCTTTTTAAATAGTATATTGTTGGTTTTAATTAACCAATTAACTTCCTAATTAACTTGCCTATTCTTTTCCATTTATTGACATATTCATTCCATTCATATTAAGGGTTATCATTTACTAATTATGTATTCCCTCTACTCATATTAAACTCTTCTTTTTTCCTTTCTTTGCACAATATTTCCCTCTTTTCAAGGAAGACAGTTGAGTAGTATGATCTATGCTAATAATGTATAATGAAAACCATTGGTTTCCAATCTACTGCCTTGCCTCTTTTCTCCTTGCTCAGATTGCATTTTTTGGTCTTACCATTCCCATCCTCCCCCTTTTAATTCCTGTTTCATGAGTCACACCCTAAAATTGGCATTTGTTTTGCTTGTAATTATTCTCACCATAATACAGACCTTCTTCTCAAACACTCTCTCTGCCCTCTCTCTGTTCTGGACTGTTTCTCCATTAAGTTGAATGTATTCCTATACCAAACTCTTTCTCTGTGTAAATGTATGTGTTCTAACCTTCCTATGCATAATAAAGATAAAAGTAAAGTTCACCTACTGCTTGCACCTCCAACCCTTCCTCCATGGTTACATGCTGTAATGTGCCTACATGTGAGAAATAGTAAGCCTCCCCATTTTCCCTCCATTTTTTACCTAGCATATTCCTTTTTCTCCTTCCCTTTTCTTTGTTATAATCAAAATATAACAGATGAAGGGCCACATCCCCTGCTTATCTTACTTAACTCTCTCCTTGACCATTAAAGACATTAAAGTTCTGAAGTAATACTGGATTCCTTTCTTAATATAAGAATATAAGCCCTTTAACATCATACAATTCTTTCCATTTGTTCAATTGTATTTATCTTTCTAGATTTTCCTTGCCTTTTGTGTTTGAATTCCAAAGTTTCTACTTAGCTCTGGTCTTTTCAACAGCAATGCTTGAAACTCCTTTATTCCATTTGTAGCATATCCACCAGGGCTACCTTCATTGATTCCCACTGTCATTCATTAATGGACCACAACCCCAAAGAGCAGCTGCTACTCAGCTGTTAGAGTACTAGAGATATCCTCTGAGAGGATGTTTCCATAGTACTTTCATTCATAAAAATCCCATCTAGTGTACTCATCATTGATTATCAGCCAGCCAGACTTGGGTTTTAGAAAGGGCTGTTTACTGAAATGGCAGAAGAAGAATAGTTTGTAAAAAAAAAAAACAAATTCATGCTCAAATTTGGAACACTATCTCCCGTAAGTACATACCAAGATTATGAGAAATAAGGTTCATCCTTAGTGAACATATGTGGCAAAGGAATAAATCACAGCTCTTGTTTAAATGGAATTCCCTTTTCTTCCTTCACAGAGTCCTCATGAAGTTTACGCAAGATGTATGCAACTTTCTGCTGAGCACCAAAGATTAGGGTCTTTATGAAACCAAGAACCTACACTTTTTTTCCGACCCAAAGAGCTCAACATCCTCAATGCATCTAGTCTGTCATCTCTCAGCTCATAGCTGGATGAATTGTTATCAGTCCAGTCTCTTCAATGACATGATGAATGGGCAGGGGGGTGGGGAGGGGAAGTGTGATATTCCTTCTAGGATCACTGTCTGTCACTTTTCCTTCACTCCAGTGGAAAGCACAAAGGTCTAGCTCCTTAAAACAATTCCATAGCTTAACTGTCAAAGTAGTTGCTGAGTGCTTCTTCTGGAATTACCTTGTCTGAGCTCCAGAGTTGTGAGCAATTCTTTTAACAATGCCAATGCATTTTGATATTTGATTTCATCTGATGAGTTGAAGCACTTCACTTCTTCTCAACTTGATTCACTAGATTGTTTCTACCTAGTTTGTCTTTGATTGATTGACTGATGTAATAGAGATGTTCAGCAATTTTAAAAAAATAGTTTACACATTTGGTTGATCATTGATTTCATCACTCAATCATATTTTTTACTTGATAAATGTATCAGGCATAGAAAATCTTGTTATACTAACTGGGGTTTAGTGGGTGTGAAACACTCTTCTTACACATATTAGGTCCATTTTTTTTTTTTTACCCCATAGGATTGTACTGATTTTTGCAGGACACATTATCCTTGGTTGTAAACCTTTATATTTCACCTTTTGGAATAGAGTATTATAAAATCTCCTCTCAGTTATAGAAGTAGCTAACAAGTCTTGTGTAATCCTGACTGTGGTTTCTTAATACTTGAACTTTTTCTTTTTAGCTGCTTGCAGTATTTTTTCTTTGACCTAGATCTCTAGATTTTGTAGTATTGTAGATGCTTTTCAATTTGAGATTTCTTTCAAGAGATAACCACTGGATTCTTTCTATTTTTAATTTTCCCTTGGGTTCTAATTTATGATTTCTTGATAATATTGTATACAAGCTCTTTTAAATTCTTGTTGTTGTGGATTTCATTGATTCTTAGATTATCTCTCTTGACCCTTTTTCCCCTATCAGGTTTTTTTTAAATGAGATATCTTGCATTTTCTTTATCTTTTTCAATCTTTTAATTTTATTAAAAGCTTTTTCTTCTCTTCATGATGTCACTGACTTACATTTGGTCCATTATAATTTTTAGAGCATATGATACTTGGGTAAAGTATACCACCTTCTGCTCTAACTGTTAATTTTCCTCCACAGCTTTCTTTCTATTTATAATCTCTTGCTTAATCTTTCCCTAGGTATTACTGTAGTGCTTGTGACCAAAATATTTTCTTCTCCACCTCTTAGCTTGCAGTAATTTATGAATGATTCTTTTCTTCTAGATTTTTCTCTTGCTCTATTCTCAATCTATGATGTTTTTCATAGTGTTTGGGTATCTTTTAGTTTTTCATCTCTCTAGGCTCCATAATTGATTTGGAACGTAGTGCCAAGCACAGGTCTGCTCCCTCCCACATTCTTGATTGGGTAGTCAATTCTTTATTTGGCCCTGACTTCACTTTTTTGGGTCCTACTACTGGCTTCTACTTCCCTTGCTGTGTCATTGCTTGGAGTGGTGGCAAGTGTCAGAGCTTTGAAGTTAACTATCTCTGATCAAGGCACTAAATGGTCTCTGTCTTTTTAGTTTTCCTGGATCAAGGTCCTGGGTATTTTTTTATGCCTCCACCCAAGGCTTCTTAATTTGGATACTTTGTTTTCCTGATTTTCCTGGGGCTTCCTTGAAGAGATGTTTGGGTGATCTTTTTGTTTTTTATGTTCAATTACCAATTTCAACTTTCCCAGTCTATTTTATTTTATTTAAGTAATATTTTATCCCCCCCCCTTACATGTAAAAACACATTTTAACATTTGATTTTTTAAAGTTTTGAGTTCCGGGGCAGCTAGGTGGTGCAGTAGATACAGCACCGACCCTGAAGTCAGGAGGACCTGAGCTCAAATCCGGCCTCAGCCCAAACACTTGACACTTAATAGCTGTGTGACCCTGGGCAAGTCACTTAACCCCAATTGCCTAAAAAAACAAAAACACAAACAAACAAACATAAAGTTTTCAGTTCTAAATTCTATTCTTTTCTCTCTCCCCTCCCCATGCTTGAGATGGTAAGCAATCTGATATAGGTTATACATGTGCGATCACATAAAACATATTTCCATATTAGTTATTTTGTGAAAGAAAACTCAAACAGAAAAAAGAAATAAGGAAAGAAAGTGAAAAATGGTGTGCTTCAGGCTGTGTTAAGATGCAATCAGTTCTTTCTCTGGGGGCAGATAGCATTTTTCATCATGAGTCATTTGGGATTGTCTTGGATTATTGTATTGCTGAGAATAGCTAGATCATTCATGGTCATTCATCATACAATATTGCTTTTTACTATGTACAATGTTCTCCTGGCTCTGCTCACATCAATCTGCATCAGTTCCTATAAGTCTTCCCAGGTTTTTCTAAAATCATCTTGCTCATCATTTCTTATGGTATAATAATGTTCCATTACAGCATATACCATAACTTGTTCAGCCATTCCTCAACTGATGGACATCCCCTTCAATTTCCAATTCTTTCTAATGGCCATCTGGGTAGTCTTCTGTCCCCATTTTGGTCATATTTATCATGGGGTTAAGTGGTCTTCTATCTCCCACAAAGCTTCCCTGGTCAGGATCACTCTAACATTCCAAGTTAGAGTTTGTTTTGCCACTGAATAGTCCCTCCCTATGTCTAACTCCCTCTAAATCCCAATCTCTTTATCTCCCTGTTGAGTTTAATATATTTCTGCACCAAATTCTCTCTTTCTCTTTTTCCAGCTCATATGAGTAAGATTAATGTGATTCCCATTCTCCCAACCTCTTCTTTCATGTTCATATGCTCTTCTTCTCTTGCACCCCAATTGTGAGACATTATTAAGTCTCTCCCCATTCTTTCTCCTTTGAAGTTCATTCAATTTATATTTATCACCCAACTGAGATTCTGGCATTTGTTAGGTATCCATTCCCATGACACTCTCCTTCTTTCTTCAGTGAGTTCAATGTTTGACTCATGGTCTTTATCTCTTTCCCAATCATTGCCCTCATACTATGGTACTTCAACATACATATTAATACTCCTCTCAAGCATCCAAACTTCCCAGACTTGGCAGAGGGGATGGATTGAGGTGGGGGAAAAATAACTGTCTTCAGCTACTTAAAAAAATGTATGTATGGAAAAAAAGTTAAACTGGTTTTGCTTGATTCCAAAGGGCAGAATTAGGAGTGATGCATGGCAGTATCTGTAAGGAAGACCAATTTGACTGAAGGAAAAAATTGACTAAAAATTAGATCTGTAAAAAAAAAAAAGGGAGTGGAATGGACTGCCTTGGAAAGTTTCTCTTCACTTAAGGCTGTATGACCATCTTTTAAAAATATTATGTAAGAGAGTTTCAGTCTAGAGAGTTCTGAAATTCTTTTCAACTTTGAGGTTATATTATTTTAGAGTGAACTTCCTACTTGGGATCACACCCAGAACAATATTGAAAATCACAGAGATTGGTTACGTCTCTTGGTGAGTCGTCCATTGAGGAGTCTTGATTGTGTGGGCTGCCTTTGTGTCTTGTACTGTAAAAAATTGTTGTTATATTTGAAGACTTAAGACTGTGCTCTTGAGGCAGCTAAGTGGCACAGTGGATAGAGCATCGACCCTGAAGTAAGGAGGACCTGAGTTCAAATGTGGCCTCAGACCAAACACTTGACACTTACTAGCTGTGTGACCCTTGGCAAGTCACTTCACCCCAATTGCCTAAAAAAAAAAAAAAAGACTGTGCTCTTAAGAGAGTGTTACTTATGCCAGGTTTCACTCCAGTAAAGGAAATAAGGCAAAGTATACTTGGGTCCTTCATGTTAGGAGAGAAGTGCTGACACAAGGGTTACAGGTCCAACATGACAACATGAAGAAAATTCATGTTGTAGGATTATAGACTCAAAACTAAAAGTCAACTCTCTCTTTTTATAGATTATATGGGGGCACAGAGAGTGAGCTCTCTGAGGGCAGAGACTGTCTTTTGTCTTTCTTTGTAGTCACAGTGATTAGTTTAGAGCCTAGCATTTAGTAGGTCATACAGGTGGAAATAGTACTAGAACCCCCATCCAGAACTCCAAATCCAGCAATAAGTCACAAATATGAACAATTTAGAGAAAATATAAATTAATTGATATAGTATAAAATAAATAATTATTTTTATTAATTTACCAAGTAATTAGACCTATGATTACTGCAGTAAATTTATACTTCAGATGACTAAGAGTAAAGTATACTTCTTCTCCTTGGCAGAGAGACAGAAGATAAGTGAAAAATAAGGAATACATACTTAGATGAGGCCAATATGTCAGTTTTGTTTAACTATTCTTCTTTAATACAAGGGAATATTCTACTGGGAGTGGGGATGGTGGTGTGTGAATGGGGAAATTGGAGGTGATATCAATATTTTAAAAATCATCATTAAAATATTATTTAAAAAAATAAACATAGCTTGGTGCCAGATGATGAAAGGTCTTGAATGCTAGGCTGAAGATTTGTATTTTATCCTACAGGCTACAAGGAGCCACTGACTGATCAATTTATTTCACTACTCAAAAACCTCAGAGTGGTTCCCTGCTGTCTAGCAAATAAAATGTCAATGCAGCCTAATATTCAAGGCCCTTCATCTGGCTCAAACACACGCACAAGGATCCAGTGAAATTCATTGCCTTTCATTCACTCATTGCCCTTTGCCTTTCCATAGGAAATCTCCCTTGTTCAGATGCCACATGCATCACTAACTACCTACTGAATGTTTCAAACTAGACTTCCCATAGGCATCTCAAACTCAATAAGTCTAAAATAGAATTCTTTATCTTTCCCCTCAACATGACCCCTCTTTCAAACTTTCAATGTCAGCCATGTATAAAATGGTTTCCCCTATATAAAACCTTCAAGTCATACTGGATTCCTTATGCTCTCTCACCCCACATATCTCATCGGTTGCCAAATCCTAGCAGTTTCCCTTCCACAACATTTCTCCAAATTATTCCCTTTTCTCTACCCATGCAGCCAGATAGTACCTTAATCCAGGTCATCATCACCTTTTACCCATGCTATTGCAATCTACCTATTGTTCTCCCTACCTCAGGTCACTCTTCTCTACAATCTATCCTTTACTCAGCTGCCAAAGTGATTTTCTAAAAACACAGGAATGACCATGTCACTCCCCTGCTCAATAAAATCCAATGGGTTCACTATTACTGCTGGGATTAAATTAAAACCCTTTTGTTTGGCATTTAAAGCCTTTTGCATACTGATTCCAATCTACCTGTTCCATTTTATTATACATTATTACTTCCCTTCATGAAGGCTACAATATAGCTAGTTTGACAACTTCAAATGAGGAAAGAGTTATTAAATGTTTACATGGACAAGGCACTGTGACAGATACTAAGGATACAAAAGCAAAAATGAAACATTCTTTGCCCTCAAGAAGCCTTCATTCTATTGATGGAATAAAACATGAACAAAGGTAAGTAAACACAAAGAGTTTACACTGTAATATAAAGTAATTTCAGGAAACAAAACCAAGATAGCAGAGTAGAAGGAAGCAGTGTACTACTGGTTGTAGTGAGTTTCCCTTCTACCTACACACACACACACACACACATACACACACACACACACACACACACACACACACACACACACATCACTCCTTTAAATAGATCTAGAAAATTCACAAGACTGAATCCTACTGGTTTTAATTTAAGAAAAAGTCACAACGAATCATTTTTTTTTTCAGTGCAGATTGGCGTAGCAAGACAGACAAAGAGGTCTGTAAACACTGAGGATAGGTATGGCCAAAAGTACACCAGAGAACTCTTCAGCATCCAGAGAGAGGCTGTGTATCAGGACAGTGGAGGTCCCAGCTGCACACAGGGCACTGAATTCAGGATGCAGGAACAACTGCAAAATGGCTACTTTGCCATCAACTACCCCATTCCAGGTAAAAGATCCTAGGCAGATGGGCAGAAACCTATATCCAGTGGGAGCATTCTGAGTAAGGATTAGTTGAAAGTCCTAGGCTGAGTACTAAGAAAGACTCAAGTTACAAATAGTAGTAAAGAGGTATAGCTCAGAACCCAGGATTAGGTCTTGTTTTTAGCTTCTAGTCCAGTCCGAAACCTGCATAGAAATAATCAGGGAAGGAATCATAGACCAAAGGGAAGATTATGGTTCTATCACTGAATTAGCAGTTTTCTAGCTGGATAAGAGGGGCTGAGTGCAACAGCAATCAACTGTTGTTCAGACTCAAACCTAGATAAGACATTTTCAGAGCTCAGAACAAAAGAGAAGTAATCAGACATTGTTTTGGATCAGACCACTTTTTTTTTTTTTGGTGAGGCAATTGGGGTTGAGTGACTTGCCCAGAGTCACACAGCTAGTGAGTGTTATGTGTCTGAGGCCAGATTTGAACTCAGGTCCTCCTGACTCCAGGGGTGGTGCTCTATCCACTGCTCCCCTAGCTGCCCTCTAGATCAGGCCACTTTTGAAGTACTTGCAAGTTTCTCTGCCTGTGCTGGCCAAGATCTTGAAATAATAATTCAATTAAATAACCCAAGAAAACAGCAACAGGACCAGGTCAGACATTCTTTTCCAGAAATACAAAAAGCCTGACTATGATATCAAGCGTGAAGTAAAAAATAAAAAAAAGTAAGCTGGAAGACTGAGAAAATAAAAATAATAATAATAAAAGAATCCCACTATAAAGAGTATTATGGTGACAAGGACAATGAAGACACAGAGCCTAAAAAGTGAATGACTCCAAAATATTTATAAGCAAAGCCTCCAACAAATGCACAACTTGGGTACAAATTCAATTAAAATTCCTAGAAGAAATGAAGCAAGTATTTTAAAAGAGCTAAAACAGAAAAGGAAATGAGAATGCTAGAGGGAAAAAATGGAAAGGAAATGAGAGCTATGGGAGAAAGAAAGCATAACATAAGAGATACAAAATCTTGCCAAAGCAACAAGCTTCCTGAAAATTAGAGTGGACCAAATAGAAGCCTAGCCATTAGACAATAAGAAATGTTAAAACAAAGTTTAAAAAAAACTAGAAAAAATAGAAGTAAATATAAGATATTTCATAGCAGAAACAACCAGTCTGGAAAACAGATTGAGGAGAAATTTAAGAATGATTAAGCTACTTGAATGCTATGACAACAACAAAACAAAACAAAAACCTAGACATCACATTTTTAAAAAGCTTAAAACTGTCCAGAACTCTTAGTAGAGGTGATCTTTCTGGTGGTTCCTCCTATTGGTTCTAATTCTTACTTACAACATCACTAATGTGAAAATATGTTTAATAGGAATATATATGTATAACCTATACCAGATTGTGTGATATCTTGGGAAAGGAAGTGGGGAGGGAGGGAGAGAAAAATTAAAAACTCAAAAGGTTATAGAAGTGATTGTTGGTAAATCAAAATAAATTAATTTTAAAGAAAAAGAAATAGAGGTGAAAGGAAAGCAGATATTAAAAAATTCCACTGGTCACCTCCTGAAAGAAACTCCAAAAGGAAAGTTTCTAGGAACATTGTGCCTTAATTCAGAGCTTACAAGTCAAAGAAAAACTACTGCAAGTAGCCAGAAAGAAAGAATTCAAGTATCAAGGAGGCACATGCAGGATTATATATCATTTAGTAGCTACCATTTAGTGTTAGGAATACAATCCTTGGTCCAAAAGAAGAATACAGGCTTGTAATTCAGGATAATTTATCCAAGGGATTCTGGCAAGATGGCAGAGTTGCCCAGAAAATTCCAGGCTTTCCAAAATCTTCCACAAACAGATAGAACATGCCCTCACAATCAATGTAAAGAGGCAAAAATAAAGGGATAAAGCAGTTGTACTTCTAAGACAACTTGAGAGGACCTTAGGAAAGGTAACCAGGGACTGAGGTTTGGCCTAAGTGAAGTACAGATACTACCAGGCCAACTCCACAGAATCAACAAACAGCAGTCCGCAGGGGTGGTTCATTAGGAAAGCAGACAACATTCACCTCACAAACTTTCATCTAAGGAACAGAGTGGGGACCAGACAGCTGAGTGGGGGCAAATTGAAAATTCCCCACTGTTTACAGTCACCAAGCCTAGCAGTGCTGAGCTGACATGACCCTGGGCCATAGCTGTGGGTGAAGAGGAGTGAGTACATACTAGGTAAATGTGGTAACACAGGGGAGCAAGAGCATTTTTGAGACAATGTAGCTGGGGGCCCTAACTGTGGCTTAGGGAAGGAGAGGAGGTTGAGCCCCTTGACAAGAAAAAAATAGCAAGGAGCACCTGAAGCCTGGGGCACCATTACCCACAACTCAGGATTAAACAAGTACAATAATAAGCTGTTAAAAATAAAATAACATAAAAATAAAAATTAGCAAGTAAAGGAGAAAGAACTTGATTATAGATAGCTTCTATGGTGTAAAAGGATATCTGGGTTCATATTCAGAATATAGTGAGATTAAAAAAATTACTCCTACTCCAAAGAGCAACATCAAATGGTCACAAGCCCAAAAATAATTCTTGGAAGAATTTAAAAAGGACTTCAAAAATCAAATGAGAGATAGAGGAAAAATTAGGGAAAAAAAATAAAAGCAACCCAAGAAAATTATGAGAAGAAAATTAATCAATTGGAAAAAGAGATTCAAAATTTTAAGGAGCAAAACAACTTGAAAACTAGCATTGGACAAGGGGAATTGAATGATATTATAAGACAAAAAAAAATAAAATCAAAAGAATAAAAAAGAAGAGAATTTGAAATATCTCAGTAGAAAATGACTGATCTAGGGGCAGCTACATGGCACAATGGATAGAACACCAGCCCTGGATTCAGGAGGACCTGAATTCAAATCCAGCCTCAGACATATATCACTTACTAGCTGTGTGACTCTGGGCAAGTTACTTAACTCCAATTGCCTCACCAAAAAAAAGAAAAAAAGAAAAAAAGAAAATGACTGATCTGGAGAAAAGATCTAGAAGAGGCAATATAAGAATTGTTGTGTTGAAGTTTAGGGGTGCTGAGACCCCAAAATTACAACACATTGGTCTTGCATGAAAGAATTAGACCCAAGCCTTCTTTCAGCCAAAGACAAGGTTTATTAGAATATCCATCATATTGGGCAGACTCTTAAGGAATCTGAATGTTACTGAGCTATTGGCTAGATCATAAGACTCTGAGCAGTGGCTAGATTGTAAGAATCTGAGCACCTTAATGGAGACAAGATGGACCTTATATACAGAAAGACCATGGGAGAGATGTAGGAGTGGCCAAGTAGTTTGAAGGGACAGTGAGGCAATAGAATGCCAGGGACCTGGACCACATGGCCAAGGGAAAATGGAGCCTAGCTAGGATTAAGTGTGGGAAGTGACCAGGAGCAATAGAGAGTAAGACAATGTAGGTTTAGGCTAGGTTAAGGGTAATGGGGAATTGGGAGACTGGGCATAGTCACAATGAAAGACCAGTTGATAAGATGATAGCCTCAGGCAAACCAGAGATTTGGCCACGTGAGAAAGTCCAGGGTTTTTCCTTTTTGGGGTCCATATCCCATCCTCATCAGTTGGACTACCTGAAAGTTATCATAAAAGAAGAATTTTGATACAATATTACAAGAAATTATTAAGGAAAATTACTCTGAAGTTCTAGAACAAGAGGGTAAAGTAGAAATAGGAAAAAATCTACCATTCACCACCTGAAAGAGAGCCCAGGAAGAAAACTTACAGAAACATCATAGCCAAGTTTCAAAATCCCCAGGTTAAGGAGAAAATATTGCAAGCAACAAGAAAGAAAAAATAAATACTGTGGAGATACAACCAGGATTTTACAACACCTAGCAGCTTCTACACTAAATGACCATAGGTCTTAAGAACATTATATTTTGAAGAGCAAAAATCTGGGGTTGCATCCAAGAATAAATTACCCAGCAAAGTTGAATATAATCCTCAATGAAAAAAAAAAAGACATTGAATGAACTGAAAGACTTTCAGGTATTTGTGCGATAAAACAACAACCCAGAACTCTATGGAAAATTTGATATATAAGATTCAGAAGAAATATAAGGAAAATATTAAAGACTAATTATAAGAGACTCATTAAGGTCAAACTGTTTATTTTTTATATATGAAAATGTTACTATTAAGATATTTCTTAGCAATAGACAGTCAAGTCATTATTAGGGTATTTGAAAGAAGTGTTGGGTTTGATTTGAATATGATGGAGGTGATTCTAAAAAAACAAAATTGGATAGGAAAAGGTAAAAAGGTGCAATTATCTCATTCAAATGAGGCGAGAAAGGAAGAACTATTATTGAGGAAGCAATTTGGAGTGGAGGGCTGGTAGGGCTGGTAGGGCTGGAACCTTACACTCCAGTTAAAGAGAGAACAACATATACATTTAAAAGGAAATAAAAGTCTTTTAAATTTTTAAAGAAATAAGAGGTCTAGGGGACTGAATAAAGCCAGGACTTTTAGATTAAGATTTGGGGGAGAGAAGATAAGGGAGGGACTTTTAGAAGAGCTTGTAAATTAAGATTTAGGAGGGTGGGGAAGAGGATAAGGGAGGGACTCAAAGAGAGGTGGGTAGAATAAGGAATAGGAGGATAAGAGGAAAGGATAAAGTAATAGAGAGATAAAGTAAAAGAGAGACTGGAGAAAACAATAGTGAGTAAAAATAGGATGGAGGGAAATTTAGGAATAGTAACTGTGACTTTGAATGTGAATAGAATGAACTGACTCATAAAACAGAATGGATTAAAAATCAGAATGCAACAATATTGTTTACAAGAAACGCATGAGATACACACTGTTATAATAGAGGGTTGGAGTAGAATTTATTATGCTTCAGGTGATGCAAAAAAGGCAGGGGTAGCAATCGTGATCTCAGACAAAGTTAAGAATAAAAGAGATTTAGTTAAAAGAGATAAACAGGTAACCACATTTTGATAAAAGGTACCATAGACAATGAAGCAATCAATATCAATACTGAACCTATATGCACCAAATTTTAAAAAGAAAACTTAAATGAATTACAGGTAGAGATAGATATAATACTACTGTATTATAATAATGGTGAATTTAGTGTCCCCATCTTAAGACTAGATAAATCTAACCAAAAAATACATAAGAAAGTCAAGGAAGTGAATAGAATTTTAGATAAGCTAGATATGATAGATATCTGGAGAGAATAGAATGGAGATTTTCTCAGCCATTCATGGTACCTTTACAAAGATTGACCATATATTAGGACATAAAAATTTTGTAGTTAAAAGCAGAAAGGCAGAAATATTGGGTGTCATTTTCAGATCACAATGAAATAAAATTATGTTTAATAAGGGACCACAAAAACCTAGATTAAAAACTAATTGGATATTAAACAACCTAATCTGAAAGAATGAGTGGGTTAAAGAACAAATCATAGAAACAATAATTTCATTAAAGAGAATGACAATAATGAGATAATATAGCAAAACCAATGGAATACAGCAAAAGCAGTAATCAGAGGGAAATTTATATCTCTAAATGTTCACATCAATAAAATAGAGAAATAAAAGACCAATGATTTGGGTATGCAATTAAAAAACTAGAAAAAGAACAAACTAAAAATCCTCAATTAAACATTAAATTGGAAATCCTAAAAATTAAAGGTGAAATTAATAAAATTGAGTATAAAAATCCCATTGAATTAAAACTAAGAGTTGGTTTTATAGGGAAAAAATTTTAAAAAGCCATTGGTTAATTTGACTTAAAAAGAAAGACGAAAACCAAATCATTAGTGTTAAAAATGAAAAGAGTGAATATCAATAATGAAGATGAAATTAAAGCAATTATAAAGAGTTATTTTGCCCAATTATATGCCAGTAAATTTAAGTTTAAATGAAATAGACAAATATTTATAAAAAATATAAATGGTCTAGATCAGCAGAAGAAAAAACAGAATATCTAAATAGACCTATTTTAGAAAAAGAAATTGAACAGGCCATAAATGAGCACCCTAAAGAAAAAAGCACCAGGACCAGATATATTTACAAGTGAATTCTATCAAATATTTAAAGATTTTCAATATTTCAATATTGAATTCAATTCAATAATTCAATAAAGAATTTCAATATTAAATAAATTATTCAGATTAATAGGTGAAGAAGGGGTCCTACCAAACTCTTTTTATGCAGCAAATATGATACTGATACCTAAACCAGGAAGCGTAAAAACAGAGAAAGAAAATTATAGACCAATTTCATTAATGAATATGGATGCAAAAATTCTAAAAATACTAGCTAAAACATCACAACAATATATTACAAAGATTACACGTGGTGACCAAATAGGATATATACCAGGAATGCAGGTTGGTTTAACATAAGGAAAGCTATTAACATTTGATTTATATTAATAATAAAAATAAATCATTGTAATATCTCATTTTTATTAAAAACACTCAAAAGTATAGGTATAAATGGATTTTTCCTTAAATTTATAAAAAGTATTCACCTAAAACCATCAGCAAGCATTATTTGTAATGGGCATAAGCTAAAAGTTTCAGTAAGATCAGGTGTGAAACAAAGATGCTCACTGTCACCAATATTATTCAATGTTGTATTAGAAATTCTAGCAATGACAATAAGAGAAGAAAAAGAAATAGAAGAAATCCGAATAGGGAATGAGGTAATGAACTTTATCTGCTTTTGCAGATGGTATGATGACATACTTAGAAAATCCCAAAGACTCAACTACAAAGTTAGTTGAAACAATAATTTTAGCAAAGTTGTAGGATATGAAATAAATCCACATAAATAATCAGCATTCCTATGTAGCACAAACAAAACCCTGCAAGAGATAGTAAAAGATAATCCATTTAAAATAACTCTAGAAAGTATAAAATACCTATAGTACACTTGCCAAAACAAATACAGGAACCATATAAACAAAATTGAAAAAATTTTTTTTTCTACAAATAAAATCAGATTTAAATAATTGGAGAAATACTAATTGTTCATGGGGAGGCAAGGCCAATATAATAAACATGACAATTTTGCTTAAACTAATTCACATATTTGATGCCATCCTAATTAAATTACCAAAAATTTATTTTGCAGAATTAGAAAAAGTAATAACAAAATTCATTTGGAAGAACAAAAAAAATCAAGAATATCAAAGGAACTAATGAAAAAATAAAGGAAGGAGGTTTTGCAGTAAGCTATATTATAAGCCAGTAATTCTTAAAACTCTCTGGAACTGGCTAAGAAATAAAGAGGTAGATCAGTGGAACAGAGTAAACATATTGTAAATGAGTATAATAACTTTGTATTTGACAAGTGTAAAGACTTCAGTTTTGTGAATAAGAATTCAGTATTTGGTAAAAAATAAACTGTTGGGAAAATTGGAAAGCAGTCTGCAAAAACTGAATATAGACCAATATCTAACACCATTTACACACATGATTATATATCAAGGGAGATATTACAAGAAAATAAGAACATGGAACATATTACTTATCAGACTTATGTACAGGTGAACAATTTATGAATAAACTAGAAATAGAGAACAATGTGAGGTATTAAATGATTATTCTGATTACATTAAATTTAAAAGTTTTTGTGCAAATAAACAAATGTAGCCAAGATCAGAAGGAAAGCAGATAATTTGGAAAACATTATTACAGATAGTTTCTCAGATAAAGGTCTCATACCTAAAATATGAAAAGAACTTTGTCAAATCTATAAGAACACGAATCATGCCCCAACTGATAAATGGTCAAATGATATGAATAGACAGTTTTCCAATGAAGAAATCAAAGCAATTTATAGTCATATGAAGAAATGCTCTAAATCATTATTGATTAGAGAAATTTAAATTAAAACATCCTTGAGATATCATTTTATACTTATCAGATTGTCTAAAATGATGGAAGGGAAAGCAAAAAATGTGGGAGGGGATGTGGAAAAATTGGGACACTAATTCATTATTGGTAGAACTGTAAACTGATCATTTTGGAGAACAATCTGGAACTATGCCCCAAGAGTTATTAAACTGCTTATATCCTTTGACCCTAGCAATACCACTACTAGGTCTATTTCCAAAGATGATCAGGGAAAAAGGAAAAGAACCTGTATGTTCTAAAATATTTAGAGCAGCTCTCTTTGTTGTGACAATGAACTGGAAATTGAGGGGATGCTCATCAATTGAGGAATGACTGAACAAATTGTGGTATATGATTGAGATGGAATACTACCGTGCTATAAGAAATGATGAGTTCATTGATTATAGAAAAAAATGGATAGACTTGCATGAAATAATGAAGAGCAAAATGAGCAGAATCAAGCGAACATTGTATATAGTAACAGCAATATTGTTTTAAAACAACTTCAAGTGACTAAGTCATTTTGACTATTATAAATACCCAAATTAACTACAAAGGACCTTTGAACATCCAAAGAAAGAACTGATAGATACAAGTATGTATAGAATGATTTTACATATTTGTATACATACATACACACACAAGTATATAACGGTAGACACCTCTAGGGCAAGGAAGAAAAAAAGGGAAGAAAGAAAGTTATATGATAACTTTAGTATGTATTTAAAAGGAATAGCAAGTTGACATAATAGATTTGCAGTTTTATGTGCAATAGTCTTTTTTTAAAAATTCTACTATGTTATGGAAATGCTTGTGTTATTTCACAAATTAAAAAATTTAAAAAGAATAACTTATCCAGCAATACTAAGTATAATTCTCTTTTTTTCTTTGTCTTTTGTTTTTGGTGAGGCAATTTCCGGTTAAGTGACTTGCCCAGGGTCACAAGCTAGTAAGTGTCATGTATCTGAGGCTGGATTTGAACTCAGGTCCTTCTGACTCCAAGGCCAGAGCTCTATCCAGTGTGCCACCTAGCTGCCCCTATGATTCTCTAAGAATGTACAAAATACTTATAGCTCTTTTTGAGGAGACAAAGAATGAGAGAAGGGGGAGTGTTGTTCATAAATTGAAGACAGAGCAGCTAGGTGGCCCAGGGGCTAGAACACTGGCCAATCAATAAGACATCTTCATGAGTTCAAATCTGACCTCAGACACCAGCTGTGTGACCCTATGCCAGTCACTTAACCCAGTTTGCCTCAATTTCCTCATCTGTAAAATGAGGTGGAGAAGGAAATGTCAGACCATTGCAGTATCTTTGCCAAGAAAACACCAAAATGGAGTCACAGACCATCAGACATGACTGAAATGATTGAACAACAGACATAAATTGGGGAATGACTGAGTAACTTATGGTTGATAAATGTGATAGAATATGATTATGTTTCAAGAAATGATGAAGGATATGGTTTCAGAGAAACCTGGGAACACTTGTATGAACTGAAACAGTGATATAAACAGATCCAGGAGAACAGTAGTGTAAAGAAAAACAACTTTGAAAGAACTAGGGGAGCAGCTAGGTGGCACAGTGGATAGACCACCAGCTCTGGAGTTAGGAGGACCTGAGTTCAAATCTGAAGTCAGACACTTGACACTTAACTAGCTGTGTGACCCTGGGCAAGTCACTTAACCCCATTGCCTAGGCCCCCCAAAAAACAAAACTAGGAACTCTGATCAATGACTAACCACAATTCCATGTTACCCACTTCCAGATATAAAGGTAAAAAATTGAGAGTTTATTATTACATATATGTGTATACATATATGCATATACACATAAATATATATTTCTGGGTGTTTTCTTCTGGAAATGGCCAATGTGGAATTTTTTTTTTTTACTATAGTAATGGGAATTTTATTTCCTTTCACTCTCAAATCAGGGATGGGAGGGAAAAAGCAAATGTTTGCTGATTGAAAAAATAATTTAAAAAGAAAATAATTGGTAATTTTGGAAAGAAGCTTCAGTTGAATGATGAGGTAGGAAGCCAGACTGTAGAGAGTTGAAGAGTGACAGGAAATTAATTGGAGGCACTCATTACAGAAAGTCTTCTCAAAGAGTTAAGCCACAAAAAGGAGAGATATGGGATGATAGCTAGAAGAGATGAATTCCCATCAACAGTTTTGTTTTTGAATTGGAGGAAGAGCATGACTATGTTTTTAGACAGTAAAGAAGCTTCTAGTAGGCAGAAAAAAATTGAAGATTAGTGAGAGTGGGGATCATAGAGGAGAAATTTGTTGAAGATGGAATGTAATGAAATCCCTTGTGAAAGAGAAGGGCTGCCTTTTTATTTGAGAGAGATGGAGGAGAGTAGAGTGAGGGAAGGCATCTGCATTTCACGAGAGGTGTGGAGAGAAAGGTGGAATAAAGGATTCTCAGCTGAGGAGGAGGGAGGAGTAATGGGTGGAGGAGGCATGAAAAAAATTGGAAAAGCTAAATGTGGTAGACATATAGTAGACACTTAATAAATTTTTTTTGACTTGACTTCCTGATGCCATCTCACAGTTGCTAGTGCCTTTCCTCTGACCCACAAAATGACCTTGTATTTATTGTTTATATTTATGAGTCTCCCAATAGAACTTCAAGAGAACAGGAAAGTGTTTCCTTCTTATCTTTGTACCCTAAGTTTTAAGCACAATGACTGGCATGTAGTGGTGCTTAATAAATGCTTGTTAGTTGTTAGAGCAAATGCCTCCTTGCCCATCTCCGCCTATTGACACTTTTCTTTCCTATCCAAGGCTCAGCTTAGATGCTTATTTTTCCCTTATTGCCCCAACTATAAGTCATCTCTTCTTTGCTTAGCACAATGTTTTGCACATGGTAGGCACTTAAAATATTTGTTGAATTTTAACTCATATTAATTATACAGGCTTTCCGAAGTTTAATCAACAATGGGTGTATCCCTTTCACTTAGAAGAGCACTATCAAAATTCTACATAGTTTAAATCAATAAGAAATAACTAACATAAGGTCAGTTAAACAATGTCTAAAAAAACTTGAGTTCAATGGTCAATAGCTAAAATGCCTCATCTTCCTTTCTAGTCTTATTCCACACTACTCTTCCTTTACATACTCATGTTCTAGTCAAACTGACCTGCTTGCTGTTCTCCATATGTGACATGCCATCTCCCACCTTCACTGTTTTTGCATAAATGACTCCTCAAACCCTGGAATTCACCCCTTCCTCATCCATTCTCACATATTAGAAATTCTAGTTTCTTTCAAAGTATAGCTTAGATAATACCTCTTACATGAAACCTGATCCTCCAGCTAGCACTCTCATCCTTGAAATGACTTTAAATAACATTACATATGCTTTGAATTTGCTTATCTGTGCACTTCTCAGGCCCTGTAGAACTCAAACTCCTTGAGGTCAGGGACTGTTTTATTTTTGCCCTGTGTGCCTGCCTGGCACAGTGCTTGAACTTAAGTTTCAAACTCTGAAAATCTGGTAAATGTGTCTCATAAGTTCAGCCACACTGCTACCTAGGATTATAAACCTGGAAGACAACAACAATCTTAAAAATCTCAATTCCAGGAATCTCCTCAGTCTTCACTCTTCATTCTTCTTTTAGGATGAAATCTTAACACTTCTCAAATGCCATCAGGCTTCTTGTACAGCAGTAGCCTTCCATTATACATGTTAGATGCACATTATTTAAGTTACTAAGTGATTGTGTCTCCTTAGGTCATTCATTCAAAACCTACAAACGTCATAATTCCAGAACACTTCATGCTCCTGAAGGAGGAAAGTTCAAGAGGGGAGGGAAGAAGAGAAGGAAATAATTTAGCTTAAATAGAATGACCCTTACACCCATACAACCTCTTATACTCCAGAAACTTTATAGCTGTTGATCGCATGAACTCTTAAGAAGGACCTTTCAGACCTGGCATTCATCACCTTTCAACTTGAGTTAAAGACAATAGATATACAAACACAGATTCAATCCCTGGAGATAGAGACAAAAATGTATGAAATATGCAAGATGGTTTGAAACATCCCACTTAAAAATGCACTACAGAATTCCTTTTTTTTTCTTACCCCAAACCCACACAAATAAGACCCCCCTATCTCTATTAGAGCTGCCTCTGAAAAATTCACTTAGCTCCCAATCCCACACAGCACATTTTTGATTCTGGGCTGTGGCAGCTGGTTTGCTTAGCTGTGTACATTAGTAAGGTGTTCCCACCTAGTCTCATGGGGCGGAGCTCTGGGCTGGGCCGACCATCACCAGGATGTCACCGAGGAGCCCCAGAATGAAACTGGTGGTAGGGGCTCTCAGGCTTCACCGCTTCTGACCCCAATTCTTCCGAAATCTCCTCCTCTTCCGCCAACCTTTTCATTTCACCTCTTTGTACAAAACAGAAGACTTCTCTTTTTTCTAAACTCCACCTCCCAAAGATCTGCCCCTCTGGTTTCGGGGGTCTCAGGGGAAGAGAAGAAAGGAGAAGGAGAGGTGAGATAGGACGAATCGTAGAAACCCAGCTCCAGGGTCTCCTCTCTGTCTATAGAAATTATGTACCCTCCGGTGCCCGCTAGTGAGTAGAATAGAGCCTCCTTCCTCCCTTGGCACTCTCGCAATTCTCTTTTCGTTTTTTTCTTCCCCTTCCCCCTCCCGCACCCGCCTCCATTCATACAACTGGTAGCAGGTGCATCTGAAGAGCTCTTGCATCCAAAACAGCAAAACAGACAGGCTGCTTCTCTTGCTTACTTGATGGTCCTCCATACCTCCGATTCCTACCCACGCTGGCAGGTCTCAACACCGACCTTTTCTAAAGGCAAGGTCATAATAGCATACGAAGCAGAACGCCTGCAACAGTTCGCTAGCCCCTCTCCAGCCTTACCTATGGGCGACCAAAAATTGCTTCTCTTCTAGCAGCCAAACAGTTTTCGCGTACACCGGCATTTCCTGCTGTCCTGACACTTCCTGGAGTGACTGAGGTGGCAGGCAGGAGCGGCTCCGGCCAGGGTCTGCCTCCTCTCCCCCCTTTCACTTTCATTCTATTTCTGCAGGTCTCCGAAACGTCAACGCCTACCGGAGCCTGCTTAGCCTGGCTTGACTCTTCCTCCTCCTCCCTTCCCACATCACCCCCACCACACCACTTGCTAGACTGGCTTTCAAACCAATAGAACCACGGGCTGTACAATGCAAACAAAGAAACTAGACTAGTTCTTGCTTTTCTCACACAAATTTGTCTTGTTTCCTTCAACACTACCAAAAAAATCACTACAATTTCGTTTTTCCTGAACTACATGGAATTGGAAGTCTAGCGATAGAGTAGCATAGACATTAAGTCCTAAAATAATTTTCAAAAGAAGAATTGCAAGCTATTATTCATAAGAAAGATTGCTTAGAACCATTAACAGGAAAAAAGGCAAATCAAAACAACTCTGAAGTTTTACTGATTATCCAACACACCGACAAAAATGATAAAATGTGAGAATAGTCATTGTCAGAGAGGTTGTAGACCAACTGGGACACATGCACTATTGATAGAATTGTGAAGTAGAAATTGATTAAAATATTCATATTCTTTGACCCAGAGCTCTCCTGCTAACAATATACCCCCAAGGGTCAATGATAAAAGAAATATATACTTCAAAATATTTCATTCATCCATTCGTTTGTATGCTTAAAGCTGAAACTCTCTAACTTACCCTGTAAGTATGGGGCTACTCGCACAGATCAACTTGGGAGCATTGTTTGCCCTTCCATAGACAATCTGCTCCCAGAGGCTCACCACATTAATGCCAAATTTAGTGTGAACACTCAATCAGTATAGTCTATTGCAGCTTAGAATCCCTAAATTCAAGAGACCCATTAGCCTCAGCCTCCCCCTAGAAGGAATTATAGGTGCATACCATCTCACCTGGCTACAGCAAAATATTTATAGCAGCACTTTGTCTTTTTTGTAAAGAACTGGAAACAAAGTTAGATGTCTATCAATTGGGGAATGACTAAAGAAGTTGTGGTACATGAATGTAATCAATTATTAACCTTAAAATACTGTGAATGTAATGAATACAAAGAAGCATAGAAAGATATAAATGGATACAATATACACAATGATTACAACAATGTAAATGGAAAGAACTCTAAAGAAGAGATAAGAGTTTACTTTTTTCCTTACAGAGGTGAAAGAACTGTGGTGGTAAAACTCTCTACATAATATATTTGGTTGCTATATTGGTTAGTTTTTCTGTTCTTGTCCCTCCTTCCCTTTTTAATTCTTTGTTATAAAGGAAGGCTCTTTTGGAGGGGAGTGGGAGGGGTATTTTGGAGAACAGGTAATATGAGAACAAAAGATAATCAATAAAACACAAGAAAAATGAAAATTCTCCACTCCCAACATTGTGAATGTTTTGAGGAAGATAAAATAAATTCCACTAAGAATTTCTCTTTGTTCTCTCTCAGCTAAACAGCATCTGTTTCAGTTCCATGGGGCTCTATGATTTTGCTCTGCCAGATGGCTCCTTTCCTTTACCTCTATGTTGAGTACACTGATTGATAGTTTCTGAGCCCATTATTATTTGCAAAATGTTATTCCTACAATAGCACAGTAAGTTAGTGAATCCTCATATTACAGACAAGTAAATTGAGTATCAATAAGTTTATGAGTTGACCACAGACATGCAACAAAAAAATTATCACAGCTGGAACATGAACCCCAAGATTCTCTCAGTCCTCTGCTCTTTCATGAGAAAGAGCTGTCCCATCTTTCCTATACTACTTTATATACAACGTATGATGCTTATATACAAATTTAGAAGTGTTTTCACATAATTCATTTGTTATTTCCAACACTCTTTTGAGTTACAAAGGGCAGGTATCATTGTCAACCAAAAGTCTCATAGAAACAGCCAAGATAAATTTTGCTTAACAGAATGAAAGATTTTGTTTGTTGATTACAATTTAAAAAATGTACTTTAAGACTAGGTAAAGATCTCTGGCTTCCTTCAAGTTTTAGATAAAGTCTTACCTTCCATAAGAAACCTTTCTGGATCCCTTTAATGTTAGTGCTTTCCTTTATTATCTCCAATTTCTCCTGTACATATTGAATTTGTAATGTAACTGTTTTTTGTGTTGTCTTTCTCATTAGACTTGAGAGCAGGGACTGGTTTTGTTGTTTTCTTTTGTCTTTCTTTGTATCCTCGGTGATAGGCACAGCACTTATCACATGGTAAGTGCTTATACTCATGCTTATAATAGCAATAATATGCTTATAATAGCAATAATATGCTTATAATGCTTATAAATGCTTGTTGACTTCTTGACAATAATATAGAATGCTTTAGGATAACTTAAGTGCTTGTCTTTATATACATTATTTCTTTTCATCCTCAAAACAACCCTGTGAGGTCAATCCCATAGTTATCATTGGTCCCATTTTATAGATGAAACTGATGCTGGGAGTATTTAAGCCACTCACCCGTGGTTATGTAGCACCGGAGTTGGGATTCTTTCTCGATACCAAGTCCAGCATTCTTTCCACTTCATTATGTGCCTTTCATCTCAGAAAATTTTGTTAATAAATTGAATATTTAAATTAATTAACATTTTTGTAAGTAAAATAATTAAAAAGACTGCTATGTTGGGAACTTTTGTAAAAAGTCCTCCCCCTCCCCCCCTTTAAAAGCAGCATGGTATAATGGAATGAGTACTGGGTTAGGATTCAGAATTCAGATTCAAATCCCAGCTTTGTTGCTTCCTAATTGTTTGATCCTGGACAAGTCATTTACCTTCTCTGGACTTCAGGTTCTTTTTCTATAGATGATCACTACATTTGTGTATATATATATATATATATATATAGTATATATATGATATACATGATACACTTCCATTTACAACCCATCCATCTGCCTGCCTACCTAGGTCATCTTATGTCTGTTCCTCCCAACCTGCTTCTCCTCACCTGGTACGGGACCCTCGACGCTGGATCACCACACTGGGAACTTCCTGAATGCAAATCCCCAGTCATTGGGGAAATTAATCCATTGATCTTGGGAGCTTCCATCCTAGAGCCTAAAATTTGGTTGCTTCATATCTTTCTATCTAAACTATCCCACCTAGCCTTCAATGTCTGGGAGCTGGCCCTTGGCATCAGACCATGAGTTAGCCACACTTTCTAACCACCCATCCACCTAGGCCTTCTTACAATCTACCTCCCCACCCCAACACCTATTTTCAGCTTTCCACCTCCCAAGAACAAAACTTCCCTGATCGTCCCACTATTATTTGTGTTGTCTTCCCCCATCAGAAGGCAAACTCCTTGGGGGAAGGGGACTTTGATTCTCTCTCCCTCCCCCACCCCCTTCTCTTTTTCTTTCATTCCTAGTGCTTAACATAATGCGTGGTACAAGTAATACTTAATACATTTTTCATTCATTCATCTAGCCATCTGTTTTTTAAAGTTTTATTTATTTTATTCTGAATTTAAGAAATAAAACAAGCATTTCCATAACATAGTAGAATAGAAAAAAAGATGATTGCACATGAAACTGCAAATCTATTATGTATGACTTGTTATTCTTTTTAAATATATAATCAAGTTTTCATGTAACTTTCGTTTTTTCTATTCTGCCCCCTCCCCCAGTATTAGTGATGGCTACCATTAGACAGAAATATGTATATATATATATATATATATATGTATGTATGTATGTGTGTATATATACCACACATATATATGTAAAATCATTATTTATATATATATACTTTGGTTTATCAATTTTTTATCTGGATGCAGATTGCATCTTTCTATATATTCTGAAATATTTATCCATCCATTTTTGAAGTCTCTAAGTACTCTAAATCCTATATGATTTTTTAAAATCTAATTTTATCTTTATGTGTGGTAGGGAATGAATGGGCCTGCTAAGACTATTCCATGAAGCCTGTTTCTAGAGGCTTCCCTAGAAATTCTCAGGGACCCTGAGGACATTGCCTGAACCAGGGGTGGAGAACCTGTGGCTTCGAGGCCACATGTGGCCCTCTAGGTCTCAAGTGTAACCTTCTGACTGAATCCAAACTTTACAGAACAAATTCCCTTAATGAAAGGATTTGTTCTGTAAAACTTGGACTCAGTCAAAAGGCCACACTCAAGGATCTAGAAGGCCACATGTGGTCTCAAGGTTACAGGTTCCCCACCACTGCTCTGGACCTTTAGGTTCTGAAGAACTACCTAGATGGTCCTGACCAGAGAGTAGCTCAGTGTTGAAAGGATTGGACATTTAGAAATACATGGAAAGCCCTCAGTAGCCCCGTAGGCCTATTCAACCTTTACTATGTATAAATAAATCCACATCATTATTTTCTAGGTCTAATTATATTAAGATACAACTCTACTACATCATCAGTGGAAGAAGTAGAGTAAAGCATAGTTAAATTGATTACAATTTCAGCAGGGATGTTTTTGTACTTCCTATGTTAAACTGATATAAACTCATATTATGCTTAAGCCTTAACTTATGCATTCAGTTTTTTCTTGCCTGTATGATCAAGACCAAAGGTCAACATGACATAATTGCCAATGCACAGAAAAGGCATAGCTACCATATAACAGCTTGGGAATCCTTAGCAGTGGTAAGAGTTATTACAGGACTTTGACCTGGTAAACCAATTTATGCCCTCTACAGCCAACACTCATCCTTTTGTTTGTGATTATCATGAGGAAAATAGTATGATTCAATGGAAAAAGCACTGGATTAGGAATCAAAGTACCTGGGTTTGTTGGCTCTGCCACCTTGATCTTCAACAAGTCACTCAACTTTTCTGTCCCTCACTATCCAAGATTGATAGAGTGCTGAACCTGGAGTCAGGAAGACCTGAGTTCAAATCTGGCCTCAAATACTTACTAGTTATATGACCCTGAGCAAGTCACTTAATTCTACCTCAGTTTTTTTTTTTAACTGTGAAATGAACTGGAGAAGGAAATGGCAAACCACTCCAGTATCTTTCCCAAGAAAATTTCAAATGAGGTCATGAAGAGTTGGAAATGAGTGAAAGTACTGAACAACAACAACTGTTCCATAATAGAAGCAAAAGTAGATGCATAAACTGGAAGCAGTTTATGTATTTGCTATATATGTGTCTTGGTTTGTGGCTACATATAAGGCCGTAGGATAGAATTTGATCCCAATCTGTCAAGGAAGAATAGTAAAAATATGGAACATTAAAAGTTGTAGAATCACTATATTCCCTTTCTTTCCACAATACCCCTAAGTGTGTTCTTTCCCTAAAAGAAAAGGAAGCCATCCCTATGATTGAGACTTGACAGGTCCAAGTAGATAATTCTCAATACTAGTCTCTGTTGACCCAGATAGTTTCTTGATGGCTTCTGGCCATATTAACTATTGCAGTTGGGTCTAGACTGCTTCAGAAATAGTGGGTACCCCTCTGGTGGCTATTGTTTTGATATAAAATTGCTCTAGTATTTAAAACTGCTATAGTCTCACAAATAACACAAAAGAATTGCTTTGATTTGCAAAAGTCAACAACAGTGCCAAAATGGCAATTAACTAAGTCATTTCTCAAGTAAACAATCTTCAAATGGTGCCAAGGACTCAAACTGTTCCTATTTGTCTTTATCTTGGGCAGCTAGGTGGAGCAGTAAGTGTTTTAGAATAGGAGTCTAGAAATCTTGAGTTCAGATCCAGCTGTATAATTCTGACCAAGTCGCTTAACTTCTCTAAACCTGTTTCCTCATCTGTAAAAAGGTGATAATAATAGCACCTACTTCACAAGGTTTTTGTGAGAAACATATGAAATAATATTTGTAAAGCACTTAGTGCATAGTAGCTGTTTAATAAATGCTTGTTTCTTTTTCTTACTCTCTTCTCTCTGGATTTTTTTTTATTTTTATTTTTTTAATTTTTAGGCAATTGGGGTTAAGTGACTTACCCAGGGTCACACAACTAGTAAGTGTCAAGTGTTTGGTCTGAGGCTGGATTTGAACTCAGGTCCTCCTGAATCCAGGGCCGGTGCTCTATCCAATGTGCCACCTAGCTGCCCCTGGATTTTTTTTTTAGTGATTCTACTCTCTCCTAGTTTACCTACCTGACTGCTCCTCAATCTTCTTTGCTGGATATTCAGGTAAGTCATGCCTCTTAATCATGGGTGTCCCATAGGGCTCTGTCTTGAGCCCCCATTTCTTACCCCTCTATAATATTTCACTTGTTGATCTCATGAGCTCCCATGAATTCAATCATCATCTTTATGCTGGTGATTAATAAACCAACTTATCTAGCCCTTACCTCTACTGACCTTCAGTCTGGCATCTCTAACTGCCTACTGGATGTCCTGTAAACATCTTAAACACAACATGTCCACAACTGAACTAATTATTGTTCTCCACCCTCCTCCCAAACTCTCCTCCCTTCCAAACTTCCTTATTACTGTCAAAGGCACTATCATTTTCTTAAGACCTAGATGTCATTCTGGACACCTCACTCTCTTTTACAGGCCCCTCCCTGCCCTTAATTCAATCTGTCACCAAGACCTATTATATCTTCTCTGACACTGCTACTACCCTGCTGCAGGCCTTCATCACCTTCTGCCTGGCTCTGTGCAATAATTACTGGTTGGCCTCTGTGCCACATCTCTCCCCATTCCAGTCCATCCTCCATTCAAGTGACAAAGTGATTTTCCTAAAGCACAGATCTGATCATGTCATTGCTCCCTCCCTCCCACTTAATGATCTGCAGTGGCTCCCTATCACTTCCAAAATTAAATGCAAATTCCTCTATTGGTTGTTCAAAGCTCTTCATAATCTGGCCGCCTTCTAACTTTCCAATCTTCTTATAGCTTATGCCCTCCCGTCACCACCACCTCCCCACTCTGTGATCTAATGACAATGGCCTCCTTGCTGTTCCCTACACATAACATTCACATGAAAACTCTGGGCATTTTCTTTGGCTGTTCCCCATGCTCTTACTTCATCATCTCTGACTCCTAGATTCCCTGACTTATTTTCATTCTACACTAAAATCTCATCTTTGATAGTTGTTTAGAAGTATATATATTGTTTACTAAATTATGCCAAATGAATGCTTATCTTGTAAATAAAAACTTACATAACTCATTCAGTTACAAAATGGAGACTTCAAACAAAATGGAGTCAGTGATGTTAAGTTAAAAAAATTATTTTCACTATAGCAGGAAAATATAAAAAGAAAAATTCCATTCAAAATAATTACTGTCTACAACTCAAAAATATGAATGCAACTACAAAATATTCCACAATAAATGGAGATATTTATTGCTTATGGTTGAACCAACTTAATAAAAATAATAGTGCTACCTAAATTGGGGCAGCTAGGTGGTACAATGGATAGAGCACCAGTTCTGAAGTCAGGAGGACCTGGGATCAAATCCAGCCTCAGACCAAACACTTCACACTTACTAGCTGTGTGACCCTGGGCAAGTCACTTAACCCCAATTGCCTAAAAAAAAATAATAGTACTACCTAAATTAAATTTTTCAAATTTTTTTGAAATCATACAACAAACTATTAAAGTTACTTTATAAATCTAGAAAAAATGATGGAAAAAATTTATCTGAAGGAAAAAAGGTCAAGAACCCCAAGAAAAAGTGTCCAAGTACAAAGTGAAGGAATTGTAACTAAAGAACAGTTTGCTTACTGGCTACATAACCCTGGGCAAGTCACTTCACTTCTGTTTCCCTCAGTTTCCTCATCTCTAAAATGAGGATAATAAAAGTAGCCACCTCTTAGGGTAGTTGTGTGGATCAAATGAAATAATAATTTTAAAAGGCTTAGCACAATACCTGGCACTTAGTAAGCATTATATAAATGTTAGCTTCTTCTTCTTATTAATTAAGGAAAAGTTCTAGGACTTTTTGTAGACTGCAATTTCAATATGAACCAAAAGTCTGTCATGGGCAACCAATCAAAGCTAATATGATTTAGTATATACTGATACATAGGAGCTTGGAGGTTTTAGAACTTCAAAGCACTTAGGCTTCGATTGCTGATACATTTGCACAATAAAAGAAGGAAATTGGACTAGGCCGGTCATCTTAGCCTATCTTTTATTCTGGTTCAAATTTCTTGGAAAGCAAAATCAGAGACAATTTTTGGGAATGTATAAAATTATCAGGCTGGAAGGTAGGTGGCACAATGGATAGAGACCGCCTTAGAGTTAGGAAGACTTGAATTCAAATTCAAGACTCTTATTAGATGTGTGACCCTAGGCAAGTCACTTAACCCTGTTTGCCTCAATTTCCCCATCAGTAAAATGAATTTGATGGAGTTAGGATCTGGGCCCCACAAAGGAAAAACCCTGGACTTTCCCACATGGCCAAATCTCTGATGTTCCCCTGAGGCTATAATCCCATCAACTGGCCTTTCATTGTGGACCTCCCTACGGCCCCAGGCCATTTCTCCATTCTCCCTTGGCCACGTGATCCAGGTCCCTGGAATTCTATTACCTCATAGACTGCTTGGCCACTCCTTGATCCCTCCCATAGTCTTTCTGTATATAAGGTCTATCTTATCTCCATTAAGATGCTGAGATTCTTAAAATCTAGCCACTGCTCAGATTCTTAGAATCTAGCCACTACGCAGATTTTCATAATCTAGCCAATAGCCCACAGATGTTCAGATTCCTTAGGAGTCTAGCTAATATGGCAAATCTTCAATAAACCTTGTTTTGTGCTGAAAGAAGGCTTGGGTCAAATTCTTTAGGGCAGGACCCGCATGTCATGATCTTGGGGTTCCAGGATCCCTAACCTCTAGACCTCATCAAATTGGAGAAGGAAGTGTCAAACCACTTCATCTTTGCCAAGAAATTCCCAAATGGGGTCATGAAATGTCAAGAGTAGGACACTATGGGAAAAGGATTGCAGGACAATAATCAACAAGGTGATCAGAACTCAAGAGAGAAAGTTTTAATCTCTAGATTAAGGAATCAAAGTAGAAAGCCTTCATTTTAGCCTACGGGCGCTCTGTCTGGCTTTTGTTCACTGGGTGTAAGGGACTAAAAAACTTCTTGCCCTATTTAGGGACATATTCTGGGGACTATATCCTAGCAAACTGAAGCTGAATTGCCATGGCAACCCTGAACAAATTAGCCTACTAGACTGTAGCAGGGAGCAACAGATATCAATAAAGTAAGAGAGCAGCACACCAGGTAGAGACCATGTGGTGAGACCAATGGAACCCATCACGTCCATAAAGGAGTAGGCCTGATGAGGATGGGATCTAGACCCCAAAAAGGAAAAACCCTGGACTTTTCCACATGGCCAAATCTCTGGCTTTTCCCAGAAGGATTATAAATCCCATCAATTTGCCTTTCATTGTGGACCTCCTGATGGCCCCAGGCCATTTCCCACCCTTAATCCTATCTAGGCTCCATTCTCCCTTTGCCCCAAGTGGTCCAGGTTCCTGGAATTCTATTACCTCATAGACCACTTGGCCACTCCTAGATCCCTTGCATAATCTGAATGTATATAAGGTCCATCTTTTCTCCATTAAGATGCTCTGAGTCTTATAATCTAGCCACTGCTCAGGTTCTTATAATCTAGCCAATAGCTCACTAACATTCAGACCCCTTAAGAGTCTGCCCAATATGACGGATGTGCTAATAAAACTTGTCTTTGGCTGAAATAAGGCTTGGGTTGAATTCTTTTGGGCAGGACCTGCATGTTGTCATTTTTGGGGTCCCAGCACACCTAAATCTCAACAGGCCTGGTAAAGATGGCATGCCCAGCAAGCAGACTTAGTAGCAGTATTCATTAGAATAGGCATCACAGGTCCCACACTACAGGAGTTGAATTATGCTCCTTATGTATCCCCTTTCTCCCTACTGATGTGTATATTTGTGTGCCTAGGTTTATAAGAGGAATGTTCTATTGAAGATCTTCTTACTAGGCAATTTCATTAAGTATTTTTTATTTGAAATGATTGTGTTTTCTGGATGAGGAAAAAATTAAATGCATAAGTGGGGACTTGTGAGTTATTGTTTTGAGTGGACATGTAGTCACAGAGTATCTTGAAATTGAGTAGCTATTCTGGTGACACCACCTGTACCATAGTTACTAAACATAATGTTCAGAACCAAGAAAGTGATAGTCCAGCTGCACCCTGCTACGTACCAAGTTTTTTGGGGAGCTAGGTGATATCAACCTGAATTCAAGAGAAAACAGCCAATATAGCAAAATTGAAATTTTTAAATTGTTGCAGCTGGGAATGCCACACAGCAAGAGCAGGGTATAGCAGAGGCAAAGGCCCAGCTGCAGGTGGGACAAGTCCAGCGGTCTCACACTTTCACCAGTAAGTTGTTTTGCATACTAAACAAAAGTCCCTAGAAAAACTTGGGAATTTCTGGAGGGGAGAGTTTGGGGCATTTACAAAATAGTCAGAGTCTGGGAGTGATTATGTCTGGTCAGCCTCAGGCAATTCATGGGTCTGCAAATTGGGACAACACCTGCATAGTTTGACCCTTACGTAGTAGACAGCTTGAGTGCTGGGCCTGGAGTCTGGAAGACTTATCTTCCAGAGTTCAAATCCAGGCTCAGATACTTTCTAGATGTGTGACCTGGGCAAGTCACTTAACCCAGTTTGTCTCAGTTTCCTCATCTGTAAAATGAGCTGGAGAAAGAAATAGCAAAATCAGTCTAGTATCTTTGCCAAGAAAACTCCAAATGGGGTTACAAAGAGTTGGACTTGATTGAAAACAGCTGAACAACAGTGAAACCAAGTTTAAGGACTGACATTGACAAGTAGTGTCCAAACACAGGGCAGCCAGGTGAAAGAATTGGAGGCTATGCTCTATAGGATAAATTGAAGGGATTGGGGATATTTAGCCTGGAGACTAAAAGACCTGGGGATGCCATGATAATCATCTTTAAGTATTTTGAAGGGCTATTTATGTGAAAGATGGATTAGATTTGTTTTGCCTGATTCCAGAGGGCAGAACTGGGAACAATGGATGAAATTTATGGAAAACAGCTTAGTCTCCACAAAAAGAATTTTATTCCCTAAAATTAGACATATTCCAATGTGGTATTGGAGATTGTGAGTTTACAATCACTTTGGGAAGAAAGGATCAAGAATAGCCTTGGGTTTGTTCTATTTCTGAGATTCTATGAGGCTATATATGTTCCTGATTACTCCTCTGCTTATTCTACTCCCCTTGATATTTAGCCTCCTTTGAGGTAGGCAAAGAAAGCAGACTGTTTCTGTTGCTACAGCAACGGCTGTATTCTCATCATTGCCTCCTCCTCCCATGTAACCACTCCCTCCTTCCTCTCCTTTGAATCTTTTGTTCTTTTCCAGCCTCTTGGTTTTAGCCACACCCCAGTAGGAAAAGGAAATCCTGAGTTTGGTGAGGGCTCTGTGTGTGTGTGTGTGTGTGTGTGTGTGTGTGTGTGTGTGTGTGTGTCACAAGCCCTGGGCTGGAGGAGGGAGGATATTTACTGACCAAGCTGCCTTGGTCTCCAATTACTGAAAACTGGTGGCCCTGCTGTGACTAAGCTGGCATGAGACATGACTCCTGGTGGTGGTGGTGGTGGTGGTATTATGTCAGATCTGGGCTCTGAGGATTTGGAGAAGGAAGGAAAGAATTGCCTTGTGGAGAGGGTGAAGGTGAGGATTACAGATTCAGGATGAGAGGAGAGTCTAAAAGGTCAAGAAGGAGAGAGATATTTGGTCTGTCTGACCTCTGCTTGGATTATTAAAAGGATTAATAGCCCTAGTAACAGTTTTTTGTTCTGGTTTACTTCCTCCTTTCTGACAACTTACTCTTCTGTTTCTGCTATTGCCTGCTCTCAAGTATGAGTGTCCTAAAGACCTCTTTCTTTGCTTTCTGTATCTGTCTGTCTCCCTTGATCTCATCAATCTGTAAGGCTTCATTTAAAGGTTTGGTAAAATGAAAAATGTGCTGAACTTTTCCCCTGGGCTTGGTCCTCTGGGCTTGAGAATCAGCCACTTGAGATAGTATCTTGGGCTAGTGATTAAATCTCTCTACTCTACTCCTTAAGGGGGAGAATGATGGTGTATAAGACCCACCCTTTGGAAATCTACTTTAACCTTTAGTTTCTTCTATAAAATAAGAGGGTTGAATTAGATGAACTCTGAGGTCCCTTTGAGATGTAAATCCAAATTGTCACATATAAGGATAGAGACTGGACCTAAGATTGCAATTCTGCCTATGCTAGTGGATACCTTCTGGGCAACTTCTTGTCTCTGAAATTTGTTTAGAGCCTGGAGAGGTTAAGAGATTTGCCAGAGGTCATCCAACCAGTATATGTCTAATGTGGGACAGTTTTCCTGGTTTTGGGGCCAATTCTCTGTCCACTCTACCACAGTGCCTCTTTTTTGTCTCCTGATCTTCAATTCCTTATTACCGACTGCCTGCTGGACATCTATCTTAACAACTACCATCTGGCATCTTAAACTCATTATGTCCTACCCCCTCTATCCCTATTTCTTAACTGTTGCTGTTAAAGACATCATCCAAGTGTCACCCAACTTTGCAACTTTGTCAGTTCTACATTCAATCAGTTTCTAAAAATGGTCAGTTCCATGACAATGACCCTCACATTTTCCCCTTTCTTTTCATAATGTAGCAAATGACTCCTACCTAGTCTTGCCCTATTCCTCTATTCTCTTCTTTTGTTGTTTAGTTGTATTTCATTCATGTTTGACTCTGTGACTTCATTTGTGTTTTCTTGGTGGAGATACTGGAGTAGTTTGCCATTCCTTCTCCAGCTCATTTTATAGATGAGGAAACTCAGGTAAACAGGATTAAGTGACTTGCCCCCAGGATCACACAGCTAGGAAGCGTCTGAGGTCAGATTTGAACTTGGGAAACTGATTGTTCCTGATGCCAGACCCTGTACTCTATCCACTTTGCCACACTTCCATTTACCTGTGAACAATTAATTTTAAAAAAAAATTAGGTCTCTTTCTGTAAACAGTTGTTCATAGCTGTATTTATGTAGTTTCTATGTGTGTTTTAGAAGGTAGACTTGGAAGGTAGACTTCCAAGTATTTTATTCATTCTGTAGCAATTTTAAATGAAATCACTCTATTTCTTTCTACTACGTTTTATTGGTATTATGTAGAAATACTGATGATTTGTGTGTTGTACTGGACCTGGTGTTGGAAAGATCTGAGTTCAAATCCAGCCCTCAGAACAGGCAAGTCACTTAACCTCCATTTGCCTCAATTTCCTCATCTGTAAAATATGGATAACAATAGCAACTACCTCCCAGGGTTGTTGTGAGGATTAAGTGAGATAATAATTGCAAATCACATAACACAGTGTTTGGCACATAGAAAGTACCATATAAGTTTCAGCTACTAATTCTCCTTCAAGTTTTCTGAAGTTATTTTTTCTATTCATTTCTCAGTTAACTCTTGAGGGGTCTGTGAGAACAATATATCATCTGAAAATAGTGACAATTTTGTCTCTTTTTTTACCCATGTTTATTCCTCCTTTTCCTTGCCTGTTTGTTATAGTTAGGATTTTTAACAATATGTCCAATAAAAGTGCTGGCAATGTGCATTCTTGTTTTATCCCTGAATTTATTGGAAACAATTCTATTTTATTTCCATTACATTCAATGTTACGTTCTTGGTTTTAGATATACATTTGATCTTTTGTTATCTATCATTTCAAGGACTTATATGTACAAAAATATTTATAGCAGCTCTTTTAGTGGTGGCAAAGAATTGGAAATTGAGGGAATGTCCATCAATTGGGGAATGACTGAACAAGTTGTGGTGTATGATTGTGATGGGATACCATTATTATGTAAGGAATGATGAGCAGGATATTCTCACAAACCTAGAAAAACTTGAATGAACTAATGCAAAGTAAAGTGAGTAGAACCAGGAGAACAGTGTATATAGTAGTAGCAATATTGTACAATGATCAACTGTGAATGACTTGGCTCTTTTCAGCAATACAATGATCCAAGACAATTCTGAAGGATGTATGATGAAAAAGTGCTATTCATTTCCAGAGAAAACTGACAGAGGGAGAGAATCTGGAACTCAAATTAAAAAAAAAAAGTTAAAAAAATATTTCATGTGTAAGTTGGGAAAAAATAAAATGTTAAATAAATAATTTAAAAAGAACTAGTCATAGCAAATGTGAGGTTTCTAGCTCTCTGTTAAATGAAAATAAAGTATAAAATGGTACATCCTGCTTCCTTCTGCTTTGCCAGGCTGACATGTACAGTAAAACTTCTTGTGATGTACAATTAAAATTATCTGTCTCTATGTTACCCTGTGATCCATAACAATATATTGGATGTGGTATATGGAGACCATGACTGGAACATTTATTTGAGGGATAAAAGATATGAGAGACTTTGGCAAATACCCTGCTGAAGTATTGGGATAATGTCATTAGCAATTTTCTGATCTACCATTACAATAACATTTTCAGTAGAAGGATGTGAAGTTAGTTTGGCATTAATTTGTTCTTGATGAATCCATCGTAGTTTTGTACTGATCACTTTCTAATAGAAATGCTCACCATCCCATCTCTTTAAAAATGCATTCTAGAACTCCTTGCCCTCTGACCTTCTAACATTGTCAATCTTCATCCATGGGTAACTCTCATCATCTGATTTATCTTCTCCTGTTAATGGGATGAAGGTGTTCCTAGAGAAATTTACAAAACAAGCTCATTTCACTCACTACAGATTTATGGTGCGCAATCTTGGCTGAGCCCTTGCTACTGCTTAATGATACTACTCTACTTCAATTGGTTCCTTATATAATTACTCCTAAGAATTATTACAAACCTTTTCTCCTTTCCCCAAACTCCCAACCAAATTTTACCCTTTTCATACTTATGATTACCTTCTTTAGTGAAGGTATTGAACCATAAAAGGTGAGTTCCCTAAGTTCCCTTCTTCTTTTCTTCCATACTTCTCTCACTTATTACTCACTTTCTCTTCCTCCATCTATCAAAAGGCATTTATTAAACCAGTTTTGGAGGGTACATGATCTAAAAATTTTATTGATGTAGAAAATTTTATTGATGAGAAGGGCATCTGCATCTGGATTTAGTGGTCATTCATCTAGTAACATGATAAACATTGTGAATTTTTTGGGGGAGGGAGTCCTGGCAAGTACCCTCAGTGGCATGAGCATGAGTAATATGGTTGCTGTGTGAGATAATTTTGAAAGACTGGGTGGATTGTATCTTCATTTACATTTATTCCATTTTTATTTATTACTGTGGCCATGGCTCTGGCTAAATCGTCTAGCATCTGGAAAGAATAGGACTGAACAATCTAAAATTCTCCCCTTTTGTGTGAGAATCAATGAAGGAACTTTGCTGATGCCAACTTTTGGATATGGTTGTTTGTAAAGCATGTTAATGCCCATCAGAAACATTATGTACCTTCTGCTGAACTGAATAACCAGGCTGATGGCCTAATAAAAATAGAATTTGGGAAATGGGCTCATTACTAATTTGGCCATAGGACCTGTGATGCTGTGTTAAGGTGAGCATTGGAACACGTAATTCCCCTAATGGGAAGAGGAAGCTACTTTGGTCCAATGTTCTTTATTGGAACACAAGGTCTGAAAGACCAGTCTAAAATTATTCCACATATTTTCTGACCTGCCTCCAATGGCTAATTGAACATACTGGTCTCCTGCCTGCATCTCAAGCCAAGAGAGTTGCCCTTATTACATTAAACACAGTGAATAGAGCTCTGGCTTTGGAGTCAGGAGCACATGAGTTCAAATCCAGCCTCAGAAACTTACTAGCTGTGTGACCCTGGGCAAGTCACTTAACCCTGATTGCCTCATCAAAAAGTAAAACCAATATATATATATATATACATATATGGCTCCCCTTATTACATTAAGCACTTATTCAGGATCTCTCTTTCTCTGTCTCTCTCCATAGGCAATTGGGATTGTTGAATATTGGAATGGCTTTTGAATCATGCCCCTGACTTATGTCATTGTGGGTATATATATGAACACAAACATTTATCCACATATAGAGATATGTATATGTACATGTATGTGCATGTCCATACCCACAATACATAAATACATATGTTATCCTTCTCTATAAACTGTAAGATCCTTGAGAGTGAGACCTGTTTCATTTTTATTTTTGTATACCCAACATCTAGCATTGTACCTGACCATATGATTATATGATCTCTAATGTGGAAATCAGGAGCATTAATAACTGTTGGGATGATTTGGGCCACTTTGTGGAGATTTGATGGATTGAAATGAGGAAGGCAGGGAGGCCCAATCAGTTGAGCTAATGGGAAATTTTCTACATCAATAAAATTTTAGATCATATACCATCCAAAACTGGTAAAGTATAGATCCACCAGAAGAAGGCAGTCATGGTAGTGAAGGACCTCAATATCATTTCATGTGAAGATTGGTTAAACTGAAGTTTCTTAGCCTGGAGAAGAGAAGGCTTTGCGCAGATGGGATATGCAAGCTGACTTTAACTACCTGAATAACTGCCAAATAGAAGAGTAGTTATACTTTTTCTACTTGGCCCTAGGGGGCAAAAACTAAAAGCAATAGATGGGAAGTTGCAAAGAACATCTAGGCTCAATGAAAGAGAAATCTTCCTAGACATTTTCAAGAATGGAATAAGCTGCCTCAAGAAATGTTGTGTTTTCCTTCATTAACAATTCTTCCAGTAAAGGCTGAATGACTACTTGTTAGTTATGATTTAGAGAGAATGTTTGTTTACATATTATTTGCACCAGATGTCCTCTGAAACCCATTTTAATTCTGAGCATCTATAGTGGTGTGATCCTACTGGCTGCAAGGTTTTTGGAACCTGCCTTCACTGCCTTCATCCTTGTTAGGATTCTAACCCTTCTCTGCTTTGCCTATAGGCTGAGAATTCAGTCATTTGTTGACTGTATCAGGGACTTTTGTAGATAGCTGACTTAATTTTCTTGCAGAACAAAAAGGGTAGTCTAACATTGGTTTCCAAATCATCTATCAGGTGTTTAAGAATGACTGAAAAAAATGGAATGAATAATATTTGAAGCTCTTTTACTCCTTTACTCATAGAGAATGAATAGATTTATAATGATACCCCACATATACAGATATTTGTAAACCCTATCTTTCTGGGAGACAAGAAATTTTATAAAAAAAATGGGAAAATGAAATAAATGAATGAGCGAATGAAAATGCATTTATTAAATGCTTACTATGTATTGAGCACTGTGCTAAGCACTTGGGAGACAAATAAAAAAGCAAAGACAGTCATTACCCTCAAAGAATTTTAATTCTAATGGGGAAAAACATCCTGGAAAGATCATGGATAGAGAGGGGCACTTAGGTCTGGAAAGTTCCAGGGATGTTAAATAGAGGGAAAGTGGAGAAAATTGGCTTCTGCACAGGTAAAATAGATTCCATAGCATCTTAAAATTTATGTATTTTATTTGCAAGAAGAGGTTCTCTCACAGAGCCTATTTATTTTTATTTTCCACACAAGTTTTTCTGGTCTAAACCCAGGCATTGAGTTAGTAATTATTCCTAAATTCTAAGCTATCATCAAACTAGGACATCTTTTATCTCAATTCTTACCTAGCCTTTAGATATTGAAGAGGCATTGCCTCAGACAAACTGAGGCCTGGAAAAGACCTTAATTTAGAAAGGCCATGGTCATCCCAGGCCATTGCCAGCTGTCTTGACTTATGTCTTACCACTGGACTTCGATGACTCTGGAAGAGAGAGTGAGGCTGATGACTTTCCATAGCACTGCCTCACTTAAATATAATTCATGTGCTTTTTTTGAATCTATTAATATAATTATATGATTTTTGTTGATTTCATTAAATTAGTGGTTTTATTAATATTAAACCAACCTTACATTCTTGGTACAAATTCAATTTGGTCATAGTGTATGAACATTGTGATATGTTGTTTTAGCTTCTTTGTTGATATTTTATTTAAAACTTTTACATCTATGTGCTTTATGGAGATGAGTCTGTTTTAATTATCCTTATTTTATGAATCAAGATCATATCTTTGTTTTGGAAGCAATTTGTTAGGATTTCTTCTTTTGTGATTTTTGCAAGTGATGGAATTAATTGTTCTTTCAGAGTTTTATAGAATTTACTTGTTAATCTGTTTAGTCCCGGAGCTTTTTCCATTGGAGTTTTATTCTTCCTCTTAAATTGAGTTGTTTAAATTTGCTATTTTTGTTTTGTTAATTTTGATATTTGGTGTTTTTTGTAAATATTTATTTCTTTTATGTCGCTTTTTTGGCATATAGTTGGGCAAAACAGTTTTTTTTTTAATTTATATCTTCTATTTCTTATTCCTTTGTTGTAAATTCTTCTTTTTCATTTTTGAAACAGGTAATTTGGTTTTCCTCTTTCCTTTTTTAAATTAAATTAGCTAATGATTTATCTATTATTGTTTTTTATAAAATGGCTTTAAATTTTGTTTATTAATTCCATTGTTTGCTTTTCATTTTTCTTGATTTCTTCTTCAATTTTCAGGATTTCTATTTGATGTTTAATTAGTAATTTTTAATTTGTTGGTTGTCTAATTTTTTTTGGCTTCATATACAATTTATTGATTTGTTCTTTTTTCTTTTTTGATTATTAAATGTTTAGAAATATACTTCTTCTCCATAATACTACTTTGACTACATCCCCAAAATTTTGATTTTTTAAAAATTTAATGAAATTATCTGTTTTATCTTAGAATAGTCCTTTGGCTCACCACTTGTTAATTGTTATTATATTGTAAACAGTAAAGGATGTTAATAATATTTCTGCTTTTCTGCATTTGTTAGTGAGGTTTTTCTATCCTAAGACAAGAATAAATTTTTGTAAGAGTCCTGTTCTCTCTCTCTCTCTCTCTCTGTACTTTCTACTTCTGTTCAATTTGATTTTAAAAAGTCTCAAACACCAACCACAGGTATTCATCATAGACAAACAAGGGGAAAAACTTTTGGGATCTTCTGAGGGAAGAGTAATGAAGAAATAAGATTCTCCTAAAGCCCTGATAGTATTAATATTTCATTTGATCATGTTTCAGATTTTTTTTTAACATTAAAGACTTTTTTTCCTAGTCATTACCTACAAAAGGTGTTAAGCTGAACCCATAATGATATAATTTTTATCAGTCATTTTCTAGGAATTTTTAAAAAATAAGAAGTGGAATATTGAAGTCAATATTATGATAGCTGTTAAAGATGTAGACTGTCCTACAGGCAAAAATCCTTGGCTGAAATCCTAATTTAAATAGAAATTCTTTCAATTTCAGTGTATTTATGCTTACTTGTCCAAAATGGAAGATTCAAAATAGTACCAGAGAACAGTATAAGAATTTCTAATTAGAATACTTAATTGTTTCAATACACATTTATTTTTAAACACATAACAACACTAAACTTGATTCTGACATGACCACTTACTACCTATGTGACCTTGGGGAAGTCATTTAACCTTGGGGCCTTTGTTTCTTCAACTATAAAATAAGAAAGTTGTAATAGAGGGGTGGTAAGGTCCCTTCCAACTCTAGATCAGGTCTTATGTCTTTGCGTCATATAAAAGTTACAAATGAACTGTTGGCAGCCATGTGGTAATCTTTAGTTGATTATTTCAAAAGTAATAAAAACTCACATAAAGCAAACACTCAGGTTGTTCCTTTTAGAAACACATGTGCCACCCTCCCTTCCCATATCCTAGCCCACTATACTGTATTTTTACAAATTCTACTTTCGCAAATACATTTAAAAACTAGCATGAGTTACATTAATGTTCCCTCCAAATGCTCTAAATTCAAGCTAAAGTTACAGTCTATCACTACCAACTGTACTTACATATTTTATACAAATTGAAGCACGTTATTAGATGATTCTCTATTTCACTTTCCTGTGCATGCAACGATGGTAAAGTATTCTCATTCTGTTTATCTGCTAGAAATCTTGGTTCTTGGTTTATTTCATGCATTATCATGCTGGTTGAGCCATCACATAGTGAGTGAGTCTTGGAGTCCACTGAAAGTAGAAGCAGATTCAACAAAATAAATACTCATATTTTCAACTGGTATATTATTACCTGCCCGAACTTCCGGTCAGTCACAGCATTCAAAAAATTGATAAAGGACATGCCATCATATTTGGTTCATATATGCTAGAAGAGCAATTTTCATCTTATTTCAATCTCTTATGGAATAGGCATAATACGTATATGATAAAAGAAGATACAAGTAATGATCCATATATTCAAGTCACATGAATAATAAAATTTTATTTATTTGCATAGTTTTCACTATTAGAACCTTTCATACATTGCTTTTGAGCAATGATGTTAACTACATCATGAATATTTTCAAAAAATCAGAAGACACTGACATGGTGATCATTGAATAACATCACAAACATTGAACTGGATTCTGTCTAACAGATTGGAAACAACTTAACACTGTTGTGAGAGTTATTCCTAAATTAACTATCTGATTATGGTCAGATCACTGACTTGGTAGAGAGGAAAATTAATATGAAGTTAGACTAAGGAATATAAGTGAGAAAAGTATGTCATGAAACATAATCCAATGAGACCTATTTAAATTAGCTACTGTTAATGAAAAATGGAATTTGAAGGAAGAAAGGAAATAGACACCAATTATGATCATACAGAAAATTAACTGATGTAAATTTGTTCCCATTAGGAAGACAATGAGCCTTAGTCAATGCTTGACTTATTTGCCAAGTGAAGGGCATTTTTTGTGATAGCAAAGACTTGAGGAGAAAAAGCAGATGTTCATCATTTAGGGAATGATTAAACAAATTGTTGTACAAGAATATAAGGAATATTATTGTACTGTAAGAAGTGATGTGTAGGGGCAGCTAGGTGGTGCAGTGGATAGAGCTCTGGCCTTGGAGTCAGGAGGACATGAGTTCAAATCCAGTCTCAGACACATGACACTTACTAACTGTGTGACCCTAGGCAAGTCACTTAACCCCCTATTGCCTCACCAAAAAGTAAAAAAAAAAAAGAAAGAAATGATGTCTGATGAATATAGAGAAGGATGGAAAGATCTATATGAACTGATGCAGAGTGAAGTAAGCAGAACTACTTGGGATACCTATGATGATCTAAGAAACAGAAAATATCAATAAAAACTTATTTTAAAAAACAAATAAAAAAATCCCAGAGGTGAGCAAATTTTCCAATTTATAAATACCTCAATCAACAGAAAAATAAGAATACTAGTGAAGTAGAAATATCAGGAAGACTAAGTAATCAAAAAAGCCTTCATGTTTATAGTTTTTTTTTAAAAAGAAAGATTGATCTATTGTATAAAAGAAAGAGCAGAAGGACCATCAAGTTATAAAAGGGACCTAAAACACTAAAGATTTAAGAGAAACCTAAAGAATCAGGAGAAAGGTAGAAGATTTGAATTGACACTCTATAGATTAAATTTCCTGACCCCTTTAATTTAATCAATTGGAGGGAATAACAGATTGTGATGTTGTATGAATGGAGATAGGGGACAAAGGGAAGGGATATAGGAGGGCAGATGAAGCAAGCCTAGATAAATAATAATTAGAAGAGAATGTGTACAGAGTCCATGATGAAGAGGGAGCCTGTTTACATGATGAGGTCTTCCTGACATCATCCTGGTTTCATCAAGCCCCTAGGATGTTGCAGAGCTTCCTGAGTGAGATTTATAACCACTGACAAAGAGTCTGGCCTAACCATTCAGATAGGAAAAACAAAATAGTTAAAGAATTCCGATTGTCCAGATTATGACATGCCTGTGAATGGTCAATTAAATGAGCAACCAATAGAGCTCTTCTATCCATATATATGTGTAGCATTCCCTCTGGGCTGCACCCCCAACTCACTCTTAGTGGTTGGGTCCTCAGAGAGCAACTGTTACTTTGGGTTCTGGAGGTAACCCTAAAAATTAAGGGATGGCTGTTCCTATTACTGACACTCCTGCCTTGAATGATTCCCATTAAAATATGCCAATAGAGTAAATTAACTTTTTTTTTGGTTTTGTTTTTTTTTTTTTGCTTGGGCAATTGGGGTTAAGTGACTTGCCCAAGGTCACACAGCTAGTAAGTGTCAATTGCCTGAGGCTAGATTTGAACTCAGGTCCTCTGACTCCAAGGCCAGAGCTCTATCCACTGCACCACCTAGCTGCCCCTTTAATTAACTTTTAGTAAAGGCATTTACTAAGTTGGCATAAGTAAGTAAGAATAGATGGCACAAAACATTTTCTCCAAAAGGCTGAGGCACACCCTCCCACTTCTTCACATTGTGTCTACGGGAAGAGTAGGCAATGGTAGTGAGGTACACATGTTGGATACAAGTGTGGAGATGGATAAGTGACTTCCAATGACACTACACTCCTCTCCCATCTAGGAACCCTGAAGGAAAATTCTGGGCTTGGTATTTGGTGAGTCAGGTTAAAATGTAGTTGTGTTAGAAATAGTTAAAGAAGGATCCTGGCAAAAGTTGCTTGTGACTTCTCCAGGAAGCCCTTGGCTTGTCAGAGGGGTGTCATTGCTCCCTCCCTTGCTAGATGCATTAGGTGCTGAGGAGGGAGCCCAGAGGGGAATTAATCTCTGGGTTTCCAGTCCCTGTACACATCTTAACTGAAGCCCATTGGTTTGTGTGTTCCAGCAATGATTTAAATGGCCACACACTGGCACTTGCAGTAAATTAATCTCTTTCATCCTCGCTTATGAATAAGGTAAGGACCACCCATCACATGCCTTCCATCCCAACACCCAGGGAAATTAAAGCTGGGTGAGGATGGTTGGGGGATGTGTGTTGGTACTTCCTGACTTGAAAGTCCTTCCTCTTTTTTTAAAGAGTGCTCGTGCAGCTTCACTTAAGTGCAGCAACTCTGCTGTTTGGATTGGTTACCTGGGCTCCCAGGATCTGTTCCTTTCTTGAGTTTCTTCCCTGATGCTAGCAGTCATGCTCTTTCAAGCTTCTTCCTCTCTCAGAATTTCCTGTATCTGTGTCCATTTTTGGGTATATATCTCCTCTCCTGGATGGATGCATTATTTTTTATTGATATAGTAATTCTGTTGATATGGCTGATGAGAGAGGAAGGAAAGGAAATCTCTCCCTGGCAGAAGTTTTCCCCACAAAGTGCTCCCAAGTCTAAATTCCTCTTTAATGAATGGTTTAATTCTTCTATATATCCACTAGTATTCTCTTAAGGGGTCGTGGAGACTGGACCTATCATTTCATTGCTATAGTGAACTCCTAGGTGTGAATGTACCCTCTACTAATGCATGTGATGTTGTCAAAGTAGAAGTGGTAAGATTTAGTAACTAATTAGATGGATGGGGTGAAAGATAGTGAGGATTTCAGGATAATGTTGAGGTTATGGACCCAAAAGACTGGAATAATTGACAGAAATAGCAAAGTTTAGAAAAAGGTAGGGCTTTGAGGAAAAGATAATGAGTTCTGTTCTGGACATGTTGAATTATCCAGTTTGAAGTGTCCAGTAGGCAATTGGTGATGCGGGATTGAAGCTTGGAAGGGAGATTGGGGCCAAGAGAGTAAGAGTAGATATTCTAAGACAAAACCTTGGGAAATAACCACAGTGAAGGGGTATTATACGGAAGATAAATCAGTAAAGGAAACTGAGAAGGAACTGTCAGACAAGTAGAAAGAGAATGAAAACCCTGAGAAGAGAGAGTATCCAGGAGAAGAGTGTGGTCAACAGCGTGGAGTAGATCAGATATGTTGAGAAAGATGAGGATTAAGAAAATACCATAAGATTTGTCCATTAAGAGATCATTGGTAACTTTGGAAATAGAAATTTCAAATGAATAAGTTACAAATTGTGGGAGGGTGTTGTAATAATCTATGCAAGAGATGGTGAGGGTCTGAACTAGAGAAGGAAACAGAAGCTAAAGATGTTGGGAAGATAAAAGTAGCAAGATTTGGAAACAAATTGGATGAGTGAAGAGAGAATGAGATTATAATTTATTACTTTTTTTTTTTGAGAACGAGATTATAGATCTGTATCAGTGGAAGGATTTTATACACTGGGAATTCCCTGCACCTGTGAATTCACAGGTACAATAACTCCTCCCTACTTAAAAAAGAATCTTCCCAACTTGGAAAACCACCACCAACATCAAGCAGATACATAATGAAATTAATCTCATAATCCATGTCTAAGCCATATCAGCCATCAGAAACTGCTTGGGGTAAAGTCTGGATATAGGTACATAACCACCTACCTAGGTAAGGTCTGGGTATAGGTTCATAACTTCCGACCTAGAAGAAAACTCCATTGACAGCATATTCTATTCTTTTGCCCACTCTATCAGCAGCCATGATTCTGTGCCAAATGCATTATTTTATTTTATATTCTGAACACATTTCCATATAGAAAGTAGAAGAGAAAAAGATTATACCTGAAAATGTGGTTTTGTTATGTAAAGTTGTTTTTCCTTTTTAATAAATTTTCATTTATTATTTAATGATAAATAACAATTTAATATATTAAAAATAAATTTAATAATAAATAATAAATTCCACGTGAAGCTTTTTCAAAACTTTGTTTCTTTCAGGCATTCCTTGTGTTCTCTTCTGTAAATTAAAAAAAAATCCTTCAGTAACCATCTTTCCTTACCTCTCCTCTTCTTTTCTTCTAATCTTTTTCATCAATTCTACCCCACTCTTTCTCGCAAAATCCAAAACTGCCTCTAAAGCAGCAAGTGTCTTCACTATAATTCTTCTTCCTTTACATTTGACAACACAAGCAAGAGGTCCTTGACATTTCTTCTAGTGATGACAAAGACACCTTTTATGTTGCTGTCTTTAGGGTCATCACTAGAAAAAACTTCACTTTTTTGGGGGGGGAGGGGTCTAGGATTTCCTTAGCATTTAAACCTTTTTAAAAGTAATTGTAATCATGCTTGTCATGAATAGCTAAAGCTATTCATGGTTTCTTGATGTTCCTCTAAAGTTCATCCAAATGGAGAACTAAGAGATAGAAATGAAATAAAAGTTGTTTCCAGTTTTAAACTGAAAGTGGCTCTTCTGAAGGGCAAAATTCTGTTAAATACGTGACTATGGTTCTATTTTCAATATAGTCATTGCATTAAAAATGTTCTTAATGGACATGGATAGAGTGAATAGATCCCTTGCAGATACTAGTGATGACTTCTTTTTTTCCTTCCCTATACCTCATTTAGCCACCTTTCTTCCTAACCAGAGGAAACACTTTTAGTGATTGGTCTGGGTGCTGAAATAGGTAGTGGAACAATTGGAGGAAGGGAGGTTGGAAGCGTCTGACCAAACAAAAGTTGGGATACTTATAATTGTCATGAAAATACACACCAGCCCAATTGGTTCCATCCAGAAGGAAGTGGTAACAGAACTAGAGCCCAAAAGGGGATAAAAGAAAACAATCTCTTCTTATCCATGAATTATCGTTTTAAATTATAGACAGTACATTTAAGGAAGGGTATTGATAAAGTGAAGAATGTCCAGAGGAGAGCAACCAAGATGATAAAGAGCCTCAAGTCCATGGCACATGAAGATCATTTGAAGGAATTTGAGATATTTTAGTCTGGACAAGTGAAAACCCTCCAGGATAAACTTGGATTTCACACTCTATTTTTTCCTACTATCCAAGACCAACCCACCACTTCAGCAAGTCTGCTTTCCTCATTGTTATGCAAATATACTTAGGGAGTCCGGGGAACTGAGCTTTACTCCCAGTTTTACCAGCTATGGGATCTTAAGGAATTCACTTAATTTTTTTGAAACTTAGTTCCCCACATCTATAAAGTGATTACAAAAATTTCCCCTACCATATAGAGTTATTAAGGATTAAATATAGTCTTCAGCTGTATGAGTTCATACACATGCTGAGAAGGAGGAACATGGTAATTTCTTAGAAGTAAAGTTAGGAGCTGCAAATTCTGCAACAACCCAAACAGGTATATATCAGGAAATGGAGGTGACAGAGGATGGTGGGAGGATGGTTTAGATATAGTTTCTATTTGCCAGAGAAAGATAATGACCTTCATGAGTAACAGCAGGAGGACCAGTCTATGGAAACTTAGTGTCATAGATACTAAGTTGAAAGGGACCTTAGAAATCCAATACCCTCATTTTAGAAGATGTGTAGAATTCTGAATGGCACACCAGCCCTTTCTCTCAAACCCCTCCACCTTTTGTTTGCCATCAGTTATAAACAGAAGTATTAAAGGAGAAGGAGTCTGAGGAAACTGAAGAGTTAGATCAGCATCTTGGAAAAGAAGGACAAAGAAAGGAGTTTGAAGAGGAAGAGAAAAAGGCAAAGGATATAAATATTTTTAGTGTTTCTATTTTGTTTGTGCAGCCTCTAGAAGGGGAGGAAAATGGCAAAAGGGGAAGATGGACTTGCACTCTGGAAAATAAGTGTTCAGCAGGGGATGATATAATAAAACTCCTCAATATTCACTAAGTGGGAGGAGGTGGTGTGGTTCAATGCACACAGCATTGAACTTGAAGCTGAAAGACCTGGATTTTCAAACCAGTTCTGCCAGAAATCGTTGTATGACTATGGCCATAAAGTGAGAACTTAAACAAGATGGTCCCTTTATTGAAGGCATGGCTCTAAATGTAACCCCCTCTGTGAGAAATAAAAGAGTTAGGTTTCCACATAAGTAGATAAGAAATCAGCACAGACAGGCTAACTTCTCCATTCAAGGGGGGGAGTGATAACACAATTCTAGGCACATAATGTATGTTAGGGGTGGGGCATATAAGGAAGATTGTAACCCAGAAGGATTAGGACCAATCCTGATCCAGAAGGAAGGAGTTAGGCAATTACTAACTATACAGCTTGCCCTGGCTTCTTTCACCACGTGTGTTTTCTCTCCTCCCAAGGAAGTGCCACCTGTTCCTGAGAGTCAAAGTGGCGCACTTCAACCTCTTTAATAAAAAGTCTTTGAGACACCAGTCTTCGGAATTGAGTCTAGGGTCATCTTGATAACACCTCTTAGTTCAGGGTCAATGTTGGGACAAAATGAGGCACTTGCAAGTCATTGAACATTTGACAAAGGAGGTTTACTTTTCCAGAACGCAGCAAGCATATACAACAAAGAAACAGTGGCACTTTGCTTCTCTCACCGAGGGCTGCCCTTGTCTCCATTTGGTAACATGTCTGATCAGTCAGTCATCAGGATATAGCATGATCTCAGGCATCCACCAAGTCTGAGAAACATCTGCTACAGCAGTATAGAACCTTTTATGCTCCTAGACCAGGAAGCTTTCAGCAGAGAAGGTGGTGCCAACCAGGTTGCGCATAGGGAGGAAATTGAGTCAGGGTTGGGGAAACTGTGTCAGGAAACCACTGGTTTTGGCACCTCCTTTTACTTTAAAAGTCAGTGATCTTGCACTGAGGGTATAGGGAGTGAGAACTAGAATTCTTCTTTTGAAGTGGGAAAATTATATGTACAAGATATAAAATAAGAAGCAATCGAAGCTCAGCTACCGTAGTTTTGTGTGGAGAAAGGCTAGAGAATTACTGTTTGATGTGCCACTTCCAGAGCTATGCCTGGAAAGCTGAAGAGCCCAGGGAAAATTACATTGCAATGTAGTACCTCCAGCATTTTGTAACAAGTGAAATTAGGCTAAAGAAAATATCAAGTGCTCATCCTTTAAGGGGAAAAAAGAAGTCACAAAAGGGCACCATGCAGCCTGGGGTAGGGTAGTTAACCTCATTGAGTGAATGTGCAGAGTGGAAGTTCTTACATGTAGTTACTGAATAGCCTGAAATTGCCTTCTTTCACCACTAGATGTTGATCTTGTATTGGTATGGTAAAATGTCTATTGAATTTACAACCACCCGCTAGAAATTAATGAATCAGTTCTTGAGAATAATGCCTATGAAACTAAAATGGGGTTTAGGTGATAAAAGTGAGATATAAATCATGCCATGGGTAAAATTTATAATTATAAATGATTTAGTACAACCTCCCTTTCAAGTGACCAGCTAGTTTTTGTTTAAAGACAACTTGAGGGGCAGCTAGGTGGCCCAGTGGATAGAGCACCAGCCCTGAAGTCAAGAGGACCTGAGTTCAAATCCAGCCTCAGACCAAACACTTGACACTTACTAGCTATGTGACCCTGGGCAAGTCACTTAACCCCAATTGCCTAAAAAAAGAGAAAAAAAAAATAAAGACAACTTGAAAGTAATATCATTTGTCAGACATATGGTACAGTGGAAAGAACCTTGTTCTAGGAAGAGAACACCCAGGATCTAATATAGAACTTGCCACTTAATGAGATGTATCATCTTGGGTTAGTAACCTCACCTTTTTGAGCCTCAGCTTTTTTATTGTGAAAAAAAAATATGAGTTATACAACAGTTAATACAGGGGAAAAAATTTTATTATTACTACTAATAATATCTAGCATTTGTATAATACTTTAAGATTTGCAAAGCATTTTATAAATGTTGTCTCATTTGATCATTACAACAACCTTGTAAGGTAGGTAGGTGAATATTATCCCTATTTTACAGATGAAGAAATTGAGGCCCAGAGATGTTAAGTGACTTGTCCAGACTCACAAAGTGAATGTTTGAGACTGGTTTCTAACTCAGCTATTCCTGACTTCTAGCACTAGCACAGCGTTCTTTTATACACTAGAGTTACTTAGCTGTCTAAGTATTTTAGCTGATGCTAAGACTAGAATGAATTCACCTTATAATATGGCAAGCAAAAAAGTTTATGGGATCTTTTCACTTCCCTTCCCCTCCCTTTTTTTTTTTTTTGGTGTGTTCAGGTGAGGAACAAGATTTATGATTTAATTTGGTATGGGAAACTCTTCCATTATTGCCGACTGACACCTGCTCTGTCACCTGAAGTCTTAAGGAGTTTCTTGGGTTTGAGCCTATGAAAACTGGTTTGACTGGTATGGCTCAGCCTCATGTTCTCCTCTTCCCCCTCATTCAGGTTCTTGCTGGAATGCTACCATAAGAATTAAGTCTCCTACTTTCATGTTCTTCCTTTCCTCTCCCTTGCTCTGTGTTCCTTATTAGGTAATTTAGAAAATATTGTCACTTTACTGGTCCTATAGTTTACAGGGAAGTCTCCCAGTGGTTATCATAATGGCTCTTTGTCTCAAATGATGAATGTTTGAGCCCAGAGGGGCTCTGCGTCTTCAACTGTAGCATGGATATCTCTCCCCCATGTGCTGCACAGATCCTGTTAGTAGACGTTATCTTCCTCACTTTGTGAGTAGCAATAACATTTGTTAAAGTGATCGCTCTGTAGTGTGACACTTCATCTAGACTACTCTGCATCTCATTGGGATGTTTGTTGTTATTGTTGTTCAGTTGTTTCAATCATGTCCAACTCTTCCCGACCCCATTTGGGGTTTTCTTGGCAAAGATACTGGAGTGGTTTGGTATTTCCTTCTCCAGATCATTATACAGATGAGGAAACTGAGGCAAAGAGAATTAAGTGACTTGCCTAGGATCACAGAGCTAGTAAGTATGTGAAATAGTATTTGAACTCATGAAGATGAGTTTTTCTGACTCCAGTCCCAGCACGCTATCCACTGCACCACCTACTTGCCTACATTATTGGGATTTTAGGCTATATTAAAAGAGGTATAGTGTTTAGACGAAGGGAAGATATAGTTTTATTTATTCTGGCCTTGTCAGATCATATCCAGAGTAATTTGTTCAGTTTACAGAATTTCAGGGTTAGAAGCACCTAGAAGTCACCTAGTCCTTAAAAAGAGTTCTCTCTACACAGTACTTGACAAGTTGTCATCAGCCTCTGCTTTAATACTTTCTGTGAGAGGAAATCCACTATTCCCTGAGGCAATCCATTTTACTTTTGGACAAATCTAGTTGTAAAGTTTTTCCCCTCTTACATCAAGCCTAATCTGTTTCTCTGCAACTCTATTCATATTCCCCAGGGCCACACAGAACAAGTCTAATCCCTTTCCCACATGACAGCCTTTTAAATATTTTGAATATAGCTATCATTTTCCCCCTAAATCTTCTCTTTCTTTGAGCGAGAAGAAAGATCAAATTTTTGTTGGTACATATCAAATCTCAGTGCAGATACAATCTGCCATCAGCTCTGCCAGTCATAACACAGACAAGTTGTATTATCATACTGTTTGCAATTTGTAAATTCAAACATTCTTTGTATGGAAAATTAAAAAATTCTTTTAATATCTGTTCTATATCTTAATACTTTTCATTTTGGTAAGCATAGCAAAGTAAGATTGTTTTAAAAACCTGCAACTTTTCAAAAGATTGAAATAACTTGAGAATATACATATTTTTATAATTGTGAATAATTAAATTTAAATTCTATTTTTTTTTATTGTTTCTTGTTTTTAAGAAGTAAAATGTTCCTTTGTGATGAACAAATGCATAGTTAGTTTCAAGAGAAATCCAGCTGGAGCCACTGAAATTAGTGTAAGCAAAGAAAACAGACATATTAAGTAATGGAAATATAAAAATCCAAGTAAAAAGCCCAGATCCAGAAAATACAATTTACTGTATTTGTCACTGGTATTCAACATGGCTTTTTTTGGTGAAGAAGAAAGCTTATTTGTATGAATGCTTTAACTCCAGATAGCATGTAACTTAATAAATTGAAACATTTTGAAAGTATGCACGATATACATTGGCAAGACAAAATCATTTTTTTCTGTATGAAATTAGATGTTTTTAATAAAAAAAGACTTTTAAAAACTCTTTCTGTCACATTGGAAGGATTACTTACCTCACACAAGATTGCTAAGTGTAAAAGTCTCACTTGATTGGAGACAGTATACTTGATAGGCAATAGGATACTTGCAGCTACTGGTATAATAGAAGCTATGCTTGATTAATATAAAACATGGTATACAAAATTAAGTGGTACAGTTTGAATGGTTCCACTTGCAAACAATATGGTAGGATGGAGAATTGCCTATATTTAAAGAACTTAGGGCCTAATTACTTTGAGATCAATTAATTTGAGAAACTAAAATCTTCATGTTTTGCAATGCTAGTGGATGAAGCAACAGATGCAGTGAAGATGTTCATTAGATTACATATGTATGATAGCTATTAAAACTGATGCTAGGTAAGATTTGTTCCATTGAAGTGCTATTGGTGACAATCAAAAGAAAATTTCATTATAATTTCATGGAATTGGTATGATGTTGGAGAACTATATTGGGCTTTTATTGAATGTTCAGCTTGAGGTCAATGATAAAAACTGCTGCCAAATTACCTCAAGCTAAAACGTCAGCAACTAGGACAAAATTTAAAGTAGAAATTAGTCTTTTGACCCCAGAACACACAAATTTCCTAACTTTTTACCTCAAGTGTGATATATTCTGTCTCATATGAGAAGCATGTATTAGTATAAGTTCATGATTTTAAAACATCTTTTTACAGGAAAATCCAAATATGATCCAAGTCTATCCTCACCCCTTGCCTCCTTTTGCTGAAAAAGATATGCCTCCCCTTCTCTTTAGAGTGTCAGACTTCTTCCCAAACTTCAATCTTCTGCCAACACAGCACAAGACAAGAATTAATACTACTTTCCAATTTTCGTTTTTATCAAAAGAAATAAAATAATAACAATGAAACAATGAGCGAGCTGTGAAAGAACAATTAATTTGGATAACAAATACACTTCCTCAGTTTGCTGGCTTTGGAGGTGGAACCAGCAACTTCTCATTTTAACTCCTCCTCCTCCTCTTCTTGGGCACAGTGGATAGAAGGTCTTGCTGAGGTCAAATACAGCCACAGATACTTATTAGCTGTTTGACCTCGGGCAAGTCACTTAACCTTGGATGCTTCCTTATCTATAAAATGGGGTGGAGAAGGAAATGATAAATCACTCCATTATCTGCCAAGAAAACCCCAAATGGGGTCTCGAAGAGTAGGATATGACTGAAACAACAGTCTCCTCCTCTTTCTTCTCCTCTTCCTTCTCCTCTACCAAAGGGAAGAGAGACAACTCAAATGAATTAGACAAATAAAGGGGTGGGAATAATCTTTTACCAAGAATAGAGATGTGAGGAAAAAGTGTTAGAGTCTGAGGGCACATATTTGACTTACCGGTTTCCATTCTCAGCTCTCAGCAGAGCCCAAAACTTCGATTGTCACCAAAGGGAAGGAGCTGGAGTAGTTTAAGATTTGAGCACCACCTGGTGGCTTATATAAACATTGCACTCCAAGTAGCTGGAAGTCATATGATATGGCCTGCCACCTACCGGCCTACCTTTCTGCCTCAAGTGTCGATGTAAAGAAGGCACTCCTGTGGAGGAGAAAACCCGTAGTTACATCCTAAAAATTATAAAAGGGTATGGTAGCATGTACTGTCTATCATAATCTCTTAGTGCTTTTTTTTTTCAGGGAATATACTTTGTTTTTGGTTTATTGTATCCTGGTTGATCTGCCTAAAGACTGGAGAGGCCACATATCCCACCCTCCACACCACCCACTCTGGGCTTCCATCATCTCCTTCTTTTCACTCAGGACTTTTATGAGGGGCACCATGGAAAATTGGATAGAATGCTGGATTTTACTTAGGAAGACCGGTTAAAATCCTATCTTAGACACTTACTAGTTGTTTGACCCATGGCAAGTCACTTAATCTCTTTAAACCTCAGTTTCCTCATCTGTAAAATGAGGGCTGTGGACTTTACCTCTTACATTGCTACTAACTCAAAACCTATAATCACAGATTCTTTCCTAATTTGTATAGCCTTGTACACTGAGCTTCTTTCTGTTCAAATCTTAGTAATAGAGTCTCCTTCATGTTGTTCCTATTTCTAGGATTCACTTGGCTCCCAGATGATTGATTAAGTAGAGATAGAGGACACACTTTGGGATGAAAAACATGGACTCTTTTTCTTGGCCCAGCTAATTAATCTATCTACGTCCTTAAGGACAAATTGCTGAGGAAATAAAAAATGCTAATGAAAAAATGCTATCTACCCCCAGACATAGAACTGATAAAGTCTGAGTGAAAATTAAAATATAATTTTCTCAATTTTTTTTACTTCTTAAAAACAATAACTAATATGGAAATATGTTTTGCATGATTTTACATATATAATTGATATCATATTGCTTGCCTTCTCAATGGATGGGGAAGGAGGTGGGAGAGATGGATAGAATTTGAAACTCAAAATTTAAAAAGAAAAAAAGTTAAAATAAATAAATACACATTAAAAAAAATAAACCTTGGGTTGGGTTAGCCAGGGATTATTATTAGAGGAAATAAGTTTATAGCTGGGATTTAAGGAAGGATATTTGAATGTAAAATAACCACAGATTAAATAACATAAAATAAAATCTTTTCTATACCCTTTGTTCTGTACCACATTATCTCATTTAATCCTCCTTAGAAACTGTTACAAAGACTTCCAGGTGACATGACCAAGAAGACAGCAGACTAGACATTATCTGCAATCCTTACCATCTCTCAGACCTCTCCAAAATAGGAATTATGCAGCTGTCTCCATGGTCTAGGATGCCAATAACCCAAACAAGGTAACAACTCAATGACCTAACAACAGACAAGGCCAGCATAAGTAACCACTGAGAAGTTTCTCTCCCTTGGTTTCTACCACACTTCCTGGATGAGTCTGGCTACCGGCTTGCAGCAGAACTCAACTATGCAAGCCATGCACTTCTTTCATTCCTCCCAATGGAGAGGAGATCTGAAGTAGAAGTGGTAGAAATTTGCTCCGGCTTTGAGCTGCATGGCACCATTCTGTGCTTCAACAGAACTCTGCCCAATTAGATGAACAGAGGGACTAGGGAAGTATAAATGACCAGGCTTGTAACAGAGCTCAAATTCACACTCTGCTACCAGTTCCATGGAGATTCAAAGTCCACATGGCAGAAATTTTTCCAGACTGTGATTGCAACATGGTAGTGCTCTGTAAATGAGATCAGGCACATTCAGAATGGTATGACTGTAGGGCATACCAGGGCAGTTAGGTGATGCAGTGGATTGAGTGCTGGGCCTGAAGTCAGGAAAACTCATCTTCCTGAATTCAAATCTGGCCTCAGACACTTACTGGCTGTGTGACCCTGGGAAGTCATTTAAGCCCATTTGCCCTGTAAATGAACTGGAGAGGGAAATGGCAAATCACTCTAGTATCTTTGCCAAGAAAACCCCAAATGCCTTATCATCAAATTATGGTTGATTATTACATTAATTAGAGATCTGAAGTCTTTCAAAGCTTTTTTTTTTGATAAAAATTATAAATTTTTCTGGTTCTGCTTACTTCTTTATAAATAAGTTCATAAAATTCTTCCCAGGATTTTCTGAATTCTTTGTTTTTGCTATTTCTGAAAGCACAATGATGTTTCACTGTATTCATATACTGTAATTTGTTCAGCTATTTCACAATTGATGAGCACCCCTTTATTTTCCACTTTCTTATTCTATAAGAAAAAATGCTGCTACAAATATTTTTGTATATATTTTAGTCCAATACAGAGCACATAGTAAATTCTAAATTCAGCTATACTTTTCCAGGTCTTTTTCACATAATCTTATTGTTATTTTCCCTTCAATTTCCTATTCATGATCCATTTCCCAAATTGGAGCTTGTTTTTCTCATGACTATTTCCTTCCCAGTTCTACCATCCATCTAACCACTCTCATCTCCCTATCTCTGTTTGAACTCTGTGTGTATTTAACACTTCTTTGTTCAGTTTTTATGAAAATGAAATCAAAGTGATAACCTTCTCCCCAACCCTTCACTATATATATTCTTATTCACTTTGATTCGGTGAGATATGATATTTCACCCCCTTCTTCTCTAATGAAATCTATTCCCTTTCTCTTTTTCTTTCTTAGGCCATGTAAACAGAAAAAAAGTGCCTCAGCCCTCTCTTTGTCTTGTTTAACTTCCATTATAGCCCTGTAAGGGCTATGAAAAATTTTTTTTCTCTCTTTTCTCCCTATTAGAATGTAAGCAAATCTTCATTGTTTAGCTTCTTTCTTTTGTTCAAATGTATTTACTTTTCTATGTTGTTCCTGACTCCTTGTGTTTGAATTTCAAAGTTTCTGCTCAACTCTTATGCTTCCATCAGAAATTCAAAAGTCTATTATTTTTCTGCTATAGTATTGTACCCAGGTTTTTATTCTTGGTTGTAAGCTTTTATCTTTTGTGTTTTGGAATACCTTATTCCAGGATCTCCTTTTTTTTTTTTATTGTAGTAGCTACCAAGTTTTGTGTGATTATAACTGTGGTTCTTTGGTGCTTGAAATCTTTCATTGTGACTACTTGCAATATTTTGTTTTTAATTTTGAAGCTCTCAATTTTGTCTATGACATTTCTAGGAGTTTTTATTCAAGGATTTCCTTTATAAGGTGACAAGTAGATTTTTTAAAGAATATTTTCATTTTCTTTCTAATAGACCTGGATGTTTTTCATTTAAGATTTCATTAACTATAGTAACCAGTTTTCTTAGATGATTGTTATACAGATTAGTGTGATTCTTAATTTATTTCTTCTTCCCCTATTTTATTAGTTACTTATTTTTGACAATATATAACTTGCATTTTCTTTTATTTTTTTTTAGTCTTTTGAGTGTGTTCTAATATTCCTTTTTCTTTCTTGAAGTGTTTGATTTCTATTTTGTCCATTGTAGTTTTAAGTGGGTCTACTACTTGGGTAAGGTAGACCACCTCCTATACTAAGTTATTTATTTTCCTTTTGATTTTTTCTTTTAAAATCTTCTTTCTTCATTTCTTCCTAGAACTCTTGTAATGCTTGCGCCTTAACCATTTTTCTCCCTGAGTCTCTGCTTGCAGTTGTGGAGTAATTCTCTTCTTCCACATTTGTATCTTGCGTATCTTTGGGTCTATAAACTTTCTTTATCTTGGTTGCTGCATATGAGTTATAGCAAATTAAGCCATTTTTACATTAGATTAAGCAGCACTCAATAAATTTAGCTTATTACTTTTTAAAAATATTGGCAGCAGATAAGGGTAGCTACTACGCACATTTTACAATTTTGTTACATTTGGTGCTTTTTTGATGTCATTTTATTAAATCTTGCTCTCTTTCTTTTTTTTCTTGCTAGTAAAGGAAACAAATCACATCATATTTCATTCTCAGAAGAGGTTTAAAGAATGGATATATGAAAAAAGATGAAAAAATATATATTTAATGGAGGACCAACCTATGACTTTAGTCCCTATACACATATAAAGTGCTACTGATGTATTTTCTAAATATGGAAGAGGCTGTGGAATCCGCATCTGGGAAAGTCATCATGATGTTTAATGAAAGTGGCTCATGGAAGCTTTGGAACATGCATAAATGTTTTATAATTGGTTCTGGTCTCCTAATCATATATTGAGTAGGACCCTTTTAATTGATTGTACCTAAGAAACCAGAACTAGAGGGAGGAGGAAAATGAAAAAGACTTAGCCTCAGCCCTTTCTTTTGCTTTGACTTCTCTCTAGCTGATTTCTTCCTGCTAGGCAACATCACATGAAAGACAATTGTAGGGAAAGAAGCCTCAGGAGTTCTTCCTCTCGGAGGCCTGTGTCTCTATGAAAAGAGATCTCAGTTCTTGGCCTTAGCATTTGTTTTAGCTTAAAGAGATTAACCAGGAGGTTACAATCTTTGAATTTCAAAATGTCAGAGTGATAAGCCCCCAAATTCCAAGTGACTGCGAGTTGAGTCCATGTTGGGTTTTGTAGCCAGCCTAGCATCAGTGCCCGTATGAACAAGGAGTGATACTCAGGATCCAGCTAAATAGTAGCTGAGACCAGGATTAATCTGTTATTGATCTGAATTTGGACATGAACTTGTGGGACCAATCCTATGTGGAAACTCTGCTAAATCTGAGCCCACTCTCCCAGAGACTGAGGGAAACATGTACCTCATAGGTGTTCTAGGGAAAATGTTTGTACTTCTGTTCTTCATGTATCTTTAAAGTAAATATCTTTTTCTAAAATCTAATCAACATTAGAATTGGATAAATTTGGAACTGAGGCCACTGACACCTACTGAGGGTGGAACTACACACTCAGAATGGGTGTTCAAGTTTTTAGCATTAGGAAGAGCTATCCCCAGAACCTCAGGGTAGATGTATTTGGTCTCACTCTAAAAGAGTGAGGTCAAAGAATACTCATTGCATATAAAATAAAATGCTCATATGTCTACTGGTGGGCCTTGGATAACTGGAAATTATTGCCATATTTCCTCATTTTGATGAAAAGTGGCAAATTTTATTTTCACATTTTTACATTTTCAATACTTAGGACACATTAAAGATACATCCCAATATAAGTCATGCTTAGGTCCTGAATACAATATGAAACCTCTCATAAATTAATATATTCTTAGATTGGAGTTCCCTAGAATAAAAAATGACTACCAGATATACCACAATCCAGAAGTGTAGGTTTTACTTATACAACTGATGCCAAGAGAAACAAAAAAACCCTTCATATATATAATAATATTTTACAGTTATATAAGGTGCTATGTCATGAGGAAATATTTTTCATCTTTTTATTATGAATCTACATTGAATAATGTAGGGAACTCTTAACAATCCTGTATCCAGTTTCTCCAGTTAAATGCTGAATTTGACCCATGAGTTAGTGTTTTAACAGGTGGGTTGTTCAGCTGCCATTTGTTCTCTTCCACTTCTTCACAGAAACACATGCCAAGTGAAGGGATCTAGAAAAGAGATTTTAATAGTTTGTTAATGAGGACTTTTGGCCAAAATGACTGCCTGAATAAAGGCAGAGCAGCACTGAGCTCCCATATGCTCACTTCAGCAAAAACCTTAAATTCATACAGGGCATGATAATAACAGTCAATCATGAGGCTTATCTTCATACAGCTACATTTACCCTTCAATTTTTAAAAAATTAATGTATTTTGATTTATCAACAATCATTTCCATAAACTTTTGAGTTTTATGTTTTTCTCCCTCTCCCTCCCCAAGATGGCATGTAATCTGATATAGGCTGTACATATACATTCCTATTAAACATATTTTCACATTAGTGATGTTGTAAGTAAGAATTAGAACCAATAGGAGGAACCACCAGAAAGAGGAAACAAAACACAACAGAAGAAAAAAAATAGCAAGTAGTATGCTTCCATCTGCATTCAAACTCCATATTTCTTTCTTTGGATGTGGATAGCATTTTACATCATGAGGCCTTTGAAGATGTCTTAGATCCTTGTATTGCTGAGAAGGTTTACCCTTGAATATTATCCAGTATTCTTTCATCTTTTTCCCTTTCTTTCACTGTATAAGTTCCTAACTCATCCTGCTCCTATTTTGTGCTCTTAACCGTTACTTGGATAACCACAGCAGGTGCCAATGGGAATATGTTCTCCCACTCACCCCCAGTATGTCTGCTCCCATTATCATGTGGATATATCAGGTGTGATGTATAGGGTGGGCTCTGCATTCTGAAGTCAAGACTTGTGAGTAAAAGCTCCATTCATCCTCTCCCTCCCCCTTTTCTTTGGACTGAGTGAGCTGCCTAAAGATAGTAGGATCAGTGGGTTGTAATCTGTATTGCAAAGCTCATTACATTAACTTTCCCCCTCAAATTCACCCTTCTTCCAGATTTCCCCACCATCCCTCTATTCACTTAGGTTGTTAATCTTGGTGTTATCTGGGACTCTTCATTTTTGATCACTCCACATAATCCAATTTCTTGCCAAATCTTTATCTGTAAAACATCCTCTCATCTCTCCCTTTCTCTCTAGTCACAAAGTCATCACCCACCTTAGTTCAGGTCTTCATCTCCTCTTTTTTGGACAATTACAATGGCTTCCTAATTGTTGTCTCTGCCTCAAGTCTCTCCCACCTCCAGATCATCTTCCAAACAGCTAAAAAAATGATACTCCTAAAGCACACATCTGATCCTGTTAGCACTCCACATACTCCCAATTGACTCTAGGACTAAATATAAATCCCTCTGTTTGTAATTTAAAAGCCCTTCACAACCTGTTTCCAGCTTAACCTTTATTTCCTCATTATGCATTTTTACCCTTTTTGCAATCCTTTGATTCAGTTAAACTGGTTTTACTAAAAAAAAAGGAAACATTTAAATGTGAATAGGAAATTAAGGCATGATAACACGTTAAAAAAAAGGAGTAATTTGGATTTATATTGAAAACCTGCTGAATTGAGATTAGAGATAATTTACTTATGTTTGTTTTTGTATTGTGTATGGTGATTAACTATATACTGAAAACCACAATTCCTGAAAAGCTATTATGTTCACTGACAATTATGATCCATTCTTTGTTGTATTACACACAAAAAAATTAAAAGTAATTTACCTGCTGAGCTAAAAATAAAGAAACAAAGAACAGAATGACTAGTTGCTAGCAGACAAATGCTAACTAACCATTTATGCTATTCCTCAGAATATATACAAGAATGTTTAGAAAATAATGAAGCAGATTCAATCATACTGCTCACTCTGAAATTAGTATATTAATAATGAGTAAAATGTTTTAGTGGGAGCAAAAGGTTTTTATATTGTTATTAAATAAAAATTTTAAATATTTAAAAGTTTGTAAGATTCTTTTAAATGTCCATTATATGTATGTTATGTAATGTATATAATGTATTATACACACATGTTATATATATGTACACATACACATATACATGTTATATATATAGATATGTTTATATGCATATTTTGGGAATATATACTGAATTTTTATTGATATGAGTATCACATTGTAAAATCAAAAATTGATTTTAATTTGATTTTGCTAAGATTTAATCAACCTAGATTTAATATTCCCTTTTGAAGTTCCTTCTTCTTGTCAACTTCACCTATCACCCAGATCCTGGAGAAAAATGCCTAAAGGTCGAGCTTTTTTCTTGTAATTACCTCCACTTTTCTTTTTTTATTATTTCCAATTACATGTGAAAACAATTTTTTAACACTCATTTAAATTTTTTTGAATTTTAAATTCTCTTTCTCCCTCCCTCCCATTGCCCCTCAGTGAGAAAAGATGCAATTTGATATGGGGTATACATGTGCAGTCACGCAAAACAGATTTCCATATTAGTCATGTTGTGAAACACTGAAAAAAAAACCCCAAGAAAAATAGAGAATTAAAAAAAAAGTATGCTTCAACCTGCATTCAGACTCCATCAGTTGAAGGAGAGAGAAGTAGGGTTTGAGAGAAATATGGGTAGAGAAAGAAAGTACGAACTTTAGAATAGCTAATGGGCATCTCCAGAGCTTTGGACATGTGGAGAAAGCTAGCCCCTAAATATATCCCTTGATTCTCAGCACTAGCAACCCCATATGACTTTCATCATTCTTTAGCCAAAGAATTCATTTAATCTTACTGATTCTAATCTGTATAACTTCACTGATTTCCGTTTAATGCTTGCTTAGATAAATGTTTGCTAGCTATTTGTTGTTGTTGTTGTTGTTGGGTGTGTGTGTAATAAAGTGTTGACTAGAGAGAACTAAGCTAATTATTATCCTCTTAGTCTGAGGCAGGACTACTTCCCACCCAGAGTGACCAGGTAAGTGGTTTTTATTCTGATTTCAAAAGAGACTGCATATATCTGACATGTATACATGGATAAAATTTTAGCCCAGTATCTTTCTTGAAGATAGAATGGATAGTAAGTGCCCTCCTGCTTTGCCCAAAGGTGGAAATAGCAGTGTCCTCTGCAGATATATAGTGGGGCTTTACAGATATCAGGCTTTATATATCTAAATATACATTTTCCACAAGGGCTGCCCCATAGGCTTATGGCCACCATGTATACTCATTACATAAGTGAGCCAAACAAAACAAAACAAAACAAAACAACCCTCTTACATTTTTATTTCCATAAAGGAAGACAGTAATGACCCTTCTCCTCCGTAGAAAACCAATTGAATCATCAAATCATTAGAACTAGGAAGGGCAAGGGATCATATCATCTGGAGCTGGAAGGGATCTCAGTCATCATTCAGTTTACAGTTTAACCCTCTAATTTCCTATATGAAGAGAACAAGTTCCAGGGAGGTAAAGTGATCTCTTCCAGATCACATGACTCAATACTCAAGACTAGATTTCTCTTAGCTCCCAATTCATTAATTTTTTCCATAGTATTATACCACCTCTTGAATTAGTTTCTCACTGACTCACTGATCATTGAGATTGGTGGCAGGCACAAGGACATAGTACAGCACCCAAAGAGAAAATAGTATTCCATATAGGATTTCCTACTGGAGAATCCATTTACCTTTCTGACTAGTTGTGCAAAATCACTGATGTCTCTGGGTGGGAGGTCAAGTAGTGGTCGAGTGCAGGAGTCCAGAGCTGAACCATGGCTTACAATTGAAATTACACCACCTGGAAAAAAAGAAAGGAAAAGAAAAGATAACCAAGGTAATGATTACTGAAATTACCCAAGGTTTAGGTTAGGGTTCCCGAAATATTTTGTAGGGTGAAGTCAGGAATGTGCTGACAAATGCTTAGCAACCAGACTTCTGAAAACACAACACTTAAAAAGAGAAGATTCAGCAGCCACTGTTAATAATGGGTAATATGACCAAATACTTTTAAGTTTAATCTACCTTCTCAACATTTTCTTTATCATTTTCTTTTCAACAAAACAATAAATTAACCCTAATTTTTAATATTTATTCATTTCTAAGGTGAGCAAGTGCCCACACTGAAGATTTAACATTTGGCTTTTACAAGCCCCCTGGGTGAAGGTATTTTTTTATTCTCCCAAAACATTGAGATTACTTGGGGAATGGTGAGGTGGTGAAATATATCAGCATAATGGTGAAGCTTTATGGGCAAATCAGTGCATGCCTAGAAGTGGCAAGGCTCCCACACCAAATACCAAATAATACCCACTATTAAATAGCTACTGCATTTTTTTCTTTTTAAATTTAAAAAAATGTTAAGATGATTTGATTTTGATTTGATGCATTTACTTGTATTTGCTCTAATATCTTTGCTCTGACCTAAGATAGAACTGGATAGGGGGAATGAGGGCATGAGAAAAAGAGATAACTAGAACTTCAAAAAGATTGACAACTATTAAATCAAGCCATTAAATGAACCCCAAAGTTGCTGTACCCCAATTCTACTGTGGGAGAAAGACACTGACTTATTTAGATAGTAGTTATCTTGGCTAGTTTCTAATACAGAAGCAAGATCCTGAAGGTAGAGGAAACGACAGTAGCCATATGCATTGCCAAAAACATTTGCTTTCACCTGGGCAGGCAGCAACAATCTGCTTCACAGTCATAGAACACCTTTTCACATAGTCATCATAACTTTCCAATGGCATCAGGGAGGAAAGTGGGAATTCAGATCTAAAAAAGAGGAAAAAGGGAACAGTCAGATCTCATGGTGAATCAGGGCTATTCTAGAAAAAACTGGGGCTTTTTTCCTAAATAATAATATAGCAGCGTAAAACAGTTTCCTTAAAAAAAAGAAAAGAAGAACCAAAAAACCAGATAATGTGACAAGGTGTTGGCCCTTGGGTGAAGGCAACTGATGGAATATAGGAAACTTCTAGTGATTCAGTGGCTGAGGATCAATCAGATCTTTGGTCATTTTTTTGGAAAAGCAAACTGTTTTTAGTTTGAGTTGGCTTGAGGAGTCAGCTCCAGAAGAACAACTGAATGCTTAAGGAATCTCTAAATTCTTGAAAATATGATTTTCATTTTTTTCTCTTGTGATTCTTCCAGTGTGACAAGGTAATAGAGAAGGATTAATCCTGTCTCTCTTCTCTGGACCTCCACCAGAATCAGAAATAAAAATATCTCTTACAGTACAATACTATTTCATTACATTCATACACCATGATTTGTTTAGCCATTCCTCAATTGATGGGCATCCTCTTAATTTCCATTTTTTGACAGCACAAAAGAGCTGCTATTAACATTTTTGTGCAATCTATTCTGGGTATAGGACTAACAGTGGTATGTCTGGTTCAAGGGATATGCATTGTATAGTAACTGAGTATAATTTCAAATTGTTTTTCAGAAGATTTGTATGAACTGATACAGACTGAAGTGATCAAACCAAAAAGAACTAAATATTATAAAAGTCATGAATTTTGAGGTGCAATGACTATTCATGATTCCAGTAGACCAGTGATGTACTATGTTATCTACTTCCTGACACAGAAGTAGATTCAGGGTGAAAATGAGACATATTTTTTGAACACAGAAAATGAGGGGATTTATTTTGCCTGATTATGGATACCTATTACAAGTAATCTGTTTTTCATTTTTCCCAATGAGGTAGGTGTTAAGAGAGAGAAAAAATAGATTTCCTTTAATTTAAAAAATTAATTTGGAAAGAGTAATGACAACTTGTGGCAGAAGCAAATGCCCATAAGAAACATGAGCATCCTGAGAAGGTGATTCAAAGACAATACTTCCTGAACTCCAGGTTCCTGTGTTCTGAATTTCCTAAAGAGCATGATTCTAAAATCCTACCTTCTAGAAGGAAGGTTTTGGGATAGCACCAACTTAGAAAATGCCCTTCTGGGTAATTTCAAGTTTAGGATTTCCTGAATTTGAGAACTTTAGGCACTGAATTTCCTAGAGAGAGAGATCTATTGATTCATTGTGCTCCTTGCAGACAGAAAAAGACAGTCCACTTGATTCCCACATCACGTCCTACTCAGAGCCAGGTAAGGAATTCTGTTCTTTTTTTAAAATTTTTAACATGTGTTTTTAAAACTTTGGGTTACAAATTTTCTCCCTTCCTCCCTCCCCACCCACCCTCATTGAAAAGGCAAGCATCTCGATACAGGTTATAGATGTGTAGTCATGCAAAACACTTCCACAGTAGTCCTGTTGTGAAAAACTAAGTATATTTCCCTTCATCCTATCCTACCTCCCATTTATTCTATTCTCTCTTTTGACCCTGTCCCTGCTCAGAAGTGTTTGCTTTTATCCCCTCCCTCAATCTGCCTTCCCCTCTATCAACCCCCTGCTCTCTTGTCCCCTTCCTCCCTTATTTTCCTGTAGAGTAAGATAGATTTCCATACCCCATTGTGTATGTTATTCCCTCCTTAAGCCAAATCCTATGAGAATAAGATTCACTCATTCCCTCTCACCTTCCCCCATTTCCCCTCCACTGTAAAAGCCTTTTCTTGTCTGTTTCATGTGAGATATTTTACCTCATTCTACTTCTCCCTTTCTCCTTCTCCCAGTATAATCTTCTCCCACCCCTTATTTTATTTTCCAGATATCATCCCTTCATCTTCAACTCACCCTGTGTCCTCTATCTATCTATCTATACAAACATATAATTTTTTCCCTCCCACTATCCTAATACTGACAAAGGACTCATGAGTTACAAATATCATCTTTTCCTGCAGGAGTGTAAACACTTCAACCTGAATAAGTCTCTTATGATTTCTCTTTCCTCTTTACCTCTTCCAAGTTTCATTTGAGTCTTGTATTTGAAGGTCAAATTTTCTATTCAGTTCTGGTCTTTTCCGCAAGAATGCTTGAAGGTCCTCTATTTCACTGAATATCCATTTTTCCCCCTGAAGGATTATACTCAGTTTTGCTGGGTAGGTGATTCTAGGTTGTAGTCCTAATTCCTTTGCCCTCTGGAATATCATACTCCATGCCCTCCAGACCCTTAATGTAGAAGCTGCTAAATTTTGTGTTATCCTGATTGTATTTCCACAATACTTGAATTGTTTCCTTCTGGCTGCTTGCAATATCTTCCTTGAGCTGGGAATTCTGGAATTTGGCTACAACATTCCTAGGAGTTTTCCTTTGGGGATCTCTTTCAGGAGGTGATCAGTGGATTCTTTCAATTTCTATTTTGCCTTCTGGTTCTAAATTATCAGGGAAGTTTTCCTTGATAATTTATTGAAAGAAAGTCCAGGCTCTTTTTTTGATCGTGGCTTTCAGATAGTCCAATAATTTTTAAGTTTTCTCTCCTGGATCTATTTTCCAGGTCAGTTGTTTTTCCAATGAGATGTTTTACATTCTCTTCTATTTTTTCATTTGTTTTGATTAGTGTTACAGTGCCTTGATTTCTCAAATTGCCCCTATCTTCCAATTTCTCCATTCTAATTTTTAAGGAAGTATTTTCTTCAGTAAGCTTTTGGACTTCCTTTTTCATTTGGCTAATTTTGCTTTTAAGGGCATTCTTCTCCTCATTGGCTTTTTGGACCTCTTTTTCCATTTGGGTTAGGCTATTTTTTTTTTTGGCAATTGGGGTAAAGTGACTTGCCCAGGGTCACACAGCTAGTAAGTGTCAAGTGTTTGGTCTGAGGCTGGATTTGAACTCAGGTCCTCCTGACTTCAGGGCCAGTGCTTTATTGATTGTTCCACCTAGCTGCCCCTCAAAATCTTTTTTGAGCTCTTCCATGGCCTGGGACCAATTCATATTTTTCTTGGAGGCTTCGGATGTAGGAGCTTTGGCTTCATTGTCTTCTTCTGGTTGTATGTTTTGATCTTCTTTGTCATCAAAGTAGGATAATATAGTCTGACTCTTTTTGCGATGTTTGCTCATGATCCCAGTCAATTACTTGAGTTATAAACTCTTTGTTAAGGTAGGAGTCTGTTTCCAGTGTGGAGAATGTATTGTCCCAAGCTTCAGGGGTTTTGTGCAGCTGTGTTCAGAGATACTTCTAGGGATCTGGAAATTTTCAGTTCTTCTAAGGTAGTATGATCAAGGGCGAGGTGTTTACTCCTTTCCTGGCCTGTGCTCTGGTCTATGAGCACTCTTTTCTGTCTTGGAACTGTGAGGAGGATTTCCTCTCCACAGCCATTATAAGCTCCACCATGCCAGCGCTCCTCCTTGCCCCAGGACTACCACCCAGAACTGTGACCCAGATCTAAGCATGGGCAAAGCAAGAGAATCCTGCACCAGCAGAGAGATCCCTGCAATCCCCCTCTGACCAACTGCTTGATTCCCCCTCAGTATGTGGGCTGGAAGCTCAGGAGGCAGCCGCTACCCCCGCTGAGCTCGGGGACTGGAGCTGAGACCACCAGCTTCTCTCTCTCCCCGCTGACACAGACTTTTCCCACAGACCTTGCAAGTTGTTTTTGGCATTCCTGGATTGAGAAGTCTGAAAACCTCCACAACTGCCCATGACTCAGTCCTCTGAGGCCTGTTCCAGGGTCGCTGTGGCCTGTGCGCCCACGCCAAACTGCTCTCCTCTCCCAGCCTCACGCGTTACACCTTTCTGATCAACCATCCAGGCTGTCTTGGGCTGGAAATTTGTTTTGTTCTGTCTTTTTGTGGGTTCTGCTGCTTTAGAATTTGTTTAGAGCCTTTTTTTTATAGGAATTTGGAGGGGTTTAGGTGAGAGCTCAAGCAAGTGACTGCTTTCACTCTGCCATCTTGGCTCTGCCTCTGTTTTTTCTAAGAGAGCATTTCAATACCCTAACCAAAGATTGTGTTTGATTCAGAACTGGAGGCAGTAGAGACTCCATTAGTCTGCCTAATTGCTCTCCCAAGGAGTATCCATCAATGACCACAGGAGCAGCATCAGGAGAAGCTTATTAGTAACCAGCAGAAGGACATCCAGTGCAGTCTATGAAACAGGAGTAGTATGGAGACATCTGTAACCTTACAATTGAAGGTATAAGCAATCTCTTTATGTAATTTCCCATGGGAGGGCCCTATCATAAATTAATATGTGCTTGATCAATTGTGTTCACCTATACTATTTCATTTGGTGAACTCATTAGCCCTCATTGATTCAATTGTCATCTCTGCAGGTGACTTTTAGAAGTACTTGACCAACCTTAACCTCTCTGCTGACTTCTAGTCTCCAACTCCTAATTACATATCTCAAACTGGATATCCTGTAGACATCTTAAAATCATCATGTCCCACACAGAATTATTATCTTTCCCTTGAACTCTCTCTTCTTCCTAACTTTCCTATGACTATTGAGCATACCGCCATCATTCCTGTCCCCTAGTAGGTGTGTCATCCTCAAATCCTTACTCTCTCTCAGCCCCATCAATCAGTTGGGTTCTGTCCTTTCTACCTTGGCGAGATCTCTTGTTTATGCCCCCTTCTCCCTTCTGAACTGTTACTACCCTGGTGCAAGCCTTCCACACCTGGACTAATACAATAGCCTGCTGGTTGGTTTCTTTACTTCAAGTCTTTCCCCACTCCAGTCCATCCTTCAATCATCTGCCAACGTGTTCCTCCTAAAGTTCGGATCTGACCATGTCACCCCCATGCTCAATAAACTCCAATGGCTCCCTGCCACCTAAAGGATCAGATATAACCCCACTGGCATTCAAAGTCTTTTATAGCCTGCCCCACCCAATTTTTAATCATCTTAGACTTGACATTCCCTCCAACTTCCCCTTCTTTGTATTGAATTGATTTGAAAGCACAGGCCATGTCTTTTATTAACTTTGTATCTTACACAATGCAATGCTATTATTTAGGACTTGTCAAATTGAAAAAGAGTTAAAAATTTAGTTTCAGATATTCACTTTCCTTCATAAAGACACTATTTACCTCATCACACTCACTCACCCAACATATCCAATCAGTTACAAAATCTTATCTACATTCTTCTACATTCATGATGTCATATTTGGTCCATTGCCACTTACACAGTCAATATCTTAGTCTGACCTTCATCACCTCTCATCTGGACTATTGCAATTGCTTCCTGATTAGTCTTCCTCTCTCCATTCTTATTTCTCTCTAATCTATCATTTATGAAACTGATAAAATTATCTTCTTAATGTAATGGAAGCTTGGGGCATGTCCAGATCTCATAACATGAAGGCATTCTGACTCTAGGAGGAGACATCCTGTGTTCTTCTACCACCTGAGGAGGAGCAGCTTCTTTTGCTTGGCTGCATACCTAGAAAAGATGGTAACCTTGAAACTCCAATCTCTCTTTCCTGAATACTCTTTCCTGTTACATTCAGAGGGTGAATATCACACACAGGTCACAATTCTTGTCTCTCTTCAAATCACTTCTAAATGAGGCCTTTTCTGATCCCTTAATTGCTGTTAGAGCTCTCTTTCCAAAGATACTTTGTATTTATCATATGTATATATATATATATATATTTATATACTTAGTGATGTACACACACAGCTAGGAGGTGCAGTGGAAAGAGTGCCAGCCCTGGAGTCAGAAGGACCTGAGTTCAAATTTGGCCTGAAACACTTACTAGCTGTGTGATGCTGGGAAAATTACTTAACCTTGTTTGCCTCAGTTTCCTCATCTGTAAAATGAGTGAGAGAAGGAAATGGCAAACTACTCCAGTATCTTTGCCAAGAAAACCCCAAATGGAGTCATGAAGAGTCAGACATGACTAATTGACAAAACAACAACAATAAATTGATGTACATGTTAGAATGTAAATTCCTTGAGAGCATGGACTGTTTCACTTTGGTCTTGGTATCCCCAGGACCTAGTAAGTACATTGCTTATGCTGTAGTATGTACTGTAGCATATTAAGCATGGTGCTTGTGTGTTTAATTAATTCAATCTTAGAAGAGTTGTCCAAAGTTTAAATGATGTGAAGCATGGGAGTACAGAAAATTAAAGGGAAAAAATATAAGGCTAGCATACCTGTAATCAACATCAACATTAAAATTTGCTTTGGTCAGTTCACCCAGTGTCATGAGGGCAGGGAGTGTTTCACCTGTTTCCCATTTAGTCCATTCAAAGAGTCCAGGTTCCACTCTGATTTTCAGTGATTTCTCCTGTTTGAGTTCTGGATTCAAAAGAAAACACATTTTGTGGTGATTTGGGTTATATGTAATTGAACCTTAGATTCCAACAATTAGCACATGAACATGCTCAAACACCATATTTTAAAGAAAATAAGTTGAAGACTATGGTGCTCTCAAGAAAATATTGCTGGGGAAAAAAAAAACAGCTGTACAACAAACCAAATCATTGTGAAGGTAGTAAATGACCCCATAATCTCTATATTTGTTACCATACCTTTATACTCAATAAATAACAGTGTCGTTAGTGAGCCTAGTACAATCATAGACAACATAGGAGCCGGAAAGTTATGTGTAAATGGAATCATGGAAAAATGAAATTGGTACAATTGTATAGGTAAACTAAATGTCATTGATATAAGGATGAAAATTGGTCCAGAGAAGAAATAAAAACATTATCCAACCTAAGAAACTATGTAACTTGAGTGATGTACAGATGACCAACTATTAGCCACAGTATTTGTTGGTCATCTTCAAGATAGCACCTTAATTCTCTGTAGGGCAGAGTTTCTTTAGCAACTGAATATTTGGTTAATTCAATGGCACATGGGAGAGTAACAATCAAGACAGAGCTGTTTCAGGAAAATTGAGATTTCATATTGACCTAATAGGTCTGTAGCATGCTCCATGGACAGTGATTCAATAGACTTGAGAGAAAGCAACCCTTTCTGTTGATGGAAGTGGCTTGACTTCCAAAGCTGGACCTTCTTGCCTTTGCTGTTGTGAGAGCAAGAAGCAGAGCTCTGACATATGAGACTAACATTTCCAATGAAGAGAAATGCTCTATATCATAATTCAACAGCCTTGCCTAGGTTCAGTTCTGATAAACATTGAACCCAAAGACAGTAATTTTCTTGTGGGCCACAGAGGCTCCTAGGTTAAAGATATATTCCCAAAGATTCCAGTAAAACTAATAGTCTTGGGCCTCCACAAGTTCAATTAACAAAAGTGTGAAGGATGAAACAACTATTTTTTGCTTATCTTCTCCTTCAGTGGAAGTATCTTGCTTTTCTTACAATCTTGCTCTATTGAGAAATCTTTATTAGGATGATATCTCGCAGTTTTTAGAAGTATGTTTTATAATTTATAATAAATGTTTTATATTATAATTATAATACAATAATATAATTCTGATCACTCTCAGAGAGTAGGTGTTGAGAGCTCTCTGAATTAATTATCAGTTAAGTTCTCAGCTATGCTGAATTCTCTTCTGTCATTGGAAAGAAGTAGTGTGGGATAGGGAAAAGAACACTAGGCTGTAAGTCAGGAAGCCTGAGCTTTAGTCCTGTCTCCCATTTACTAGCTATTTTTATTAGCTATGTAACCCGGAGCAAACAATTTGACTTCTTTGGGCCTCAATTTCCTCAACTGTCAAAAGAAGGAATTGGAGTAGATGAACTCTAAGGTCCAATCTAGTACTAACATTATAAAATTCAGTGAATAATCATTACAATTTTTCTAATGAAGTGATGGAAACTTATTTAAATATTTAACACTTACCTTCTAGGATGTGTTTTGCTGTCTGTATACATCGCAGTGCTGGTGAACAGTACATATAGCTAATTTTGATGCCACTATCTAGTAGAGCTTCTCCTGGAAAACAAAAGACATTAAATTCCTCCTTTTAACCTAAATTTAACCATGGATGAGTTATAGGTGTTTTCCTTACTAATCTATAGGGAAAAGAAATGCACTCAACTAAATTCCCCCTCAGTAAAATGAAAAACAGGATATCTCTTGCTATAGATTCCCTTCCTTTGACATTTTTTTTATTACTACAAAAAATATACAGAATGAGTATAGGCCAGTAAAACTGATTTGTAGGTGGAAATTTGTGCTCATATACACACTCAACTGCACAGACACATGTACAGATACAAAGAAGTCAAACAATAGTTTGATGTGCTGCAGAGAAAGAAGATTATCTGAATTTAAGGATATCTAGATTCTAGTTCTAGTTTTGATATTCATTAGCTCTGTGACTTGTAACAGGTTATTTCATTTCTGTGTGACTCATTTTTCTTATCTTTTAAAAAAGTGTTTTTAAAAAATTTTCAAGTGATGAACTTGGAAAAATTAATTAATTTCTCCTTCTACCCCTTCTCCCCATTGAGCAGATAATAATTAAAAAAAAATAGAAAGTCCTCAATACATAGCTGCATAGTTCAGCAAAAACACATTTAGCTATGTCCAAAAATTACGTACTTTAATTTCATCACCTCTCTTTTCAGGGGGTAAGTGGCGTGTGTCATCTTCATTTTTTTGGAATTGTGGTTTATAATTGCTTTTATCAGTGCTCTAAAATGCTTCAAATTTTTTTTCCTCTCTATAGTGGTGTCATCATTGTGTAAATTATTCTTCTAGTTCTGCTCACTTCATTCTTTTTCAGTTCATAAAGGTTTTCCTGCTTTCCTCTGAAACTGTCCATATCATCATTTCTTATGACACAATGATATTCCATTATATTCATATACCTCTATGTAGTGTAATAGTAGACTCCCTTTAGTTTTTAAATTTTTTTTTTAAGTGATTGGGGTTAAGTGACTTGCCCAGGGTCACATAGCTAGTAAGTGTCAAGTGTTTGGTCTGAGGCCAGATTTGAACTCAGGTCCTCCTGACTTCAGGGCTGGTGTTCTATTCACTATGCCACCTAGCTGGCCCTAGTTTTTAATTTTTGGCAACCACAATAAGAACTGCTACAAATATTTTTGTACACAGAGATCCTTTTTCTCTTTCTTTGATTTTTTTTGTGGTTACAAGACTCATACTAGTATCATTGCATCAAATAAAATACATAATTTGGGAATGGTTCTATTTTTTTCATGTAATTGTTGATAGCTTAAATGTCTTCCTTTTAAAAAGTGTCTATTCATATCCTTTGACTATTTACCTATTAGAGAATGGATCTTAGCATTATAAAATAGAATCAATTCCTTATATATTCTGGAAAAGAAATCTTTATCAGAAAACTTTCTACAAAGAATTTTTTCCTCAGCTACCTATTTCCCCTCTAATTTTTGTTATATTAGAACTACTTGTGCAAAAACTTTTAAATTTTACATTATCAAAAATTTTCCATTTTACCTCTCATGTTCCTCTTTATCACTTGATTAAACATGAAATATTTCCATATCCACAGATCCAAAAATTAATTTCTTTCTTGCTTCTCTAATTTGTTTAAGATCTGACTTTTTCTGTCTGTCTTTTATCTATTTGGTGCTTATCTTGGTGTATGATGTGAGGAGTTGGTCTAAACCTAATTTCTGCCAGACTACTATTTTTCTTTGGAATTTTGGTCATATAAATGAGTCCTTTCCCAGTCTTTGGGATTATCAATTTTCCTCATCTTTTAAATAAGGATATTGGACCTGATATTCTCTAAGATCCCTCTCAGACCTAAAAAGCTATGATGGAGAAAGTAAATTTTGGACATAGTGTTAAACTGAAGAAGTAATAGATTAACAAAAAAAGAAAGAACCAGTCAATGCATTAGAAATGTAACTAAAAATACCAGAAAGCCAACAATTAAAAAAAAATTTAATTAAATACCAATATAGAAATCCTTAAAATAAAGAAATTAACTAAACTGAAAGCAATAAATCATTGAATTGATGACAAAACTAGGGGAATAAAGAAGTAATAAATTCTGAAGAAAAAGAAATGTGAGGCATAATTTTATTTAAAAAAATATCAATCATTTGCAAAGTGATGAATCTCCCTACCTCTTTGTACTTTCTAAACACATAGTTTAAAATTTCAGTTCTTGGTATTAATGCCACATTAAAGAAAAAATCTGATACATACCTGTAAGTCTGGACTGGAAAATGCCACAGGAAGATAAAGGTGGATCATTTTCAAAATTTTTGAGTCCATTCTTCCTTTCTGGCAGATTAGAAGGGAAGTTCATATCTGGTCTATAGTAGTTTCCTAAGGAAAAAATCAGTGCTTTAGTTACAATTAATTTAAGTTGGTGAAAATTTGTGTTTTAAAACATCTTACTGTCTAAATTCAAGATTTCAGATGGTTTCAGTGGTCATCTAATCAAACTTATGTCAATTTTTTTCTACAATATCACCAACATGTAGTCATTAAACCTTATCTTCTTCTTTTTTTGGAATTTATTAAGTATTTTATTTTTCCCCAGTTACATGTAAAAACAATTTTTAACATTCATTTTTAAAACTTTGAGTTCCAAATTCTCCTCCTTCCTCTCTCTCTCCTTTGAGAAAGTATGCAATTCAATATAGGTTATGCATGTGTAGTCATGCAAAATATTTCCATGTAAGTTATATTGTGAAAGAAAACATAGACCAAACAACAAAACAAAACAAAAAACCTCAAGAAAAATAAAGAAAATTAAAAAAAAGTATGCTTCAATCTATATTCAGACACCATCAGTTCTTTCTCTGGGGATGGATAGCATTTTCATCATAAGTCCTTTAGAGTTGTCTTGGATTATTTTACTGCTGAGAATAGCTAAGTCATTCACAGCTGATCATCTTAGAATATTGCTGTTACTTTGTATATAGTACATTTCACTTTGCATCAGATAATGTCTTTTCAGGTTTTTCTGAGAGAATCCTGCTCATCATTTCTTACAGCACAATAGTATTCCATCATAATCACATACCACAATTTGTTCAACCACTCCCCAATTGATGGGCATCCCCTCAAATTTCTAATTCTCTGCTCCATCAGAAAAGAAATATTTTTGTACATATAGGTCCCTTTTCCTTTTTTTTTTTTAAATCTCTTTTGGTATCCAGACCTAGTAGTGGTATTGCAAGGCCTAAGGGTATGCATAGTTTTATAGTCCTTTGGGGATAGCTCCAAATTGCTCTATGGAATGGCTGAATCAGTTCACAAGTCTACCAACAGTGCATTAGTGTCTCATTCCCCCCCCATCCCCTCGAACACCTGTCACTTTCCTTCTCTGTTCTATTAGCCAATCTAATAGGCATGAGGTAGTATCTCAGAAATGTTTTAATTTGCGTTTTTTCAATCAATTGTGAGTTAGAGCATTTTTTTCATATGGCTATGGATAGCTTTGATTACTTCATCTGAAAACTGTTCATATCTTTTGATCATTTGTCAGTTGGGGAATGACTCTTATTTTTATAAATTTGACTCAGTTCTCTATATCATTGAGAAATGAAGCCTTTATCAGAGAAACTTGCTTCAAAATTTTTTTCACAGTTATGATTGCTAACTGTACTTCCTTCCATCCTATTCCCCGCCCCTTATTTATTCTACTCTCTCTCCTTCCAATCTGTTCTTCCTCAAAAGTGTTTTGCTTCTGACTACCCCTTCCCCAATCTGCCCTCCATTCTATCACCCCTCCCCCACTTCTCTTATCCCCTTCGCCTCCTACTTTCCTGTAGGGTAAGATAGATTTCTATAATTGATTAAGTGTACATGTTATTCCCTTTGAGCCAATTCTGATGAGAATAAAGTTCACTCACTCCCCTTCAACTCCCCCTCTTCCCCTCTACTTTAAAAGCTTTTTCTTGCTTCTTTTATGTGAGACAATTTGCCTCATTCTATCTCTCCCTTTCTTTTTCTACCATTTCATTCCTCTTTCACCCCTTAATTTAATTTAATTTTATTTTTAGATATCATCCTTTCTTATTCAACTCATGCCTGTGCCCTCTGTCTATGCATACTCCTTCTAACTGCCCTAATAATGAGAAATTTCTTATGAGTTACAAGTATCATCTTCCCATATAAGAATGAAAACAGTTTAGCCTTATTAATTTTTTTATGATTTCTCTTTCCTGTTTACCTTTTCATGCTTCTTTTGAGTCTTGTATTTAAAAGTCCATTTTTTTGTTCAGCTCTGATCTTTTCATCAAGAATGCTTGAAAGTCCTCTATTTCATTGAATTTTCATCCCTCCCTCTGCCTCCTGAAGGATTATACTCAGTTTTCCTGGGTAGGTGATTCTTGGTTGTAATCTTAGCTCCTTTGCCCTCCAAATATCATATTCCAAGTCCTTTGATCCTTTAATGTAGAAGCTGCTAAATCTTGTGTTATCCTGACTGTGGCTCTACAATACTTGAATTATTTCTTTCTGGCTGTGTGCAATATTTTCTCCTTGACCTGGGAGGTCTGGAATTTGGCTATAATATTCCTGGGACTTTTCATTTTGGGATCTCTTTCAGGAAGTGATTGGTAGATTCTTTCAATTTCCCTATGGTTCTAGAATAACACAGCAGTTTTCCTTGATAATTTCTTGAAAGATAATGTCTAGGCTCTCAATCCAATGCTTCCCCCTTCCCCCAATATTCATCCTTTTTTTTTTTTAATATTCAACCTTCTTGACCTCCCTGCAGCATATAACACTGGAAACAACCTCTCCTCCTGGATACTAGCTTCAGGTTTTACTATTCACTCCTGGTTCTTTTCATACTAGTCAACCTCTTCTTCTCAGTCTCTGTTGCTGGGCCATACCTCCTAACTGTGAATGTGAATCTCCATTTCCTCTAGATCTTTTTCTTTCTTTACACTTTCTTGGTGATCTCATCAGATCCCTTGAATTAAAGTATCATTACAATGTTGTTGTTTAGTCATTTCAGTCATGTCCAACTCTTTGTGACTCTACTTGGAGTTTTCTTGGCAAGGATACTGAATTGGTTTGCCATTTCTTTCTCCATTAGTGACTTGCCTAGTGTCACATAGCTAATAAGTGTCTGAGGCCAGGTTTGAATGCAGGTTTTCCTGACTCCAGGCCCAGAGCTCTGTCCATTGCACCTCCTAGCTGCTCTATCAACACCATAGGTGATGGCAAAATTTACTTTTTTAGTTCTCTGAGCTCTATTTCTGCATCAAAAACTGATTAGTAGATGTCTTCCCCTACATGCTGTGCAAGGCAACTGAATATTAATATGTATAAAAATTGAATTGTTTTCCCCCTAAAATCTTCCCATCCTCAAAACTTCCATATTTCTGTTTAAAGCATGACCATCTTCCAGTCATCTAGTTCCTAATCCTAGAGCCATCTTCAATTCTTCCATCTCACTAACCACTTCCACACCTACCCCTATCCAAACTAGTTACCAAGTTTTTTTCATTTCTTTCTCCTCAATATCTCTTGAATCCAACTCCCTTTCTTTAAGGGAGTCCAGCTCTGAACTGAACTACTTCAGTAACCTTCTACCTGGTCTTCCTTCCTTTAGTTTCTCCCTTTATTTTCTACATAGGTGCCAAAATAATCTTCCTAAAGTATAGGCCTGACTATATCATTCCCCTGCATAAGAGATTTCACCTACTCCTTACTGCAAATAGGAAAAAATACAAACTAAAACCCTTCGCAGTCTGCCTCCAAACTATCTTTCTAGAGTCTAGAATCTAGTTTGTTTTTATGTTACTTCCCCTCATATACTTTATATTTCAGCCAAAGTAGCCTACTTGCTAGTCCCCAAATGTAACACTCCATTTGTATTCTCCATGCCTTTTCATAGGCTGTCCTCCAACCTGGAATATTTTCCCTCTTTTGCTCTGGCTTTTGGAATCTCTAGCTCCCCTTAAGACTTAGTTTTAGTGCTACCTCTTATGATAAGTCTTTTCTGATCTCCCAAGGTGTTAATATTAGTTATATATGTGTACACACACACGCACGCGCACACACACACACACACACACACGCACACACTTATCTGTGTGCATTTACTTTTCTGAGTACAAGTTATGTAAGCTCCTTGAAGGGACTATTTTCTTTTTGTCTTTGTATTTCTAGCATTTAGCATGGTGTCTAGCATAGCTGACATTTAACAAATTGCTTGTTGATTTTAATTTAATTGAAAATTATTTTCTGTGTAACTTTTGCCCATTAGTTAGTTACTAGTCTTGTTTCCTGGGATCAAGCAGTGTTAGCTTATTTCTTCTCCCAAATGACAGTCTTTGGAATAGTTCTCTTGGTTGATCAAGCCAAATATGTCTTAAGCACCAGGATCACACACTATGTGATATCTTTCTAAAGACTTTTCTTCAACAATGTCAATTCTTTTAGTGGATTCTCAAGTAAACTAGTTTTGAGTCCCCTAACCATATTACCTGACCTCCTCTAGCTTCTCAATGACCTTCCTTACAGCAGGATATGATACTCTAGATGTGGTCTGACCAAGACAGAGTATAGCAGGGACATCACCTTCTGTTTTCTGGACATTCCTTACCCTAGGATTACAGTAACTTTCTCGGATTGCTTCCTGATACTATTGACGTGTATTGAGTTTGTAGTCTATTAAAACTTACAGGCCTTTTTCACATGAACTGTCTTTGAGCTGAATCTTCTGCACATTGCTCTTGATTAGGTGGTTTTTAAAGTATGAAGCCCGAAGAAAACAGTCAGCTCTCTAGAAGAGTATAATGCTTAGAACAACATAAATTATAGCTGAATTTTGTGTGGAGGATAGATACTAAGATACTAAAGTAGCTAGTGGGAAGGAGAATATCCAAGATCTTTCCTCAATATTTTTAATTTCACTGGTTATTTTTTTCAAAGTGTGCCTAGCTGTTATTCCACTACTCATTTATAAGCTCTATTCTTTGTACTCTCTTTAGTATCTCGCAGAATGTCTAGAGTACAGTAGGTGCTCAATAAATACATAGAATTTTTGTTTGAAGAAGCATTTCACTGTAGTCTTATATAGTACAAATTGCAAGTGTTTTTAGCTGTTTTTGGAATTGTTTCCTACTTACTACCAAATGCTTGTTGACTTGATAAAAGGGATGGTAGGTTACTCAAAGGAATTCATGTGTATTGTGGATTTTAATATACCACAAAATATAATATACTTCACCTGAGATGCCCAGATTACTTTTGATAACCATGTTTCTAAATTCTAAAAATTCCTCTTCCTGCTATGCTTCATGTATATAATATACATTTTATAATGACTTTTACCTGAGATGCTCAGATTAAGTTCCCAAAATTTCTCTCCATATTACATTGTACAGAAAATAAATTAAAATGAACATTCTTGTAGTACAAAATACAATGAACTGCAAGTCAGATGACTGGGTTTGCAACTCTGCCTAGCCAATCACTAGCCCAATGACAAACCACCTTTTTGGGCATCATCATTGGTGAGTAAGAGCAAGTAGATCTGGTTGATGGTAAGCATTGCTCCTGGTGAGTAAGCTTGCAATGTTAAATAAATTGTTCTTGTTTTCAATATAATTTTATGTTAACAGTGTGATTAATGGCTTGGTTGTTTTTATTATTGTTGTTTGTTTGTTTGTTTGTTTTTTTGGGGGGGGAGGGGACCATAATGTATCCAGAGTGGGAAGGAGGACTCAGAGTACTATGTAAGTATTTTGAACCTAAAGCTAAGTAGAATCTAAAAGTGATAATCTGGGGCACTTGCCATAAAATGCACAATGTGTACCAAGGAATGAAGAATCTGGCATAATGGGTGAAGAACTGATTTCAACATATCAATCTAATTTGGATCCAGGATTTGATTTAACCTACCATCTATAGTTGAACATTGCTGCAACCAAGACTTCCCAAAGATCTGATCTACCCTTTCCCCATGACGCACCACCAAAAGGCTTCTTTTATGTGTCAGTGCCTGAGAAAATAAGAAGGAAAAAAACAGCATTTCAATGTCAAACATCTGCTATAATAATTTAAGCCCTACATTAATAGAGTGTTTTTACAGACTATCAAATGCTTTTTACATTTTTCATCCTCAAATCCACTCTGTGAGGGAGGTAAGACAATGATTGTTATCTCCTTTTTACGGAAGAAAAGTAAAGACCTAAAGATGTTAAGTGGCTTACACAATATCACACAACTAGTAATTGGGACTTGAGCACAGGTCTTGTGATTTCAAACATTCTTTCTAAATTTTTTCTAAAATCAAACTGCCCTATCTAAGGATCATTACTTCTAATAATATTGCAGCACACTGACAAAGAAATAGGACTTTCCTTTCATAGACACTTTTCCTCTATAATTATGGTAAATTCTGGTTAACCTGGGATTTTGTGCTTGGGCTAGCCTCCTGGGTTAATTAAACCTTGTTTGGATCCATCTGGTTGCCTCTAGTGATGCCTTTTCAGATAGGGCGGCTGGTGTTGGGCCCAGTGTTTGCCTGATTCCTTGGCTTTGGTCTTCATCGCCAGCAGTCTACTGAGGGTTCTAGTGTCAGCCGGTCTTTGTCTTCTCTTTTCACAATCCCTAATCAGGAGTTGATTCCTTGACCTTCTGGGTACCTGACTTGTTCCAGGATGGTATTAAGGATCCCACTCATGTCAGGTCTCCTGCACAGCTCTGTGGGTACTAATTCCTTGTTGTTGAGTTGGCCCTGTCTTCTGCTGTGGCTCCCAGTGCTTCCAGGAGTATATTGTCAGGCCTTTGGAGTCTGGTTCTATCCTCTTCTGATAGTCTAGGTAGGGGTGAGAAGACTGCAACCTCAAGGCCACATGCGGCCCTCTAGGTCCTCTGGTGTGGCCCTTTGCCTGAATCCAAACTTCACAGAATAAGTTTGGATTCAGGCAAAGGGCCACATGTGCCTTGAGGCCATAGGTTCCTTACCCCTGGTCTAGGGCTAGGATCTGGCTTCAGGTAACTACTAACTGTCTTGCAATTCCCCTTTTCAGTGCACGAACTTCAGGTCTATTTGGTGGAGCGCTTCCTGCTTTCCCCAGTGTGACCCCTCTCCCTAACTCTTTATTCTTTTGTGTTCACCAGAGCACAGATTTCCCTGGTGTGAATTCCCTACCGATATCGGATGGCTTCTGGTCATTGTTTTGTTCATTACTGGACTCGATTAAAGAACTTATATCTGTTTCTTTCTGGTTTTCTTTATAATTGGTATTTCTGGGCTCCTTTTCAGATATTTGCTCAGGTTAATGTGGAAGAAATAGACTTCTCTGTGACATTTTACACTGCTGTCTTCACCAAATGTCTCCTTTTTCAGTTTCTAATTTTTATATTATTTCAAATCAACTGTATTGTTATTTTGTCTATTTTTTTTTTCAAAAGATGTTCCCTCAGCAATTTGATTGGTATATATAGTTAGGTGGTACAGTTTTCTAATTTCCTAATGTAACTGACTGGTCAATGAGCCAATGTAATCTCCAGGTGGACTTCAGGGCAAGTGTAAATATTGGTTTTCTTCTGCTACCACATGAATAAGAGCAGTTTTTCTATTGACTTCTGAACCAGAATTGAAAATTACTTCAAAAGGCACTAAGGCCTTCGGTCTTTATCTCACCAGTGGTACTGCTACTACATGGCCCATGTGTACATGGTTTTTCTGTTAATTCTCTGTGGTGTCTATTCTTTTCTGATCTTAGGTGAAGGAGCACTGTACTAGGTTTCAATCTTGCGAACTTTGAAAAGTCAGGAGATTGAACCACCAGAAGTCTGGAAGCCAGAATTTGAAGTCTACTAACACAGCCCTGAGGAGCATCCAGGGCCCAGCTCAGCAGTGGATTGACCCTTCACTCAGATATGGGGTCATATAAGAGGGACAGACATTCATCAGTTATGCCACATTTGAGCGTAAATCTGGTAGGGGCAAAATGCATTGTTGAAACTGTTTTAAATTTGAGCCCACTCTTTCCAGGGATGTAGGTGGCACAGGTGGTTAACATTGGAGAGAATGTACTAGAATGGGAACTTAAGCATTAGAGAAAATGTTGCCACAACCCCTAAGGTATATTGCTAGAATCCTGAGGGGGGAGGTACAGTCATACTCTGGGAACCCAAACTGCTAGTATGTGTGTAGGTCGATAAGGTAAATAGTCATCTTCCTATACCATTGCAGAGATTTTGAAGTTGATTGGGCTGGCTCTGAGAGTCCACTTTCCCTAGAAGTCTTCAAGCAAAGGCTTAATGAACACTTCTCTAGTAATGTTGTAGAGAGTATTCTTGTACAGGTATGGTTTGACCTAAGTATCTTAGAAGGTTCATTCCAACTCTAATATTCTGTTAATTCAATTCAATTCAGAACACTACTTCTGCAGAGCTGCCATTTTTCCTATGTTATATCTGCTGTTCTCTGACTTATTTGGCTTAGTGTCTAAGTGTCTATAAAGTGTCTATATCAAGACACTTTTTTCTTCTTCCATTTCCAATTTAAAGACATCTTAATCAGATCAACAAACTTTTAGACCCAAGCATTCTCTGTGACTCACTTTATACGCACCCTTTCCCTAGCCAAGAGCCCATAATTGCACAATCTTATGCCAAATTCAGTTCTTTCTTACAATCCTTGTTCGTCTCCCTAGCAACTCAGGTATAAAAATGCCAGGTGTTATTATTTGGAAAAAAGTCCAAATATAAAGAGGATCCCTTTCAGTTGAGACCAGAAGGATAGAGGACAGGTGTTAGGTAATTAGGCTTTATGTCTCATCAACAGTATAAAGTTTCTATTGCTAATACAGTGCAATTTCTAAGGTAATATTCAAAAATAGAGAATGTATCATTGTTAAAAAATGAGATAGACTTAATAGAGCATATTTTATATGAATTTTCCTTACAAGTATAATATTTCATTCAAATGTGTGACTGACAATATATAAGTAGTTTTAATATGAAAATTTTGATTACCTTCAAAGCCTGTATTTTGTTTGCTTTTGTTGTCATTAATGAATGATGGAATTTAGAGTTCATTGTAGTACTGTGTTCACTGTCCTTGGGGTCTAGACCAATGGCTAGACTAAATGTATAAGTTCTGTTAGAAATATAAAGGCAAGAGAGATATTGAGAAAGTCAGTCAGAGGTTTGGAGTTTGTGTCTCAGAAAGTAGCACTTACCATAACATTCTAAACATATCATCAGCATCAAAAAATATTTATGATGCATGCCTGCATATAACTATATGTTTGGTGTTTAATAAAGTCTGCTGTCTAGAAATCTTAGATTATCATTAGTAAATTCATTCAAAAAAGCATTTTGTCAAGTGCTCACTATGCATACTGTGAAGGATACGAAAGGAATAAAACATTGTTACTGATAAAATAATTGTTATAAAAGGTAGAGAGCTCTACTCTATTGACTTATTGTAAAGTGGAAGTGACCCTGAGTTCTCTAAGACTAGGAAATCAGAGTGCAGGTTCTAGGTTTTTCTAAGCTAGAAAGAATTTCAAATATGGTACTAGTGATGGACTTTGTCCACTTTCTTGCTTACCTCCTCACTAGTAGTTAGGCTAAGTAAGGAACTCTTTGGCCATAGCAATCCATGAAACAAGGTTAGGAATATGAAAATGCATTGAGATGTGACATACTGTAAGAGTTTAGTTGAGAGAGAATTCCATTCCAATTTAGGCACTGGGAGGCAAGGAAGATTATCACAGAGAAAATATTTGATCTGGGGCTATGAAGACAATCAACAATGAACAAATGTAGCAAATACCTAAGAAAAGCATTTATCATATGCACAGGGAAAGGGATAAAAACATTTAGTCAAGTGGTTTGGAAACATTAAAAAGCCTTTTTTTCATTCAACTAAAAGGACTTATCTAAAGAAAGGAAACTTTATCAGTATTTATTCAAATTCTCAGGAAACAATGCCTTCCATTAAATTCTTTTCCTAAGGAAAAAAAGAAAGCTAACATCCTAGAAAATGGATTATGGGTGCTAATCAGACATAGAACAGAAATATTTTAAGGTATGCCTTTGTCTATCCTTAGCACAAGAGCCCTGGGCAATGACAGCACCCCTTAAAATTAATAGCCATCATCTAGTGAAGCAATCCCTCTGGAGATATAGCCTGGCATATTTTCCTTCAGGTGCAATAGCCACAGCTACTGAAGACCCAGAAAAGAAAGTTCTTGATAACAAACTTGGCTCTGTCAAATGGTTCAATATCAGAAACTACTATGATTTTATCAGCGGAAACAACATTAAAGAAAAGGCATTATCATGTGCTTTGCTCTTGTGCCCTAGAGACCATGGAACCTTTCCTTTCTGACACGCAGCTGAAACTTTCCATATGTATTATCTCCCCCATTAGAATGTGAGCTCCTTGAAATCAGTGACTGTCTCCCTTTTCTATTTTTATCTCCATTACTTAGCACATAGACTTCTTTCATTTGTTCATTCATTCATTCATTCATTCATTCATTCATGCCCTGAAGGGATTAGGGTAATGATTAGATGGAATAAATCTCTTAATTACTTTATTTAGTAGAAATACTTCACTTTTGAATAGCTACAGAGGAAAATCCTTGAAGAGTGTAGTCAAAGAGGGATTGAATAATGTTAGAAAAATTATCCTCCCAGAGTGTGCCAAAAATTAAGTGACAGCTGTTGTGTTTGATGACACAAATTGTTAACTAAACTTTTACCTTACCCTATTCTCCATAACTATATTTTATCATGTTGTGAAATTTTCCTTATTTGACAATCATATAGCTTGTGATTTCATTTTAAAGTGATTTGTTTTAGAAAGATGTTTGAGGGCACAAGGAAACACTCTCAATCTCTACATTTCTCTCTAAAAAGAGAAATGCTTCCATTTAGAATATACTAAAATCAATAGAAATTGTTTCTGAAAGGCTTGTGCCTACATCACAGAGTATATTTTTTTCTTTGATAGTAGTGAGTGAAGAGTGAGCTACAAGAATAGAAAGTTTGAGGGAAGTGTTACAAAGTAGATAGAATTTAGGAACTTCTCAAGTGGTCATAGGTAAAGAACTTGATTGATTGAGGGTATGAGAGAGAATGACAACCATAAGGAATAAAGGGGGCATGAGTAGACCTTGGGAAGAAATTTTGTTGAACTAGAGTCATACTTTTTTATGTATAGCAGTATAACTTCAGAAAGTCATAGAAACATTGAGGCTTATGTCTTATGATAACTGCAAATAAGACTGAGAAGTGTGTTCTTAGACTATTGGAGTATTATAGAAGGAACTGGGTGTATAGCTTGGACAGATGGTACACATGGACAATTAACTGGCCCCAAAATTTAACAAGAAGAAGACAGTGATTAGGATTATCTTTGGGAAACTTTATAGTACTTTAGTGACCCTAAAACAAACTTTTCCCTGAAACAAAAGTCCACCTTTTTTTTAAAAATTAAAATATTCTTCTGGTGGTGGTTTATGAATCCAAATCATGCAATATAAAATTTTTCAAAGAATTAAAATTTAGGGTTAAACAAAGAGCAATACTGGCATGCATATACTGCTATATATTACTAACTAAAACTTATTAAAGAGAAGTGGTATTAAGAAGGCATTCAAAAAGACTGCAAAAGAAGGTGGGTCAATTAAGTGGTAAGAATAGAAGCATAACTGATACACAACCCTCATATACCACTGGTATTCCAGCAATGCCAAGAGAATTAGAGAAAAGCCCCTAGCAATTTTGATAGACCCACTCAGAAGGGTTTATGAGAAGATACATATGAGTCACAAAGGATAGACCAACACAAAGACTTAACATTCTTCATTATTGGAAGGGATATTCACATTGATGAAATCACAAATGCATTAAAGTATAGAAACACCTTTAATATGGATAGTATTTTCCAATTTACTAAGTGCTTTCACTTATATTATTTTCCTTAATGCTTGTAAAACTCAGTGGTGACATTTTTCGAACAACAAAATTTGCATTTTTCAACGATGGCTGCAGAATCTCATGAGCAAACCAGGGAATTTACTGTAAACTTACACAAACCAATAAGGAAAAATAAATAATTTAATAACAATGAGATTATTCTAAAGCCAACACACGTGCACACACATATATTTAGCCCAGTTTTGGGGATGCATTTTGGGAGTTAAGTAATAAGAAAAGAATACATTTTCCCTCTCATAAACATACACAAACATACTCTAACTTGAGCTGTAATTGCCACTCAAAGGCAGCATTTACACCAACCTGTGTTTAACCCAAGTATCAGACTCATTGGCTCTCTCTGTGTAATTCTCAGGCACAAAGCCCCTGCAGCCTGTTCGGTGGGAGATCCCAATCACCCAGCCTTCACTGGCTTCAGCTTGCTGGGTTCGATCAACAAAGATGTAGTCGCCTGCAGTGAGCATCAGCTCATCCATATTTTGAGGTTTATACTGGAAGAGTGCTCTCAGTGTCTGGAAAAGTAGGAAATTCTTTTTAGGACTTGCAAAAGAGTTTGCATTACGGAATAACTGCAACATATGAAAATCAAGACTTCTTTAAAATTCCTATATCCAGAATCAAAACAATGTGGTATATAAACAAGCAGTGTCAAATTCAAAATACAGGCAGCTGTGTGGTACCCTGCCTATAGCCAAGAAGACTTGTTTTCATGAGTTCAAATCCAACCTCAGACACTTATTACCTGTGTAATCCTGGGCAAGTCACTTAATCCTGTTTGCCTCAGTTTCCTCATCTGTAAAATGAGCTGGAGAAGGAAATGGCAATCTGCTACAGTATCTTTGCCAAGAAAATCCCAAAAGGAGTCATGAAGCATTGGACACAGCTAAGAAAATGAGTAAACAAAAGCCAAATTCAAATGGAAATGGAGGCCACTAAACTGCACATAAGGATCTCCCTAGGCCACATTTTGACCTAGTTTTAAAACGTAGTATTGTCTATGTTTCATTGTATTTTTATTTTACTAAATATTTCCCAATTACATTTAATGTAGTTTGCGCCCTACTCCAGAGTGTTGTGTGCTGCGTGTTTGCATAAATGATCGTGTGGGGGAAAAAAAGCAACAAAACAAAACAAAAAATACATGTAATAAAAAGAGATCAGAAGGGGCCATGAAAACAAACAGGAAGTTTTTGTTATTATTTTGCTTAAGTTAATATGTACTTTATAAAGTAGTTTAAAATAATCCAAAGTTTGTAGTTTTACATATGATTTCAATTTTTAAAATGTTTATTGGATGTTTATTTTTATTAATTATTAGTTACTAAGTATAGAATAAAAATGTTACCCCTCAAGTACATAATGAAGTGCTGCTATGAATTCCTATACACTATGATATAGCTTGTCATTTCAAAATCTGGATAAGATTTAAACAAAAGTCTTGCTTGGGCTATCAAAAAATCTAACAAAATGTTCTTTCCATAGCTGATGAATCGTAACTGTAATGGGAGTTCCAAAATAAATGTTGGTAACCACATTTTGACAGTTACCTCCCTCTAACATGAAATGTCTAGAAATATTACTAGATTTTCAGACATCTTTCAGCTATTGGCAACTACTTGACATGGAGAATAATAAATTATTAAGATACACAGAATATAATAACAAATAAGATTTATATTGTACTTTAAAATTTCCAGAGTACTTTACGGATATGATCTCTTTCTATCCTCACAGCAATCTCATACTTAGATCTGTGGTATTACTGATAAAGGGAATCAACTCCTGGTAAGGAGACTTCTTCTACTAATATAGATTGGCCACCTCTCTGCAATTTATGGTAGATGCAAAATTGGCCTCAGAATCAAGAAGACCTGGTCTGAAACAAACCATCTCTATGATGCCAGTCAAGTCACTTAACCTCTTAATGCTCTTTGCCTATGTGACATTTTTGAGATAGTATAATTTCAATCATCTCCCCCAAATTCTCTAAGACTAAAAGCATTATTAATCTCCATTTCACAGGTGAGGAAACTGAGGCCCAGAGAGGTTAAATTATTTGTAATTTGTTAAATTATTTGTAAGTGTAGTATGAGAAGTAGATGTGAACCCAAGTCTTCCTGACTTTCCACTATGCCAGGCTGTATATCAGTGGTGTCAAACTCAAATAGAAATAGGGGCCACTAAACCATACATAAGGATTCCTGAAGACTGCAAAAAACAAACAAACAAACAAACACAAATTAACATTACCTCTGTTTTATTGCATTTTTATTTATTTCATTAAATATTTCCCAATTACATTTTAATCTGATTCAGGTGGCTCATTTGACACCTCTGCTGTACATGTGATTTAGACAAATTTCATTCATTTCCCAATTCTTATGTAAGCTAGTGCCATTTCCCCTTCTCCCAAATTATTACTTGCTCTAGGGCCCATGGTGTTTGCAACATAAAGAAAGATGATGGCACACTGATGACAATTATATTCTTTTAAAAGGAAAACCTCAGAAGCAGGACTGATCAAAGCAGGAATTAGGTAACACATTAGGATGAAGGTGACATGGTAAGATTTGAATGTTAGTTTTGGAACAGAGGAGGTTATGAGAAAAGATAAGAACAGTGACCAATCTGGACATGAGTATGTGAGATTGTATACTCCTGTTTGTTCATGAGATTTAGACTCTTCTTTCCATGACATTCAGAAACATGGACTTGTTTATTTGCTATTAGGGGAAGTCAAAGTATCCAAGCTAGTGACAACTGATTCTGGGAATTGGTACTGTGGATTATGAGGCCATAGTCTGAGATAGCCTTCTTAGAGCCATTTAGTGCTTGATGGCAGAGAAAACTGCAGTGGTTGGTCTGGGAGCTCTTATCCCACTGAGGAGCCTTGGATCTCAGGCACACCACCCTCCCTCCCTTCCTTCCTTGACCTTGTGTAGCTAGTGTAGGACTCTTCCCCAGATACCTTAAGGAAGGTAAGTGGGAGGAGGTTTGGAGACTGTTCCATTCTTATGGAGACAGTTCATTTGTGGTTTTACCAGGTTCAATAGACCACACAGCCACAGAAAATTTGATCTCCTGTGTAATATCTGTATTGAGTGTCTGTAGCACATGTTGAGTGCCTGGTAAAACATCGGACTTTCCTTCAAAGAGACTCATGATGCCTTGTTAGGGAAGTGCATCAGAGAGATTGTGGAACATGCACAGACATTCTATAACAGTCCATGGGAGGCTTTTTGACTGAAGTTGCATTCGAAAGACTTTAGTCACCTTCTGTCGTTTTTTGCCTCATTGTCTTTAGCTGCATTCTTTTTTTTTAGGGGGGGGCATTGAGGGCAATTGGAGTTAAGTGACTTGCCCAGGGTCACACAGCTAGTGAGTGTTATGTGTCTGAAGCTGGATTTGAACTCAGGTACTCCTGACTCCAGGGCCGATGTTCTATCCACTGCGTCTCTTAGCTGCTCCTTTAGCTGCGTTCTTGGTAGATCATCGTGGATCCTACATTCATGATGTCCAGGGAGAGACTGTACTGTTAAGAGGGAGTCCTTAGAGCTTTCTCTTCTTCTGAGGTCCTGTGAACATGTGAAAGAGCCTTGATTCTTGGCCTCTGCATTTATTTTTGTTTTTTTCTCATTTTAGGTGAAGATTACATTTTGAGGTTAGATGTGGTCAGGAAGAGATTGAGTCAAGGCCTAGTTGCGCAACCAGTGCAGCATTGATACCACCAGTACCAAGGAGTGACCTTTGGAGAATGGCCTTCAGTATGCAGACCAGGGTAGCTAAAACAAGGACTGATCCAGTGATCAGGCCACATCTGGACATGAACTTGCTGATACCAATGGCACACAGGAACTGAGCTGAACGGGTCCCTGAGGAGTTGTGGGGAAATGTTTGTATGTTTATCCTTTCTATATCTTTGAAGTGAATATCTTTTTATTTTATTTTTTTTAATGTTTTATTTATTTATTTAAATTTTTTTTGTGAATATCTTTTTAGCAGCTAATTGATATTAATTAGTTAAATGGAACTAGGGCAGCAAAATGGGGGAGGGCATAGCTGTGGAGATTCAAGCCAATGAAATTAGAGAACCTCCAACCCCTCAGGTTACTCTAGAGCACTGAGGGGGAGATGTAGCCTGAGACTGAGAGAAGGAAACAGTGTACCTGATAAATATCAATATCAACATAGAGGGCCAAGACTGAGGTAAGAAATTTCTATATGTTAGGAATGGTGGTTCTAGAGTTATATATTGTTCTGTTAAATAAAAATTGGAGGAAATGTGTTGCATCATATCATAGATTTATTTAGAACCCAGCTCAGTGAGTTTCATTCCTGCTGAGTCTTTTTGATTCCCACAGCTTAACAGCATTTGTATTATGTAGCATGCTTTCCTTCTAAATCAGTTGGCATATGGCAAAAAGGTGCTAAAGTCTGTACTGTGCATGCAGAGGCCTCAGTGAAAATTTATTGCAGGGTGGGATTTAATCAGCTACACTGTTAGAATTATTAGCTTTATTTATTTATCCTTTTAATCTAGAGGCACTATAAAATAGTATCAGGTTGACATGATAATTTGCTATTCTGCTTTATGGAATTTATACTAAATAAAAATTAAGAGTATAATCACAATAGTTCATGGTACCCATTTAGGAAAATTCCTAATATTTAGACAGAGGAGTGGCTCCCTTACCTAATTTGAATTTAATGATTATCTCTAGCTAACCTCTGGCCTCTTGATGATTGAGGCAAAAATTCAGATTACCCAAATTTCTAGTATCAAGAAAGAAATAAAGTTTGTCACAATGTTTATTAATGGGCAAGGAGGGCAAGTTGAGGGAAGAATAAATCATTTCTTAGAACTCCCTCATTCCTTGAAGATGTGGATACAACCAATAGCTTCAATCCAAGTCTTCTACTCCAAAATTCTGTATAGGTTAATGGCCCTCCTCAATCTCTTTCTTCTCTGCCATAGTTGAGGAAATTTTTTCTTTTCCTTTTGCCTGTTGCCTCTGTGCTACCAATTCCTTTTGGGTCAGCTGTTTTTGAGGTCTCCCTTATTCTATTCAGTCTGTCACAGATTTTATAGCTCTTTAAAAACTTTGTGCCATGACTCCATTTTGCCTTCTGGCTCACAGATCATGATTGTTCTCAAGATGCCAATCAGTACTCAAACCTTTAGCATATAACATTGCATTTTATAATGGTTTTTTTTTTTTTGATCGAACAGAAATCTTTCTCTTTTTGGTTCAACCACCTCAGGACACACATAAATATGATGTGAGGTCCCAGCACCTTTAATACACAAGAAACAAAATAGTTTTCATTGCATTTAGATGAAGAAAATGTAATCTTTCACTTGAAAGAATCAACTTGAAGGATCTTGATACAAGTGTAAGTACTGATCCTTTAAAATGTGAGCAGTTTAGTTGTTGACAAGAGAAGAAAAAAATACTTTTCCATAAAAAAAAAGGAACCAACTTGAGAAGAATGTCAGGTTTTTCTAGGCTATAAACAGTATGGCAGCTGAAAGGGGTCAGAAAAAAAACTTTTGTTTAATAAAAATTGCTAAAATCCATGAATAAAGAAATAATTTCAAGAAAAGATGGAAGAAATTTGTTTGCCAAAAGAGGCATGAAATGGACTTTTGAGTAAGTAAAAAGGCTTACTTTATACTTACTTTTTTTTTTTTAGGCAGTTGGGGTTAAGTGACTTGCCCAGAGTCACACAGCTAGTGTCAAGTGGTTGGTCTGGGGACAGATTTGAACTCAGGTCCTCCTGACTTTAGGGCTGGTGCTCTATCAACTGTGCCACCTTGCTGCCCCTTATTCCTGACATCCTTGTAAAGAATGCAAGCTTATATCCTTTAGTATGTAAACAATTTGCTAGCTGAAAGGTGGTAGAAAATGAATTTTTATGTACTAAAAACTTCTAAAATGCAAATGTGAAGAAATAAAATGCTTAGAGACATCAAATATTAAAAAGATTGTTTTGAGAACTGAGAAATAGGTGGAACTGCACAGCATTGCGTTCCTACAGTTCATTTTTGTGCAATATTTTTAAGACTTAACGGGTTAAAACTCACAAAAATGTCAGATCTGGTAGTTGAAGACCATAAGATGATTAAATGAGGATTGTTGCTTTTATAACTAACAGAAAAGGGTAGTTAGTGATTTTTTTTAACCTCATAAGGGAAAGATGAGTTACTGAGTAGTAGGAGGTACTGATTTGAGCCTTTGAAGATGGTGAAGAACCTAGCTGGAGTGACCAAGAATGGGCAGAAGAGAACTAAGCAAGGCAGTGAAGGCTGAATAGGAAGGGAGAAGCCGGTTTCTAGCAGAACTGTGAAGAAAATGGCAGCAGGAAGATCAGATGACACAAAGGCTTCAGATGCTCCTTCCCGATTGACTGGAGAAAACTTGATTCTTATTAGAAAACTGATGAATTACCTTTCAATGGCATCTACGGTGTGATAGAGGTGAAGTCTCCCACAAATGTCTGTTGCTTTCTACTGCCTAACTTTCCTGGTTAAATAGAGAAAAATCAGAAATGGCAAAGACGAGCTTTGCAGCATATTTACTGTTGAATAGGCTAACTGCCAGATGACTAGAAGAAGTAGAATCCAGGGGAGTAAAGACCTGACTGGGCTTGTTTATGTTGCCTTTGTAATGAGGGACTGGTGCGTGCATAGACTGCATCAATAAATTCAACTAGTACAAATTTCCCACATGGCACAGCCATGATGACATAATTGAAGTGCTCTGGATTTGCCTAGTAAGAGAATTTTGAAGACCAGGACAACAGTTCTTGGAGAAGCAGCTTTATGTGGTATTCCCAAATGAACCTATGAGAATAAAGCCTGCATGCAGTGTAGAGTTGTGAGTTAGTCTGAGCATGTGATTTTCTTGACTTGTGTTCACATTTCTTTAAATATGTCCTCTCTCCCCCTAGACAATGAATGCATGGTGGGAGGATAGGAATCAAGTTTCTATTCGTAAATCTGGCCTCAGATACTTACTAGCTGTGTGACTTTGGGTAAGTAATTTAACTTCTGTTTGCCTCACTTACCTCATCTGTAAAATGGAGACATTAATAGCACTTACTCCCAGGATTTTTGTGAGTGTGAAATGAAATAATATTTCTAAAATCACTTAGCATAGCACCTGGCACAAATTAGGTGCCATGTAAATGTTAACTATTATTATATAGTTAATTATTCCTTCATTCCTTATATTAAGTATCTTTGTACTGATTATTAATAATTTTGTTTTATTGTTAAGTAAATGGTTATGTTTAAGATCTAATGGTATCATCATTGTGAGTAGTTGATTTTGTGTAAATGGAAACATGTAAGACCTATTATAATGGGGGCTCAAATAGAAATGAATCAGGAGAGTATATTCCCCTAGTATTTTCAAGTGTTATAATAATTTATAGAAGGAATATATTTCACCTAGCATCCTGAGAGATTTTTGAGTACAGCCATGGTGGTGGTCCTTCTCTGGGAACTGATACTTGCCAATGAAATGACACACTGAGGGGAGTGAGCTAGCCCAGAAAGTGAGTGGCTGGTCCATGCCCTAATCAGGGGTCTATGGTATGAGAATTCACATCAGGAGCAACATGTACATATCGATATAAGAATTCTCTTAAGCAATATGATACCCTTCCCTCTTCTCTACTCCTTCCCAATAAATTAAAGATAAAGATAAAGTCTTTCCATAAACATTGAAGCCTCGTGTAGAAGAGATGTATATCTTACCTGGTAATGCACAAAGCGCATATCTCTGGAATACAGAGCTGCAGTCCATTGACAACTTTGTATTTGGTCGATGGATTTTGCTAGCTGTTCCAGAGTCTTTTGATGATGAGGGTAAAATTTATGAGCAAGGGTAAGATGGAGTTGTTTGGTACATGGCTTTATAATGCAATCTATAAAAAATTTAAATAACATAAAGTTATTTTAGAGGTGTCCTATATTTGAAAAGTAATAAGGCATGATATCGCATATTGTAGCATGGCACTGTCATTTAATTCTTAAACTGCTATGTCACTTATTGTGTTTGTCAGTTCAACTGTAAGCTTCTTGAGGGCAAGAATTCTGTCTTACACTTATTTGCATCCCTTGCAGTGTACATTGCATTGCACATAGAATCATAGACTAATAGAATACTGGGGTGGAAAGGGTATTAGAGATTATCCAGTCAAAGGCCTTCATTTTATAGGTGTTTTAGGAGAGACCTAATTCAGTCCAGTACAATAATTTACTCTGGGGACTGGAAACAAATGAAATGCTCTTGAATACATTTAATAAAAATATATTTAATATAAAATATTTAATAACAATAAATTTATATATCATTAAAGATTAAAAGGATATAATTTCTATTTACTAATTCAAATGTAGGCTGTTCTCCTATATCTATACATTTGGGCCAGATTTTTTAATGCCTTATTTAGCAAAAAAGCAACACCAGTGTTTCAAATCCTAGCCTCCCAAACCAGACATATCCTAAGGATATCCTCCTTGTCACCTTAAAGAAAAATTATCTTAATCTACATATAAAGAGGGGCCATATGGTGCTACTTAGTGGCAACATCCCTTTTTCAGTTACTTTCAGTTTTGATGTATTTTGTTTTTATATTGCACACATTTACAGATTACTTTCACTTCGTGAGAAGTTTCTTGTAACAGTGAAGTAAAACAAATATTAAAGTAACTTCATCTGAAACATTTTATATCTGTAGAACCCCCACCTATTTTAAAATTAACAAAAATCTATTTTCTTTCTCATCTGCCACTCACTGAAAAAAAAAATTCTTACAACAAATATGCATAATCTAGCAAAGCCAATTCCACCCCATACATCTCATTCTTCACCTTAAATTCATTACCTCTCTGTAATGGATAGCATGTTTCATCATTCATCCTCTGGAAGCATGAATGGTGAGTGTTTGTATTGATCACAGTTCTTACAGGTTATAAAGTTGTTTGCTTTTACAATAAAAAGCATAGCAGTAATTATTATTTTAGACAAGGCAACAAGAAAAATGGACTTAATTTAAAGAGCCAAAGGGAGAAATTACATTTTGCTGAAAGGTAACATAGACAATAAATTGATTTCAGTTCTTAATATGTATGTTCACAGTGGCACAGTTTGTAAATACTTAATGAAAAAATTAAATGAATTACAAGGAGAAATAGATAATAAAACTGTAATAATGATGAACTTTAATTTACCCCATTGATCCTAGATAAATCTAACAACAAAAAACAACAAAGAAATTAAATCCCTGTATAGAATTTTAGAAAAATTAAATATGATAGGTCTCTGGAGATAACTGAATGGAAATAGAGAAAAAGATCATGGGAAGATGGTAGCATGTTAGAGGATCCCAGATCACTTGCAAACACCCTAGTGAAGTCTAAAAATGAACCATTTAAAAATGAATAAGGAGACACATCTGTAGACTCTTCTATCCAGACCTGCAATGCACAGAAACATGGCTAGAATTCTGCATGAACTTTGAAGTATCAATCCCAAATAGGTAGAAAGAATAACTCAAAGCCACTTCGTGACAACTAGAGAGAAACTACCAGAAGAGGCCAACGGTGAGGGAGGGGCTCCAGGCAGCTATCAATTTAAGGGTTGCTCAGAGCCTCATGTCAAGACATGAGACCCATAGCAAATGGGAGAAAGGCCCTATGGAGCCTAGTAAAGGGGACAATTCTGAGCTCCACAGAAATAGGAAAGAATCCTTGGATTAAGCCCTGTTTGGATATGACCAAGAATCCCTGTAGCAGCAAGAGAAAAAGGCCTCAAAGGGCAGCTAGATGGTACAGTGGATAGAGCACCGGCCCTGGAGTCAGGAGGACCTGAGTTCAAATCTGACTTCTGACACATAACACTCACTGCCTAGTGACTCTGGGCAAGTCACTTAACCTCCATTGCCTCACCAAAAAGAAAAGAAAAAGGCCTCAGAAGGAGGTCTGTTTAGACTCCTGGCCTCAGCCCAATTTAGCATTTAAACAACCTGGGCATGAATCACAGCATGAGACAACGTTAAACAATTCCTAGAGAAGAGAGTCCTGGTCATGGCCACTACACTGAGAATCAGGCAGGGCCTACCGTTATACTTTGAGAGTGCAGGGTGGAGCTTGATTAAAGCATAGACTGCCCCTTTCTTTCCTCTCCCCATAAACCTAGACAATGAAGCTACTGAATTGAATAAACCAAGGTAAATACTGAATATGGTGGAGAAATTTCTTGAACCAATGCCTGTCAGGTATACTCTGAGAAAGAGAGCAATCCTATAACAAGTCCAAGTAAAGCAAGAAGTGATCATGGGCCAGAGACAATGTAGTGGAAAGGAAGCAGAAAATACAACAAATACCATCTGTGCAGCTCTGATTCTGGGAGTGGAATGAGATTTCAGATCTAGCTCTCAGATCATTCTGAAACCTGAAGTGGAGTAATCAGGACAAGGAGTTCAGAAGAAGATTGAATCTAAAATTTTGTCACTGAATCTGCAGAGCCTTTCAGACAGCTTATGGTAATTGGGTCCAGCAGCATACTACTGGGGCTTCAACGAGGGACAAGTCAATCATTATGTTGCTCAGACCTAAACCTAAGCTAAGAGCTTGCAAAGCTGAGATCAGGAAGGTAATGAATTCTCCCTGGATCCAACCACTTTGGGCACACTGGAAGCTTTCATGTCCCCAGCTTAAGCTTTTCCTGAAATCCCTGAAAAACCTCAAAAGCAGTAGGACCTAAGAGAATACAAAACAGGACCAAAAAAAGGACCAGATATTCTCTTCAGAAGTGGCTATAGCATAAAGTCCAAAGTCCAAAATTAAATTTGGCAGCATGAGTAGAAAAAAAAGAATTCCACAATTAAAAGTTATAATATTGATAGAGACACCCAAGATACAAACCCAGAAAAAGAGAACTCTAAAATATCTATAAGTAAAACTTCAAAGGAAAATAGTTTGTATGCAAGTTCAATCATAATTCCTTGAAGAAATGAAGTAAATCTAAAAATACATAGAATGATATTATAAATTAAATGAAAAATTAGAGGAAAGTATAAAAAATTGAGAATTATGAAGGAAAGACTTGAAAATAAAATTAACAGTTTAGCACAAGAAGTATAAAATTTTACCCAAGCAACAAATTCCTTGAAAAATAGAATAGATCAAATAGATGCTAATAATCCCATGAAAACAAGAAATGTTAAAAACAAAGTCTAAATACCAAAAAAGTAGAAGAAAATGTAAGATATTTCATATAAAAGAACTGACTTGCAAACTAGGTCAAAGAGAGATTATTTAGAAATCAGTGGTCTAACCGAAAGCCACAACCAAAGGAAGAACCTAGATATATTTTTAAAAAAATCATGATAGAAAACTACGTGGCTTTCTCAGAACAAAAAGACAAAGTCAAAATACAAAAAAAAAAAGTTACAATAAAACTATGTGATTCTGGGGACTTCAATATACCCATTTTGGATAAATCTAAATAAAATATAAATGATAAAGAAGTTTAGGTCCTCAATAGAAGTTTGACATGATAGACTACTGATGATTATTGAGTGGGAATTGAAAGGAGTATACGTATTCTTAACCGTTCATGCAAATTTATAAAAATTGACCACATATTTGTGAAGATTATCCTGCTGATGACCCTCCGTAACAGAAGTCACCCTATGTATAACCACTGATTGATCTGCCTATGTACCCAGAATTTTTAATCTATCCAATATTGGAATAGTCAGTATTATTTCACCAAATACTGCAGGGTTCTTCTAATTATAATCAGTTTAGCAAACTTTATTTAATCCATGTATACAAGGTTAATAAACATCCATTTTAGTAAATTTCATCTAATTACAGTTATCAAACTTTCCTAATCATAATACCTTTGTAATGGACAAGGAAGGTCTCAGTCTGGGCCACCAAATGACTCCCCTTCTTAACCTCTTAAGATTCTCCTCCCACTAAGTCCCTGTGAATCTTCCCAGCAACAAGAATCAAATAAAAAGAAAGGAACCTAGAGCTCTGTGTTCTCAGTCTGGGTAAGCGTCCCACTCCATTTCTGTGTTACCACCTCATGCTTGCTACTGGGATTGAATGGCTGGGGAATCATACAATTGAATGCTTGTGAGTAATATGTTGACTGACTTGTGATTCTTTGAACACTTGTGTTTCTTCTCAGTACCTCACCCATGATCTCCCACCAATATCATGGCATACAAATCTCCCAAACAAATGCAGAAAGGAGAAGTATTAAACAAATCTTTTACAGACCACAATGCAGTAACAATTATATTCAATAAAGGGTCATAGAATAAATGATTCAAAATTAGAGACTAAATAACTTAATCCTAAAGAGTGTATGGGTCAAAAAAATTATACAAATAATGGATAATTTCTTTAAAGATGACAATAGTGAGAAAATGTTAACAACAGTTTGGGGATATAGCCAAAGCAATTCATAGGGAATATTTTATTTCTCTAAATATGCTCATCAACAAAAGAGAAAAAGAACTGATTAATGAATTGGGATTCAACTAAAAAATACCTAGAAAATCAACAAATTTAAAACTCTCAATTAAGTATCAAAAAAGAAATTCTGAAAAATAATTAACAAAATTGAAAAAAAACCTTATTGAATTAATACAACTAGGAGGTGATTTTTAAAAACAAAAACCAATAAAAGAGAGAAACTATTAGCCTAATTTGGTTAAAAAGAGAACAACTCAATGATGAGCTGCTTAAAATGAAAAAGAAAGTGAATACACAAGAAATAAAGAAGACATAATGGCAATTATTAGAAAATAATGAAATTCAGGAATATTCACAGAATTTATAAAATACTCATATTAACACTATAAGAAAGAAGACTTTCATAACCCTATTTCAGAAAAAGAAATTAAACAAGCTATCCATGAGCTTTCAAAGTGAAAAAAGAAAGTGGGACCAGATGAATTTACAAGTGAGGCATAGCAAACATTCAAAGAATAATTAATTCCAGTATTACATTTGTTTAAAAAATAAGAAGAGACATGATACTACCAAGTTTCTCCTCTGATGTAAACAGTGAGAGTCAAAACACAGAAAGAAAACCATAAACTCTAATTAACATTAAAAGAAAAGTAGTAAACAAAATATTAGCAAAATATAACAAAGATTTTACACTGTGACCAGGAATTCAGAGTTGGTTCAATATTAGGAAAAATATCAAAACGATTATATTAATAAAAAATAAAAATATGACTATATTGATTGATGCAGAAAAAGCTTTTGACAAGATAAACCACCAATTTCTGTTTTTAAAAATACATATTATAAAACCTAAGAACAAATAAAGCCTTCCTTAAAATGATTAGTATCTATTGTCAAAGAAAATATTAATATTTAATTTAATTTAACTTAATGTTAATCTAATATTCATGTATTTCTATGTATTCCATGTATTCCAAATTGGTGTAGTTCCCCCGTGCCCTACAACAAGACTCTCTGTTCCAAGATTATTTCAGGCAACCTTTATGGGTATCTTGAAAAGGGAAAGATCCCAATATGTAGACATGAAATTGGGGTTAAAGTTACAGAATTGTTGGCCATCATCCTATTCCTTCTTCCTCCACTCCCCTCATTCCCAGAGTAAATAAAGTGTTTTCCTTCCTTTCATAAAAGTCAATATCCTTTCACAATGGAAAAGGGTGGGTCGAGGGGTCAGTTTGCTCCAGGTGGGTGGGGAGGCTATGAAGTAAATAAGAAAAGACTCTTTGTTAAAGGTTAGGGTGACACTCAATCCAATTCTTTCAGAAAAAAAACTTTTTTTGTCTGTAACTTATTCCTTATCTTTCTAAGGTGCTTTTCCCCTTGGAGTCTGGAAAGGGCTTTGAAGAGAAATATTTCTTAATATTTTCAATTTTACTAAAAAGGAGATTTTAAGTTGCTATTACAGTATTTAAAACAAAGAACAAACATAATATGTAATGAGAATTAATTAAAAACTTTTCTAATCAGCTAAGTGGTAAATCAGGGATATGCAGTATCACAATTACTATTTGATATAGTATTAAAATTCCAGCTACAGTAATGAGAAGAAAAAGTAATTGATGGGATTATCTTAGCACCATGGCATATGGGAAGGTTACCAAGCTTTATTTTATTTTTTATTTTTAGTTTCCTTAAGTAAAGCTTTCTTGCTGTTTTATAGAAATGGTGTAAATTTGGGATAGAAATGAGATTTAATGATTAGTTGCCAAAAGATCATCCAGAACAATGTCAGGTGTGACAATCTTGGCAAGATTCTCATTGCACCATGATGCCAAAGTACAGGTCCTAAGCACAGATAAAAAGATAGGAAAATTGTCACTTTTTGGCATGTGACATGATGATAAAAATGTTATTGAGATCACTTCAGCAAAGTTGCAGGATATGAAATAAACCCATATAAATCATTAGCATTTATGTATATCTCCAATAAAAGCTGGCATGAACAGAGAAAGAAATTTCATTTAAAATAACTACAGAATGTGTAAAATACTTGGGCAGTGTACCTTAAGACACACATATGGAAGGTAAGAATACAACTAAAGAACACTCCTTATGCAAATAAAGATGGACCTAAATAATTGGAGTAATTTTAGTTGTTCATTAGAAGGTCAAATCAATATAATAAAAATGACAATGTTACCTAAATTATTTTACTTATTCAATGGAATGCCAATTATTATTTTAAGAAACTAGAATGCCACATACCAAAGTATTATTTTATAGAACTTGAAAATAGTTTACCTGTCAGATCTATGGCAAAGGGAAGAATTTATGACCAAATAAGAGATAAAGAACATTGTGAAATGCAAAATGGATAATTTTGATTACATTAAATTGAGGAGCTTTTGCACAGACAGAGCCAATGTATCCAAGACTGGAAGGAAAGCAGAAAGCTGGGAAACAATTTTTACAGCCAGTGTCTCTGATAAAGGCCTCATTTCTAAAATGTATCGAGAACTGAGTCAAATTTATAAGAATTAAAGTCATTCCCCAATTGATAAATGGTCAGGGGATATGAACAGCCAGTTTTCAGATGAAGAAATTAGGCTATTTATGTTCATGTGAAAAAATGCTCTAGATCGCTACTGACTAGAGAAGTGCAGGTTGAAACAACTCTGAGGTACTGCCTCACACCTATGAGATTGCTTAATGTGACAGAAGGGGAGAGTGGTGGACGTTGGACAGGATGTGGGAAAATTGGAATGCTGGTGCATTGTTGGTGGAGTTGAGGGCTGGTCTGGCCATTCTGGAGAATAATTTGAAGCTGTGTCCAAGGGGTTATGGGGCTGTGCATGCCCTTTGATCCAGCAGTACCACTGCTGCATTTGTATCCCAAAGAAATCATAAAGAGTAGAAAAGAACCCACATGTACAAAGATATTTAATGGCAGCTCTTTTTGTGATGGCAAGGAACTGGAGGGTGAGGGAATGACCATTGGTTGGGGAATGGCTGAGCAAGTTGTGGTGTGTGAATGTGGTAGAGTATTGTTGTGCTGTAAGAAATGACGAACAGGCAGATTTTGGAAAAACCTGGAAAGACTTACATGTACTGATGCTGAATGAAGTGAGCAGAACCAGGAGGGCATTGTACAAAGTGGAAGCAATATAATGTGATGAATGACTATGATAGACTTGGCTCTTCCCAGCAATGGCAGACAATTTCAAAAGACTCATGATAGAAAGTGCTATCCACATCCAGAGAAAAACTATGGAATCTAAATGCAGATCAAAGCATACTATTTTCACTTAAAATTTTTTTTTCTTTTTAAGGGTTTCTCCCATTTGTTCTGATTCTTCTTTCATAACATGACTGATGTGGAAATGTGTTTAACATGGTTGTACATGTATAGCCTATATTGGGTTGCTTGCCCTCTTGGGAGCGGGGAGGGAAGGAAGGGAGAGAAGGAGAAAAAATTTAGAACTCAAAATCTTATAAAAGGGAATGTTGAAAACTAAAAAAAAGATGTAATTTCTTGGAAAAAAATAAAGGTTGAGGATAAAAAAAAAATAAAAAAACAAACAAACAAACCAGTGACTACATTGTTATCACACTTAGGAAAGAGACAAGACCAGTATAATCATTTGCTCTGCATAGAAAGTCATAGAAGATCATGGTGAAATTTGGTTGCCTGGAGAAGTTTATCAGTATTATATGCCAGTTTCTTGATGGCATGCTCACACAGGCTCTGTATTAAGGACAATACTCTCATGCTTTCCCAGCCATCAATGGAATAAATCAGGGCTATGTGCTTGCTCCCATGCTTTTTGACATGATGTTTTCTGCAACATTGTCAGATGCTTTCAGTGAGAATGGAAATGGAATCAATGTCAGCTATGGCACTGATGGTAAACTATTTAACTTGAAAAGGCTACAAGCCAAGACCAAAGTGAAGGAAGGGTTGGTGCATGACTTTTTGTTTGCAGATGATTGTGCACTCAATGCAGTCTCTGAAGTGGAGGATAGATCAATCCTCTGCTGCTTGTGCTAATTTTGGCCTGATAATCAACACCAAGAAAACAGAGGTCATTTACCAGCCAACACCATGCAATCCATGATGAAACAATTGGTCAAAATTAAATGGAGAGATTTTGAATGTGTTCACTATACTTTCTAGAGATATGCACATAGATGATGAGGTTGATGCATGCATTGCCAGAGCTAGCTCAGAGTTTGGGGAACTCCAAAAGAAAGTGTGAGAGAAAAAAGGCCTTAGATTGCCTACCAAAGTAAAGGTCTACAGAGATGTTGTGCTGACTTCATTGTTGTATGTCTGTGAAACCCCAACAGTCTATCAGTGCTATGCCATATAATCAAATCATTTCCATTTGAATTGTCTTAGGAAGATTCTGAAGATCACCTAGCAATATAATGTAGTGGACACTGAAGCCCTCTCTTGAGCTGAATTGCCAAGCATTCAAATTCAGCCCCAGAGAATGCAACTCTGATGGGTTGGCCATGTAGACCAAATGACAAATGCATGCTTACCTGAAAGAGTATTTTATGGAGAACCACACAAGGCAAGAAATCATAGTGGTAGGAAGAAATAGCATAAGCTCACTCTTAAGGTCTCTCTGAAGAACTTTAATATTGATTGTGAGACATTAGAGACACTGGCATAAGACTGCCCAGTGTGGCATGCCCTCATCAAAGAAGGTTCTGTATTCCATGAGCAAAGCAGAATTGCAGTAGCACAAAGGAAATATGAGCTGTGCAAATTCAGAGATATCTCCATCCCAAATGTTGTAATGGACTAGCTACTTGTGCCCAACCTGTGGTAGAGCCTTTTGAACTTTCACTGGACTGATGAACCACAGATGAACACACTCTGCCTTGATCCTGATGTTGTGATGTCATTGGTCTTCTTCAAAAACAAAGGACAAACAACATTTGGTGACAACTTTCTAAACCTGTGGAAGGATGATAAGGTCTATGTGCCACCAAGCTAATTCACTCTAAATTAGGTCAGGATCAAGAGACTCACAAGGGAATGTGAGAGGGGAACATACATCAGGATTAGGGGTGTGTGTGAAGTCTAAGACCACACCTATTATTACTATTCTTTTTAGATTTAAGAGCTCTAATGTTCTAAGTTATAGTTTAAACATGCTTTTTTGTTGAATAATTACCAATTAAATTGAATCCACATTGAAAGCTGCACAAAGTAATTCAGAACTTAACTAGAAATTTTTCTCCATTGCAGTAATTTGGGAGGTATGAACCAAACATACAAGTGATTCTAGATCTGGGATTCCTGTTTAACAGGCTTAGAGAAAATAGAGATCTTTGCCTTTGAATCATAAATGAAAGTCATAGGTCATTGTTTGTAAAGGGGATCATGGACCACTGCTATAGCAAGAATGCAGGCCAGTTCCACTCTATCCTGACTCTTCTAGTGTTACTGTTGTTATTATTCAGTCATGTCTGACTCTTCATGATCCCATTTAGGGCTATCTTGGCAAAGATACTGGAGTGGTGTGCCATTTCCTTCTCCCATTCATTTTAGAGATAAGAAAACTGAGGCAAACAGAATTAAATGACTTGCCCAGGGTCACATAGCTAAGTAAGTGTCTGAAGCCAGATTTGAACCCATGAAGATGAATCTTCCTGATTCAGTTCTATCCACTGTGTCACCTAGCTACCCTCTAGTGTTGCTAAATGCCACTAAAGCCTCTTTGTGACTATTTGAACTTTGGTGTGTGTGTGTGTGTGTGTGTGTGTGAGTTGTTCTAAAATATCTTTTGTTTTTATTATTTTATCGGTAGCTTTTGTTTTTAGTCTTAAAGAATGGAATCTATTTTTTACAAATGCTTATTAGTTCTTCCTCTCACCCCCTGCATAAAACAACAAAAAAAGAAAAAATATGGAACCCTCAAAACAAATATGTATGGCCCCCCAAAAAAACAAATTCCCACATTGGTTATCTCCAAAAAGGTCTGGATAGTCTATGAGGAGCTTTTTTTTTAATGTCCGCTGAACATGGATGTGGGAATGATTAATAAAAGAGATAAAAAGGTGTTGATTAGTTTCTAGTCATGTGGGCAGTCTCTCTGTCTCTGTCTCTATCTCTCTCTCTCTCTGTCATACACACACACACACACACACACACACACACATTTCTTTTGAGGGGAACAAAATGATGGTAGCAGCAGATGGCAGCAGCAGCTTAGTGGGAGGCAGAGAGAAACAGCATCTGCAGAGACAGAGCAAACAGAAGCTAAAGCAGAAAGAATGGACTCACTACAACACGACCCTGGTCCATCAACCATCTGGGAAATCCTCCACCTCTCAAAAGGCTGGACATCTGTAGAATACTGTACCTCTTCATGTAGGGAGATCGAGAATGATTATACTACTTGATTTTCTCTTGTTTTTTTTGCTTATTATTCTGTTCTAGTTCCATGTTTTGCTATTTTCTTTGTGGTTCCTACTTGGTAGAGAAGACATTGGATGGAGTTTTTACATAATTGAGATTACCCAGAAAACCCTATACTGAACGTGGAAAAGCACAGGGTTTCAGTCCTATTATACAGAAAATGATCATTCACTTTATTATTAGCAACAATTGTTGACCTCTGTATCACAAACACTTAAATATTTTTTAAAATTTCATAACAAACTTGTGTAGTTTAAGGATTTTTCCATATTGTACAAATGAGGAAGCTAAGATTCAGAGAAATTGAGTGACTTGCCTGATGTCACACAGATAAGTTCAAGTGAGTCTTTTGACTTGAAATCCAGTTCTTATTTCATTGCACCATAGTTCCGTCTACCCCTTTATTTCCTATATGAAATCACATTGAGAAGGCTTGACTTCTATTTTTAAAAACATTAAAAATAAAACAATGTGAAACACTGCTCTAAGTAGTTGATGTAGAAGATTGTGCCAGGATAAAATAAGAGGCCAGGCAATGTCTGATCCACTAAACAATCTTGTTTCTATTCAGGAACCTACACAAAAATATAACCTTTGGAAATATGTATTTTCAACTATTCCTGGGCATTTATAGTATGTCTGTCAGTTCTTAAAATACACATGAAAAACCTAAAATTCCAAGTTCGAAGAATACATCACCACTAAATCTGAGAATTGTTCCTTTACATTGGTTCACATTTGTGGAAGGAAGTTATACTTAAATTTTCAGGTATCAGGTTTTATAAGCTAAAGACATTGAAGCTTCTGGTTCGAAAGTGAAATGCTTCTGAACAAATTGTGGAACATAAATGTAATGGAATATGACTGTATGACAAACATGATGAATACAGAGAAGTATAAAATAACTTACATGAATGAATGTAAAGTGAAGTAAGCAGAGCCATGAAAACAACATACACAATATCTATAGCTGTACTGTGCAAGTAGGAAAAAACACGAAAATAGCCCAAAATGAATATTGTAAAATTTTAACGAACAAGGTTGGCCCCAAAGGAGAGGTATGTGAAGACATTTCCACTTAATCCTTTGCAGATGTTGGGGTAGGGAGAGGGCTTCATGGATTTAAGACATCACACATAATGTCAGAGTTTTTAAATGTATTGATCAGTTTTGCTGAAATTTTTCCCTCTTCTTCCTCTTTTGGGAAGCATCACAATAAACTGAAATTAGGACCAGAACTTCACATCTCTGTAACACAAAGTGTTATACCAAGATTTAAAAAAATAATAAAGCATATTCAACTATGTTATTAAAAATATTATTAAATTTGTTTAAAATATTCTTAAATTTTATCTTATTCTTTTGACTTCTATTTTCTATATGCTTATTATGATCCTAATATAGTAGTACAGTAGTACATCTATTTTATACATAATTTATAAACAAACATAAAATCATTGGGATGTATTCAATTAAAAAACTTAGGTATGCAAAAAAATAAAAATAAAAAGACCACTGGTCTAGAAGATCTAATTCAAAAACTACCATTGTGTGACCTTGGAACATCACTTCAGCTCTCTAAGCCTCAGTTTCTTTATATTTAAAATAAAGGATTGGACTGGATGAACTTCTAGCTATGAATCTATGGTCCAATATATCTTCCTTTTACAATACTTCTATCTTCTGGTTTCCACTGTAGCTTACATTGTTCTTGAAAACACTCCAGGTGTAAGAGGAAGATGGGTTATAGAACTTCTTGATTCCCACTGCCACTTTCACAGAATCATACAATTTTAGAATAGAGGGGATGTCAGTGGTCATCTATGCTAAGCCATACACAGATAGAATTCTATCACAACATTCACAAGTGATCATCCAGCTTCTGCTTGAAGTTCTCCAGTGTGGGTCAATCCTTAACTTCCATTCCATTTTTGGATAGTTCTAATTATTAGGAAAACTTTGCTTATGTTAAGCTAAGATTTGTCTCTTTTGGGTTTGATTTTTTAAAATTATTTAGACTTAAAAATTGATGGAGAAAATGTTAATACTATAGGTTAAACTTAAAAGTATCTCATGTGTTTTTGGAGAGTTGATTGTTAAATATTTACCAGTGCACCCTGATTGTTCTCCAGTTTTTCAGGTAGTTAGATGGCACAGTGACTCCACTTGACCTAGAGTCAGGAAGACGAGTTCAAATCCAGCCTCAGACACCTACTAGCTATGTGACCTAAGCAAGTCATTTCACCTCTGTCTTCTTCTATTTCTTCATTTGTAAAATGGGGGTAATAATACTACCTAGGTATAATTACTAGGTAATAATAGTACCCAGGATTTTAGTAAGAATAAAATGAGATAATATTTGTAAAGCATTTTGCAAACTTAAGGTGCTATATAAATGATAGACATTATTAGTTATTATTATTATTATCAATGTGCATCCTAAACTGTGGCAACTAGGACTGAATACAATACTCCACATAAGGAGTAAAATGGAACTGTCACTGCTTTATTCTGAAAATCCTTATTTTTCTTAAAGAAATCCAAGCTCATTTTAGCTTTCTTGGCTGCTTCTTCTAAAAACTGCTGTTCATATCTTTTGACCGTTTATACCCTTTGACCCAGCAATACCTCTACTAGGTCTATATCCCAAAGAGATAAAAAAGGGAAAAGCCTTTCTTAATGTACAAAAATATTTACAGAAGATCCTTTAATGGTGGCAAAGAATTGGAAATTGAAGAATGACCATAAATTGGGGAACAGCTGAACAAATTGTGACGGAATACTTTTGTGCTATAAGAAATGATGATGAGGATAATTTCAGAAAAACCTAAGAAGACTGCATGAACTAATGTAAAGGGAAATGAGTGAGTAGAACCAGGAGAATATTGTACACAGTAATAGCAATATTGTAATGATGGTCAACTGTGAAAGACTTAATTACTCTAATCAATACAATGATCCAAGACATTCCAAAGCACTTGTGATAAAAAATATTATCTACTTCCATGAACTCTGAGTGCAGATTGAAGCATATGTTTAAACTTTCTTTATTTTTCTTGCTTTTGTGTTCTTTGCAACATGGGTAAAATGGAAATATGTTTCTCATGACTTCACGTGTATAATGGGTATCATATTGCTTGCCTTTTCAATGAGAGAGGGAGGATTTTGAGGGAGGGAGAGAATTTGGAAATCAAAATAAAAAAATGAATTTTAAAAATAAATAAAACAACTTGGATTAAAAACCTTTTGAAATACCAGAAAAAGATTCATATGCTACTATGTTTTCCTCAGTTCATAGAAAATAATATTACATCACAGTGGAACAACAGACCTAGGTTAGGACTTTTCTTAAAGAAAAATTCTTGTACCCATGGGGAACAATGTGGAATATTTGTGTCAGACTTTTGACTATTCTTGTAGTGAGAGGCACTGAGACTCTGCTGTATGCAGTGGAGAAAGTGCTAGAACACTTGTGTTCAAAAGAACTGGTGTTGAAGTGTGCCCAGAAGATTATAATGACAAGTGTATTCTGTTGGGCTGATAACGTGCTGCTGTGTTGAGTGGTGGTAGTATTTGTCACCCAATGACGATGAGTGCTGATTGGCTGTTGTCAGCAAGGAAGCTGTAGGTACTGTGTCATTGAGAGGGGTAGTGCTGGGATCAGAGAGTGAATCAGATTTCACTGCAGGGCTAGTAGCACCTTCAACAGATTGTGTGATCTGTAACTGTGCGGCCTGTATAGAACAGAATCTTTTTTTTTTTTTGCGTGTCGGGTCATTCTGAGGAGATGAAGAGATGGAGTTGGGGTACCGCCAAATCTGTGTGGATCTCTGTTCATATAGTCGGCCCTGAGTACTATTTTGGAAGGTATGGGCTGTCTACTGAATAGGGCTGCTCTAGAAGCCAGAGGTCTGACTCTGGTTAGATGAAATTGTGGACGAGGACTTACTTGCAGTGCTAGTATGGGGTCTGCTTGGAGTCTGACTTGAGGAGGTGGTGTTGGTAAAAGTAGACTAGAAGATAGTCTCTGACCCAAACTGTAATGCCCCACACTACAGGTTTAGGCTTGATATGTCTATTGAGCCAGGCATCTCCTCTGCCAGAGCAGAAATCTTTGAAGTCAAAGTGGACTTTTTCTTTTGCTGCTGGCTTTGAACTGGCTGAAGGCTAGAGATTTGGTTGGCTGAAGATAATGGGGACATCTGTGGAGCTGAGGTCGACTTGCTTTGCAATGGAGAGGAAGGTGACAGAGATGCAACCATAGAGGCAGTTATAGCAGATAGTTTTTCCTGCAGGAACACCTCCATCATGGCTAAAGATGGGGTGAAGGCCTAGGACTTTGTGAAAGGGCTGTAGATTGCCGAATGTGTTGAGTTCTTCAAATCGCTCTGCATTAGCAGTGGGGATTGTGTTGTAGAGTCTGTGTCACACCTGGCTGAGGGTGCTGAGCTGCCCACTGGGCCAAAGCCTGGGCTGTCTTGAACTTCTCCAAGAATTGAGAGCCTGTGCTGCTACCAACTTTAACTTTGGTGACAATACCAAAACCCTTTCCTAGCATGCTCACCATGCTATAATGGAAGAAAGTACTTTCTGCTGCAGTTGTGATATGGTGCTCTACCCAGAATTACTGAACACCAGAGACTGAGCAAAGGAAGGAGGCTGAGATGGAGCCAGATTAGTTGATTCATTCTCCGTTGTAGGTGTCTTCCCTAATGAATCGGCAAGGTCGTTCTTCTGACCAGCGGTGATTGTCACATTTTCTGCAGGCAGAGACTCTGAAAACATGTTAGAGGCAGTAAAGATCTTGGTTTCAGAAAGATATTCATTCCAATCTTCTGTACCCCATTCCTCTGCCACAGTGCTCCATGCACTCATTCCATTGTTTGACTCAAAACTGCCAGTATTGTTCCCCACGTTAGTTTTCATTGATGTTGGTTTTTTGTTGTCATTCAGTCATTTTTCAGTCATGCCCGACTCTTACTGACTCCATTTGGGGTTTTCTTGGCAAAGATACTGGAGTGGTTTACCAGTTCCTTATCCAGCTCATTTTCACAAATGAGGAACTGAGGCGAACAGGGTTAAGTGACTTACCAAGGGTCATATAGCTAGTAAGTGTTTAAGGTCAGATTTGAACTCATGAAGATGAGTCTTCCTGACTTCAGGCCTGGCACTTTATCCACTGTGCCACCTAGCTGCCTTTTGGTGTTATGGTTCTGCATAATTGGCTGGGTTAAAGATTCCCGTATCTTGGGCAGAAAACTATCCTTCCCTCCTATCAGAGCCACCTGTGCCTCATCTGTGAACTTTGACCCCTTTCTGTGCCTCTTCCAGATGGGCCTTCAGTCTCAGCACTGTCCAGTCCATTTTCCTGACCCCAAAACCCTCCTCTATAACTGATGCTTCTTTCCCACTTCAGTGACTTGCTAATTCTCCTGCTATGGTCTCTGTCTCAGTCTTGATTATCTTAGCCTTCTTCTTTCCATCTGTCCACCACCCTTCTGCCCCAGACTTCCTTCTTTTTTCCAACCATTTCTTAGGAATGCTGGGTTCTCTTTCATCAGCACATTGATAGTTTTATTGATATCTCCATTATAGTAATGCAAAACAATCATACATTCATTCTGTTTTTGCCTATTTGATATCAATCAGTTGCTTCACCTTCTCCTCAAGGTCAGCTTTGTTGTGGTCCAAAATCATCTCTGCAAGTTTGATGTGTTTTGCTATGGCCGGTTGCCTCTGCTTGTGCTGCATTTTCTTCTTTGTCTTTGTCTGCTCCCAGTTTCCCTGGACTCAGTGTTCACTGATTTCATCATTTATAGTACATACAAAAAACAGCATGTACAAGGTAGGATGCTCAGTTTACTTCACACGCTTACACCCTGAGCTACACTGGCCCTGTCACATAAACCTCTTTCCCAATTATATTTTAATCTGGTTTAGATAGCATTTAAAAGCAAGCTCCTTGAGTTTGACGCCTGCTCTTTTTACTAGTAAGAAAATGACAGAAGTTGGAGCCGTGCAACTACTGAATTTCACTGTAGCTGTGCAATGGAATATTGTACTATACTGAAACTGATCCTATCCACAGTATCAGGAATTTATGCTACCATATATATTTTGTGCTATACATTGCATAGTTAAACTATATCTAGAGCATTGCTTTGACTTTACTAGGTTAGTTACCTATGAAAGGAGGAAATGGGGCTAGTCTGGTAGGATATATTCTTAATGAAATTATGATTGCTCTTTTCTAGATGTTCTCTAACCATTTCTTTTCTTTCTTTTTTTTTTTTTTTTGTGAAGCAATTGGGGTTAAGTGACTTGCCCAAAGTCACACAGCTAGTGAGTGTTATGTGTCTGTAGCTGAATTTGAACTCAGGTACTCCTGACTCCAGGACTGGTGCTCTATCCACTGCGCCACCTAGCGCCCCTCACTAACCATTTCTTCAAGAATCTAGTACGTAATTTTTCTAGGCATCAAAGTTAAGCCCACTAGTATATAGCTTGCAAATTTTATCCTCTTTCATTTTTTGAAAATCATGAAAACATTTACCCTTCTGCAGTCATGAAACTCCTCACCCATTCTCCATACTCATGTGAACAATACTGAACAAGTCATTATATTCACCAGCTCTTTCAGTACCTGAGGATGCACTTTATCTGAGCCAAGTGACTTGAATTCATTTAGGGTAACTTGGTGTTCTCATGTTATCTCCTCAATTATCTTGGGTATCAACTCCCTATTAGTTATTTTTGCATTTTCTGTGGAAAGGTCATTCATTCTCTTTAGTAGAGAAAACAGAAATGAAATGATAATTGATTAACTCTACCTTTTCTCTGATTCAGATATGCCCTCTGCCACCATCACTTAGCAGGCTTTCCTTCTTTAAAATTAAATCTGAACATCCTGTTCAGATTCTAATTGCTGTCATCTATGGACCTCCATGTCCTTTTCACTTCCAAAAATAAATTCAGCGCCTGTCTGACACTTGTCTTTTTTTTGACCCTATCCCCTTATTCTTTGAACACATTAGCCTTGTAGTTTTTTACTGCCCTCAGCTCCCATGACCTCTGTCTCCAGTTTACCTCAATCACACACATGCACTGAAGTACTTATACCTTAGATTCCCCCTTTCCCCTATGCCATTAAGTGAATTTCCTCTGGGTACTAGAATTCCTTTTTTATGGCTTTGGCTCATTTTCATATTACAAAAGAACAATTTCCTTATTGAACAATCTCTGTAGTTTCAATGGACACTGGTGGCCTACCTGCCAATATAGATGCTTCTGTTGCAAAACTCATGGCAAATTCTCGAATAACATCTGCAGAATTATCACTAATGAAGAATCCAAGGTAACTGATAGAAGAATGGAGACTCAAAGGGATAGTAGAAGGGAAGGAACTCAAAATCTTGTCACCAGCTCTCTTCAGGGCCTCATATAAATGTTCCACTTTCTGGTCTTCACACTAAGAAAAAACAAGTACAAAAATGCACTGTTCCTGAGGGAAATCATACAAACTTTGAGTATAACTAATACATAGATAGGTATGGTGTTCAAAGTGAGACCCTTATCAAATAATCTTTCATCTGTGAATTCATTCATTGTTTGGAGTATAAGCAGCTGCTTCTCTTTCCACCCATTACCCTAATACCACAAGTCAGGATCCAATTTTTTTTTTTTAATTTGGAGCACCTGGGGCATTCCTCCTTACATATTAACTTCTAAAAAAGCTATTCCTTATTGGGTATATTATCCTACAAGTTACCACATCAGTGGGAAAGAATTTACATTTAGAGAACACATATGACCATAAAACATGCCTAGAGGACACATATGTAAAAAGAATGAGAGTGCATGGCCAGTGTAATACACCTCTGTTTCAGGACTTCCAATGTTTTCTGGTGGTACTATTATGCTATTTTCTGTTATTTATTATTAGTGTTTTGTCTTTGTTCCTTACTGAGTATGTCATCTCTTGTTATCTTTATTGGGTAACTCCACTGCCAAGTTTCTGCCATCTTAGGGGCTTTAGCTCTTCAGGAACATTTTCTGGGATTTTGTTCCCTTTTACCTTGGTGTAGTGACTACCAAACCTATCCCTGATAAAGGCAGGCGAAGAAGTCTTTAGTGCCTCTACATGCCCCCCTTGTCTATCTCAGGGCAGCTAACAAAATTCAGCCAGTGTAACCCCAGCTACAATTACGTTTATTCAATTCGATCTCTGTGCCTAGTACTGATTCAAAGTTCACGGTCCATAGCAGCTATCTGATTTAGATAAGAAATCTCTTCATAAGTCCTGTTTAACCCCTAAGAGGAATTCTGTGCCCCTGAAACATGAATATTCCACGGACCCCAATAAAACAAAGCCACAAGAGCTACACAGAGAATAGGGCTACAAAGTATACTTTGCAAATAACATCCTCCCTGCTTAGCACCAAAATGAAGTTGAGCTAGAGCAAAGATAATAGAAGACCTCAGTCCCTGGTACACATTGCTCATTCAGTCAATTAGCATTTATTAAGTGTCTACTATAGTCCAGGCTCAGTGCTAAACCCTGGAGGTACAGAGAAAGGAAAAACAAGCAATCAAACAAACAAAAATCAGTCTCTGCTCTCTGGGAGCTCACAGTTTAGTGGGGGAGACAGCATGCAAACAACTATTTATAAATAATTTGTAGACAAGATTTCTTTATTATATATTCAACTCAATTCAGCAAGCATTTGTGGTATGCCTGATATATACTAAGCACTATACTAGATTTCAGGGGTTTCAAGACAAAAATCAAATACCCCTGTCTTCACAGAGCTTACTGCTAAAAGAATGAATGCATTCGTTCTTCCTGTAACAAACATAGGAGGTTGCTTGGAGAACTTCCTTGATCAATTTGCTATACTATATTTGCCTTCTCTCCACCCATTCAACTATCACCCTAGTTCAGGTTCTTATCACCTGGACTATTACAACAGGCTTCTAATTAGTCATTCCACCTCAAGTCTCTGCCTACTCCAATCCTTCCTCCACTCTGCTCTCAAAGTGATTTTCCTAAAGCGTAGATCTGACTATCTCACTACATAAAGTACGGTAGTTCTCTAGTAGCTCCAGGATAAAATATGAAGTGCTGTGTTTTGCACTGAAAATTCGGGATAACCTCATCTGTCCCTCTCTTTCCAGTCCTCTTGCATTTTACTCCCTTCTACACACTCTGAGATCCAGTTAAAGTTGCCTACTTACTATTCCTCAAACATTATACTCAGTATCTTGTCTGGTGCCATTGTACGGGCTAATTGACATGCTTAGAGTGCTCTGTCTCTTCACCTAAGCCTTTCAGTTTCCCTGGCTTTTTTCAAGACTCACACCAAATTCTACTTTCTGTAGATGGGTTTTCATAGTTCTCCATGTAATGATGCTTTACTCTTTGAGATTACTCTCCATCTAATCTGTATGAAACTTGTTTGTACCTAGTTATTTTCATGTTTTCTCCCTCAGTAGGAGAATGCTGTCATGTAAATTTAGGGCAGAGTTAAGGTGAAAGGCACAAAGTGACACCGAGATAGCTTAGAATGATTTATTGATGCTCAAACCCAATTACAACCTAGGAAGGTACAGCAAGTACCAGAAATAGAGAGTTGAGCATGGCCCAGAGGAGTAGTGAGATGTACTCTATGGTCAAATGTGCAGAATTTCTGGGAGTCTAAATTTACACAGGATTTTCAGACCAAAAAGTCTGCTTACGGCAGCTGTCGTATTGATGGTGGGAGTGATGGGCTCAGGGAGGACAAGCCAGTAACAAAATGGGAGAAGGATAAAAAAAAATTAACTAGGAAGGCCTACTTGGGCTAAGGAAGGTGAATTATAATAATGCCACATCAACAGCTTGCAGAAGATTTTCAGCAGACAGTTCCAACCAGAAGAGCATTCAGATTAAGCCCCAATCATACAGGAGTTGTGTAATAGGATAGACAGTCCTAGGATAGCGGGACCACAGTCTCTTCTGGCTATTCGATTGTGAGCTCCTTGAGGGCAGCAACTGTTTTCTCCTTTGTATCTTTAGTGCTTAGCATAGTGCCTGGAATATAATAAGCATTTAATGAATACTATTTCCTGACTGATCTGCTAGTTAACTGAGGTGGCTGAATCAAAGGTTAGATCTTATGAATGAATTCCACTCCCTCCCCCCATCAAATGCATCATTTTTGTCTTGTTATGGACTCATCCAAAGTTTATTTTAGTGAAATATCTGAATTTAACTTTGAATTTAAGTTTCCACATATGTGGGTCAAAGATTCAGCCAGATTACAAAGAAGTACTCAAGGTAATTATGTCCTTCATAATCTAAATCATAATAATAGCTCACATTTATATATTATGTACCAGGCATGGTGCTAAGACCTTTACAAATATTACATAATTTGATCCCTGAGAAGTATTCTTATTCTTGCTTTACCGATAGTGAAATTGAAGCAAACAGGGGTTGTAACTTGCCCAAGGTCACACAACTAGTAAGTATCTGAAGTTGGATTTGAATTGAGGTCCTTCCTGACTCCAGACCCTGCACCACCTAGCCCACCTACCACCACCTTGCTGCCTATAGTGAAAGGGAGAAGACATGTAGGATAATGCCTTGAGGAGGGTAGAACCAAGTGAAAGTTGTTAAGATTGGTCTCTACCTGAGAATATTTGTAGGCAATGGGAAAGGAACCAGTAGAAAGATAGATATGTGCTAAAGACAAAAGATAGAGGGAAAATGATAAGAAGCAATCAATGGAAGACAAAGTGGTGAATAGAATTAATGACACAAATAGAGAGGTTGGCCTTGACAAAGAGATGGGTTACATATTCCACAAATTTGGAGTAAGGGATGAGAGAATGATTGAAGGTAAAAGATTTTGAGATATAGAATAGGAAGGTTTAGGGAGCTCATAATTGATGGATATCCCACTAAAATTGGACACTTGCTGAGATTAAGAGGCATGGAGTTATGTTGGTGGAGCAACTAGGTGGTACAGTAGATAGAGTGCAGGGCTTGGGGTCAGGAAGATCTGAGTTCAAATCTGGCTTCAGACACTAGCTCTATGACTCTGGGCAAGTCATTTAACCTTGTTTACCTTAGTTTTCTTATCTTAATTATACAAATTAAAATAAAGTAAATCATAGTTTCATTTATTTGTAGGGTTCTATACATCGGAATGGTCTGAAGGAAATGTTATTTATTCTTTTGTCATCACTGATTTTCAAAGCTTACAGTATAAAGGAGAAAAGATTATCTTATTCCTTGACAGCAAAGATACTTTTAAAAAACTGTATCTTTCGTCTTATCAGCTCAAATACTAGAAAGCATGGGCTTTATTTATGTTCTTTAAAACTAAGATAATGATTTTTACTCCTTGGGGGCCCATACAATAAAAGCCTGAGAAACCCTTTCTTCCCACAGATGGAATTCCCACACGCACCAAAACTACATGAAATAAAAGTCCTCAGTCATATCAAGCTTATACACTAAACTATAGTTAAACTTATAGTGACTACTTAATGAATACAGAGAGAACTAAAAGAATATTATACATTGTTTTTAACATTAGAAATATTTGTTATATTTTACCATATATTCTCATTCATTTTCCGCACATCAAAAGCTATGATGCTTTTCTCCCCTTCTCTCAATTTCTAATTGCCCACTACTCTGAACCGTATGTATCACAAAGAGAAATGCTGTAAAATATTTTTCTTAAAACTTTTTTCAGTAGCAAAATAAAAACAAATTAATGTAAAAAACAGTATTATAGCCTAAATGATACTCTCTTTCTCCAAGGCAGGAGATAAGGCTGCAAACTTGATGGAATGATGCCTCTCCCAACATCTCAGCAACAAGAAACTAGAATAATATTTCTCTTTCCATAGGATGCTGGAGATTAGGCAAGATATGTGTGAATACTATGGTAAGGTGTGTACCTCTTCACTTTGCAATTTCAGAAGAGGGTGGAGATCAGACAGGAGATGTACACAGCATGATAGAATACACATGGTCAAAAGGAAGGCCTACTACCTCTCTTAATTAGACTTCTACAGGAGTCTGGGGATCAGGCAGGAGATGGGCTCTGTGAGCTAGAACTCTGGTAGCCTTTTCTCTTCCTGCAGGAGATGCTGACAGCACAATGGAAGAAGCATGGTCAGATGGAGGGCCTGTCTCTCCTCTCCTGTTTCCATATGGATGGTGCTCCCTGACTTCACCCAAAGCCTCTGAGAAAGAAGTAGCAGAATAAAATATAAGGTGGGCCCTTGGAGGGGGTCAGTATCGTTTGAAGTGATACATCATAGCATATGGCCAAAAGAGGATCCCAAGGTATGGATTCAGTGAAAGTTTCCAATTGTAGAAGAGGTTCACTCCCTACAAGATGGCACACTGGGACAAATCTCTAGCTAACCTAAGTCTAACCCAGTTATGATCAACAGAAATTTGTGGTCCTGTCAACTCTGAAGGAATACTAAAACCATAACCCTGACATGCTCACTTGCCATGTGGCTGTTCCTTTTTTTCTGTTCAAGGAATATCAAGTAATAATCACTGCTCGTGAGGTTACAATTGAATGAGAGTAGAGTGCAGATCAGGGAAATGTACAAATAACTGTAACACAAATTAGAATATGATCTAGCCAGTAAGAGAGGTCTAAAAAAACTGGCATTAGTAACTTAAGGAGGGAAAGAATCACTTCTCATTAAAGAAGGTTTCATTAAGAAAGTGGCACCTCATCTGGGCTTTGAAGGATAATATGGAGGGATTCAGGAATGTTGGACAATGTGTGCAAATACACATAGGTAGGAGGAAGCAAGACAAGTCATAGAACATTTAGTATTGCTAGTATTCCAGATTGGCTAGTACAGAGAGCATATAAAAGGAAGTATTAAGAAAAAAGGCACAGGAAAAGGAAGTTGGAAAACATACCATGGAAGTCCTTGAATGTCAAGTCAGAGAGTCTGTATTTTAAGAAATAAAGGAAATCGTCTTACCGTGAAGAAGTCACAGAGTGTCACATGGGGGAAAATTTCATGTGCTCTGTTCTTGCCACACTGGCGTTTGCTCTCTCTCCAAAACTCCTGCAGGTTTTCCAGTAGAGGCCCAGTGGGACATAGGTAGAGGGCATATTCTTGAGGGATTGGATCATCTAAAGAAGGGTCATTGTAATGAAAATGCAACCTGCAAGGAAGAATTGGATAATTTGGCCATTCACAAGTGGGGTGGGGGTGGGGTGGAGACAGACAAGCAGAGACAGAGAGAGAAAGAGAGAGAGAGACAGAGACAGAGACAGAGAGAGATAGAGACAGAGACAGAAAGAGAGAAAGAGAGAGAATCTTTTCACTCAGTCTGATACAAAATCAAAAGAAAAGAAAGCAAAACTTGGCCCTCAGATTGTCTCTAAATGTTCCAATAGTTCTTTCACATACTTGGTCCTTTGAGGTCCTATCTGGAAATTATTTTTTAAAAAAAATTTTTTCCTGATATTTTGTTTCTTACATTGTCATAGTTTTCTGAAGCATCTTTCTTCTTTCCTCTCCCAGAGAACAATCTCACATTACAAATAGCATTTTGTTGTTTGTTGTTGGAAGAAATAAAAAGTCAGCACAACTGGTCAATACATTGAAAAAAATTCAGTTTTTGTACTCCTTTAGAGAAAAGAATTTCACTCTCTTCATTATCCATTCTCTCTTTCTATCTACTCTAAACCATCATTCTTTGAATCATGACCCCTATAATTATCTACTCTCTCTCTTTTTTTTTTTCTGCAGTCCTCATGTAAACAGATCTTTCAAGTTATTCCTCCTAAACTCTCCCCTCTAGGCACTTTCTGTTACTGCCTTGTAGGATTTGCCCTGTAGATTTCCCTATTCCATTTTCAGTCACACCCAGAATAACCCCAATTATTGAGGCTGTTAGAGAGGACACTGCTCCATGGCAGGGCCCCTCCCTTACCATATCCCTGATTATATAATCCACCACTGATCTATATTATTTCCCGATTATCTTTTTTTTTTTAACATTTGCCTCAAAATTTTCCCTCTGGGTCCATGCCCTCACATTTCCCCCAGGTGTTAGTTGCCCCCAGGGGTTCTAAATCCCTACCTTCACCAATATAGGGTGAGTAAACTTTTCAAGCACTAAATTCCTTAGACCTCACTCAATGTAAGGTTCTCATTTCCCTACATAGATCATCTGTGATCACAGATCACCTACACAGATTCATTAGTGGAATCCCCTTCCACCACTAAAGTAAGGCCTCCTTCCTTTCTCCCATTCTTTTAATACTTCCTTCCTTTTCAACCACACCCTGGCAGGCTCTTCTCTTTCTGAAACTATGGACATATTTTCCTTTATTACTAACCCTTGATTTGAACCTAGCACATCAAACACTCATCCCTAACCTCTTGTTCCCCACCTCCCCAAGACAATGTGCAATCTGATATAGGCTATACATATGCATTCTTATTAAACATATTTTCACATTAGTCGTGTTGTAAGGAAGAATAAGAACCAACAGAAGGAACAACAAGAAAGAGGAAACAAAACAGAAGAAAAAAAAGCAAATAATATGCTTCTATCTGCATTCCAACTCCATAGTTCTTTCTTTGGATGTGGAAGGGATTTTCTATCATGAGACCTTTGCTGATGTCTTAAATCCTTGTATTGCTGGGAAGAACTAAGTCTATCAAAGTTAGTCATCGCACAACGTGGCTGTTACTGTGTACAACATTCTCCTGATTCTGCTCACTTCACTCAGCATCAGTCCATACAGATCTTTCAGGTTTTTCTGAAGGCATCATGTTCATCATTTCTTATAGCACAATAGTATTCCATTACATTCATATACCATATGTTCCCCAATTGATGGGCATCCCCTCAATTTCCAATTCTTTGCCATCACAAAAAAAGCTGTTATAAATATTTTTGTACATATGGGTCTGTTATGTTATTCTGAGAGACCTATGAACCTTAGATTATCTCTATACATCTTGTATTCAAGATCATTATGTTTTGTGCTTTTATAAGGAGCAAATTTTCTTTTAATGTTACTGCTTTTCTGCTAGATTGTCCTTCACTTCTATGTATTTATGTTCACAATTGATTGTTTTCTTTTTTATTTCTTTGGTGAGAAGTGCCATTGCAGATTTCATTTTTGTATTCTGCCCATTATTTTCACTGTATGTGCCATAAATTCTGCTTTCATCATTCTCATTTCTCTTTTGTACCACTCAGGAACAGCATTGTGTTTCAACATTTTCCTCAAATTCTACAAGGTCTCATCAAACGTTGAATTTTCCTTTATTGCGTAGATGTCATTAATATATTCCTGAACTTGTTTGTTAGATCTGGAGGCCATATTTCCTCCTGTTAATACAGTTTTTCCTGTTGATTTATGTGTTTATCTTTGAGTTTTCTTTTTCCTCATCTCTCTCTCTTTTTTTTTTTTTGGTGAGGCAATTGGGGTCAAGTGACTTGCCTAGAGTCACACAGCTAGTGAGTGTTATTATGTGTCTGAGGCCGGATTCGAACTCAGGTCCTCCTGACTCTATCCACTGTGCCACCTAGCTGCCTCGCTTCCTGATGTCTTTAGCATTTCTCTCCATCCTCCTCCTTATTTTTCCTATCACTCACTTTCTGACCCTCTAATTGTGGTTTCTTTGGGAGCTGGATCTCAAAGTAGCTTAGTTTTCTCTCATGCTAAATAATTCAAAGTTCACCAGTCTAGGTCTTTGCCCCAACTGACTTCAGGTGATCAGAACTGGCTCCAGCTGGATGCTGTGCTCTTTCCCTCAGGCTTAATGAAGTGCAGCATAGCCCCTCCCACTCGTGATGTTTCTTTTGTTGTCCTGTCCTACTCCCTCTGTTCCTTAGTTCTTTGGCCCAGTACCAGAAATCCAGATCTTTACAATGCTATTGCTATGGGATTGTCTGTCCTGGCACTGGCTCTCCTGTCTTTACAAGGTGGTTGGCCTGGCTCCAGGCTCTGCTGGTTTTACAGGCTTGTTGACTCCCACACTGAAGTTCAGAGCTTTGCAGCACTGGTGTTACAGGGTTGTGAGCTTTAGCTGGCATTTGCTTTTAAGGAGCCGAGGCCACCTGTCTGTCTGTTGTGGCCGTGGCAAATTTCCATAGCCAGGATCTTCACTGCAAGTGAAAGAAAAAGGAGGGACTGGGATATAGGTGTAGGTTTTGTTGTAAGTCTGTGTCTGTGCTTGAGTCTGCTAGTGCAGCCTCCCTATCAGTAATATGGGAGGTAAAAGAGGGTTGCTGAGTAACTCAGGGTCAGTGAACATCAGTTCCCTTTTTTTAAACCTTTTGGATTTTGGATGTCTTAGAATATAGAGATAACTGAAGTTACTTTATCTTTGACATGAAATTTATGCTTTGGAGAAATGTGAGAGGTTGTGAAGAATCAGAGAAAATGTTTACTCTTTCATGTTGCTCATGTGACATGTGGAAGTTATTTTTAAGTAAACTGTATCTAAACATATGTTTATTTCTACCTTGAGAGTTTACATTTAAAGCAGTTTTAACTCAGGTACTTTTCAGGCTTTCTCATCTATCCCTGAAGATTGATTCATGACTCAAATATAAAACTCTTTCTCTTTGTTTTAATAATAAATCCATCACTAGAGCAGGGCAAGATGGCCCTCACAAAGCAGATATAGCAAACTCCCATGAAACCAGGCTAAGAGTTTTACATTTGGCATGATATTAATACCCTCCCCACCCAGTCCTCTAAAAGAGCAAATTAGATTACATAACTATGGAATGTTGTAAGATTACATAATTTAGAAGTAGGGCTTTAAAGATCATCTAATCCATTCCTCTCATTAGGCAAATAAGGAAACTAAATTTCCAAGACATGAAGTGACTTGCCTGTTTGTACAGTGAGTTAACAAACCAAATATTGATAGGCAAATACTTTTGCCCAACCCTACCCTCAAGCAATGAAAGGGTCAAGTAATAGGTAACAGGAAACTGCTACTGTGACTAGGAAGGATAATGTTTGTTAGCTTCCACTTCTTTTTTTGACCTGGATTTCTGATTTTATTGGTGTAAGCAACTCTCAGTCTCCTAAATCCTCTCTACCAATGCAAATCAATAACTGTTTTTCAACTTAAAGTCTTAGATTGGTTCTCAGGTTATAAAAGATGAAATTATTTTCCCAGGGTCACACAGCCAATACATTTCAGAGGCAGGATTTGAACTCATCTCTTCCTCTATCATGGTCAGTTTCCTGCCCCCTAATATCTGATTTGCTTAGCAGTCCTATGAGAAAATGTAAAAAAGATGATTAATTTGGCACCTGCATCTCCAAATGTCTTCTGAATTCACTGGGCAACTTTGGAAAGTCATTTTACCAATGCTAACATTCTCTGACTTTTTGAAGGAAATCTTTTCATATCTTCTCATCCTAGAACCAACTATTTTAGGCTTGCTACCTAATTGGCTGATGGCTGGAAATTATTGACAGTGGTAAAAAACCTTAGGGAAAAGGATAATTTAAAAAAAAAATTCAATGTTTTTGTGCATATTGGCTCTATTTGAAGCCATATTTTGTTTCCCAAATCTAACTCATACAAAATCTAAGCACAGCTTGTAACTGGTATTTAAAAGATAAAAATTTAGGGACATGATTTTGATTGAACAAATATTGATGAAGCACTTACTATATGATGTGGAAGAATACAAAGATGAATAAAATACTCAAAGAGTTTAAAATCTAGTAGAACTAAAGAGAGGTACACACAAATAATTTGAGTTAGAAAATGATTAAATACACATTAGGTCCATTGAAGTAAATATAGGCCTCATACTCAAGTGCTAATTACTAATATAAAACTGAGTACTAAGTGTTTGAGCATCCTCAAGGCTACATTCTTTATTCAGAACTACAGGATGCCAAAAAATTGGACCAAGCTGTTTTTAGAGTATAGAAAAGTTTGTCTTCTTCTTTTTAAAAACAATTATTTGGGGAGTGGAGCCAAGATAGCAGAGTAAAAGCAGTGACTTGCTTGAGCTGTCCCCCACACCCTTCCAAACACATGTAAAAAAATGGCTCTAAGCAAATTCTAAAGCAGCAGAGCCCACACAAAGACAGAGTGAAACAAATTTCCAGCCCAAGGCATCCTGGATGGTTGATCAGAAAAGTATATTGCACCAGGCAGAAAGAGGAAGACAGTTCAGTGTGGGCACACAAGCACACCAGGCATCAGCAAACTTGGAGCTGTCCTCAGAGGACTGAATCACAGGCAGCTGTGGCCATTTCCAGACTTCTCAATCCATGAACACCAAAGACAACTTAAAAGGTCAGTAGGAAAAGTCTGTGACTGTGGCGAGAGAGAAGCTTGGTCCCAGCCCCAGTCCCTGCATGCAGCCCTGGGGCAATAGATGTTTTGGGTGCTTCCAGCCCTCAGACTGAGGGGGAATCAAGTGGCTGATCAGAGGGGGGATTGCAGGGATCTCTTGCTTTGCCTATGCTTGGACCTGGGTCACAGTTCTGGGTGGCGGTTCTGGGGTGAGGAGGGTTGCACCCCAGGTATGGTGGAGCTTGTAGTGGTGATGGATAGGGAATCCTCCTTGCAGTTCCAAGGCAGAAAAGAGTGCTTGTGGTCACTCATAGACCAGAGCACAGGCCAGGAAAGGAGTAAACACCTTGCCTCTTATCATACCACCTTGGAAGAACTGAAAATTTACAGGTCCCTAGAAGTATCTCTGAAAACAGCTGCACAAAACCCCTGAAGCTTGGGACAGTACATTCTCCACACTGGAAGCAGACCCCTACCTTAACAAAGAATTTATAACTCAAGTAATTGGCTGGGATCATGAGCAAACTGTGCAAAAAAAAGTCAGACCATAGAATCTTTCTTTGGTGACAAAGAAGATCAAAACATACATCTAGAAGACAACAAAGTCTAAGTTCCTACATCCAAAGCCTCCAAGAAAAATATGAATTGGTCCCAGGCCATGGAAGAGCTCAAAAAGGATTTTGAGAAGCAAGAGAAGTAGAGGAAAAACTGGGAAGAGAAATGAGAGTGATGCAAGAAAATCATGAAAAACAAGTCAACAGCTTGCTAAAGGAGACCCCCCAAAAATACTGAAGAAAATAACACCTTAAAAATAGCCTAGGGGGGCAGCAAGGTGGCACAGTAGATAGAGCAGCAGCCCTGGAGTCAGGAGAACCTGAGTTCAAATCTGGCCTCAGACACCTAACACTTACTAGCTGTGTGACCCTGGGCAAGTCACTTAACCCCATTGCCTAGAAAAAACCCCCCCAAAAAACAAAAAAAAAAGAACAAAAACAAAAAGCCAATGAGGAGAAGAATGCCTTAAAAAGCAAAATTGGCCAAATGGCAAAGGAAATCCAAAAGTTTACTGAAGAAACTACTTCTTTAAAAATTAGAATGGAGCAATTGGGAGCTAGTGACTTTATGAGAAATCAGGACACTGTAAAACAAAACCAAAAGAATTAAAAAATAGAAAACAATGTGAAATATCTCATTGGAAAAACAACTGATCTAGAATATAGATCCAGGAGAGAGAATTTAAAAATGATTGGATTATCTGAAAGCCATGATAAAAAAGAGCCTAGACATCATCTTTCAAGAAATTATCAAGGAAAACTGCCCTGATATTCCAGAACCAGAGGGTAAAATAGAAATGGAAAGAATCCACTAATCACCTCCTGAAAGAGATCCTCAAAGGAAAACTCCTAGGAATATTGTAGTCAAATTCCAGAGTTCCCAGGTCAAGGAGAAAATATTGCAAGCAGCCAGAAAGAAACAATACAAGCATTGTGGAAACACAATCAGGATAACACAAGATTTAGCAGCTTCTACATTAAGGGACCAGAGGGTCTGGAGTATAATATTCTAGAGGGCAAAGAAGATAGGATTACAACCAAGAATCACCTAACCAGCAAAAATGAGTATAATCCTTCAGGGGAAAAAATGGATATTCAGTGAAATAGAGGACTTTCAAGCATTCTTGATGAAAAGACCAGAGCTGAATAGAAAATTTGACTTTCAAATATAAGACTCAAGTGAAACATGAAGAAGTAAACAGGGAAGAGAAATCATAAAGGACTTATTAAGGTTGAATGGTTTACATTCCTGTATGGAAAGATGATATTTGAAACTCATGAGACCTTTGTCAGTATTAGGATAGTTGGAGGGAAAAATGATATGTATGTATATATATATATATGTGTGCATGTGTGTGTATGTGTGTGTATAGATAGATAGATAGATAGATAGATAGATAGATAGATAGGTAGGTAGATAGATAGAGGGCACAGGGTGAGTTGAAGATGAAGAGGTGATATCTGGAGAACAAAATTAAGGGGTGAGAGAAGATTATACTGGAAGAAGGAGAAAGGAAGAGGTAGAATGGGGTAAATCATCTAACATAAAACAGACAGGAAAAGGCTTTTACAGTGGAGGGGAATTGGAGGAAGGTGAGAGGGAATGAGTGAATCTTATTCTCATAGGATTTGACTTAAGGAGAGAATAACATACACACTCAATTGGGTATGGAAATCTATCTTACCTTACAGGAAAATTGGGGGGGGAGGGGACAAGACAGCAGGGGGATGATAGAGGAGAGGGCAGATTGGGGGAAGGGGTAATCAGAAGCAAACGCTTCTGATGAGAGATAGGGTCAAAAGAGAGAATAGAATAAATGGGGGATGGGATAGCTTGAAGGGAAATATACTTAGTTTTTCACAACATGGCTACTATGGAAGTGTTTTGCATGACTACACATATAGAACCTTTATCAAGTTGCTTGCTTTCCAATGAGGGTGGGTGGGGAGGGAGGAAGGGAGAAAATTTGGAACCCAAAGTTTTAAAAAACAAATGTTAAAAAAAATTGTTTTCACATGCAACTGGGAAATAAGATATACATTAAATGGAGTATAGGAATCTATCCTTCCCTACAGGAAAATTGAAGGGGGGAGAGGACAAGAGAATGGAAGGAGAGATAGAAGGGAGAGTAGATTAGGGGAAGGGATATTCAGAATCTATGCCATCTTGGGGTGAATGGAGGGACGAGATGAGGAGAAAATTTGGAACTCAAAATCTTGTGGAAGTGAATGTTGAAAACTAAAAATAAATAAATAAATTTTGAAAAAGAAACTAAAAAAAGAAAAAAGGATAGAAATGTTGGAGCAGCAGCAGTTCTTAGCAAATCTTCAGAATATTTGTGTGTTAAGAGTTTCTTTCTTTGAGCAGAACCAAGAGAATGTTATACACAATAATAGCCATGTTGTGCGATGACTAACTTTGATAGACTTAGCCCTTCTCAGCAATGCAAGGATGTAAGACATCTCCAAAAGGCTCATGATAGAAAATGCTATCCACATCCAGGGAAAGAACTATGGAGTTTGAATGCAGATCAAAGCATACTATTTGCTCTTTTTTTCCCCCTTCTGTTTTGTTTTGTTTCCTCTTTCTTGTTCTTTTGGTTCTAATTCCTCCTTACAACATGACTAATGTGAAAATATGTTTAACAGGAATGTATATGTAGAGTCTATATCTGATTGCATGCTGTCTTGGGGAGGGAGGGAGAGAAAAAATTGAAAACTGAAAAGTGTACAGAAGTGATGGTTGAAAACTAAAAATAAATTAATTAAAAACCCCCCAAATCCCCATTTACTTGGCCCCTAAAATCACTCCTGATGTCCTTGAAGAGACTATCTTCTTTTTGACAAATATATGAGAAGACATGGTCAATAGCCACCCAGAGGCATGGTTATATATAATCAGTATTATTAGAGAGAACATCTAAATCAGTTAAATGACATTTGAGCATTTGAAACTAGATACAACAACTCAGATTACCTGCAAAAGGCAACTGTGTTTTCCCAGGGATTTGAGGGGTTAATTTAAGTAGCATAACATCACTGGACACTAGGAAATTTTATGCCTAGTGAACTGATATCAAGAAATTCAATAAACATTTGCAAAGCACACACTATGTGAAGAAAAAGTTATGACATTGTTCCTGTTTTCATGTTTAATGAAGTCAAAGGGCCAGTTAGGTGGTGCAGTGGATAAGAGTGCTGTTCCTGGAGTGAGTTCAAATCTGGCCTCAGACACTTACCAGCTGTGTAACCCTGGGCAAGTCACTTAAACCTGTTTGCTTCAGTTTCCTCATCTATAAAATGAGCTGCAGAAGGAAAGGGCAAGCCACTCCAGTATTTTTGCCAAGAAAACTCAAAATGGGGTCATGAAGAGTTGGACAGAACTGAAAATGACTGAACAAAGAGAGTAATTCTATTATGTCCTGATGATCTTAAGAATCAAAAGAGAAGAGAAGAACACATGGTGGGGAGGTGGGAAGAAAAATGGAAGTGAAAGGAATTGTTAGAGAAAATTATCTCACATAATCAGAGTGTACAGATGGATGTCTATACATACAAGGAAGAGGGGAGGTGGGCAGCAGTTGATACTTGAACCTCATTTTTATATGAACTGGTCAAAAGAAGGAAGAACACACATGCACAAACAAAGTTGGATAAAGAAATACATTTCATTCAACAGAGAAATTGGATGGAAAGAAGAAATGGGAATGGGAAGGAAGAAGGGTAGATTAAAGGAGATTAGTCCTAAGCAAAACAAATTCTAAGCATGTAAAAATATTTATAACTCTTTTTGAAGTGGCAAATAATGGAAATCTGGAAGAGTGTCAATAAATTAGAGAATAAAAAAGTTATGGTATGTAAGTGTGATGGAATACTATTATGATGAACTTTTTTAGCATAATGATCAACCATGATTCCAGAAGACTAATGATCAAACATATCCAACTCCTGATACAGTAAGGACTCCCAATAAGACATTGTTTTAGACATGACCAATGTCAAAATTTGTTTTGATTAATGAGATAAGCATGTAATGTGTTTGGGGTTTTTTGGATTCTCATTTGGGAGGGTTTGGTGTGTGTGTGGGGGTGAGAAGCAGATTTTGCTTAATTAAAACAAAAAAGATATTTTAAAAAATATTTCCATTCTTACTCCATCATCTGACACATAGTAGGCACTCAGAAATATTTATTGACTGACTCACTCACTCTGAATTGTGAATTCTGTTTTTTCAATTCTATCTCAGGAACTTCCTGTGAAAGGCACATCTAGGATTTGCAGCCTATGTGCCTTCCCCTACTTCAACAGAAATGGCTAATTTTTGCACATTATGAACCATATAAAAAGAGTGCATGTATTAACTTAGAGTAAGAGTCAGTAAACTTTTCTGCAAAGAACCACATAATAAATAGGTTCATATAGTAAAATTTTCATTTGGTTTTGTGGGCCAAGAAACAAAATTAAAGATATCATATAGATATACATATAACTAGAGAAAAACCAAATTTCTACAAATTTGACAAAAGTCAAAATAGAATAAGAATAATTATTAATACTCTTTTTTCCACAGATCTATTAATGAAAAGAATGTAATTCCTTTCTTTTTTTGGTGGAGAGGAGGGGGAGATAACATTTGCTTAATGTAAAATTAGTACTTCCTAACATCAAAAAAGAATGCAAATGTTCATCTGTTAATGCTAAATTACCTGTAATGAAATTTTATGTATTTCATCTTTGAACATGTCTTATATGATTTTAATTGAGCATATTTATTACTTGGAAGGCATTTATAGAATTGTAGTAGATTCTTATCTTAATGTTTGCCTTTTAGCATGTAATTACATTGCAGATTATTCACTTCCAATTGAAGGTTAGACGGAAGCTTCTCAAATGCACAGTTAATGGATTTTGAAATAAGAAAATTTGTTTTTCACTTGGAGTAAGGTCCAAAACAAGTATTCTTGGAACTGTATTTTGACCTCAGAAAATATATCCACTGCAGATACATGTGGGAATAGAAATCTTACTTCTTGATTTTACTTTTTACATCAAAGGACATGTAGAAAGCAGCTTAACATTACTAGTGATTCAAAGACAGTTGTCATTGAATTGCCTTTTTGGAGTGTAAGTGTTGCACACAAGCAATGATTTGTCTTGTAATTTTACATTAAATTCATTAAGAAATTTTATCAAGTCTGCAGCAAAAACTAGTTTCCAAAACCATTCAGTGTCCAAAATTTCAGTCTTGAACCTGAGCTCAGAAAATAATAAAACTTTTTCTCTCTTCTTTTCTTGTTTTGATATGATAAGTATAAACTGGCAATAAAAAACTAAAATGTTATGGTATAACAATACATGTGATATGTTGAGTTATAATTGTGTCACTCTAATTTATAATGAGCTAAATAGCCCTGGGAAGTGAGGAGAGCACCACCTATGCTACTCAACTTCACTATTGTATCAGGAAAGCAAAATAAACAATATCTAAGTGAATTAACATGACTATGTGCCAATAAAATTTTATTTTAAATGTATAAGCCATTCTTAGCTCATGGATTATGTAATAATAGTCAATGGACTGGATTTGGCCCCCAGGTATTAGTTTGCCAACCTTGGCCTAGAGGAATCTCTAGTTTTGTGTCTTTTTGTTTCATAAATGGGTAGTATTGAGCTAGATATTCCTAGTCTCCATAGCATCCTTTCAACATCCACATGTCAGGTGCTCCTTGGTGCATCAAGGGTCACATGCTTATAGGAAGAATTTTCTGCATTGGAGAGTATGTATGATCATTGACAGGAATAGGAATAATCAGGCAGAGTTGTTCATTTTTCATTTTCTATTTTTTAAAATTTTTAAAAATTTTTTATTCTCTTTTTTTTGTACAAAGTGGATTTTTTTAATCATCCCATACATATCCATACTGTAGTTATCTACCAAGCCCCAGATCTTCCCCCCTCCTTTCTTTTCTTTTTTTAAATAAATTTATTTATTTTTAGTTTTCAACATTTACTTCCACAAGATTTTGAGTTCCAAATTTTCACCCCATCTCACCCCTCCCCCCACCCCAAGATGGCACGCATTCTGAATACCCCTTTCCTTAGTTTGCCTTCCCTTCTATCTCTCCTCCCTTCTCTTATCCTCTTTCCCTTCTATTTTCCTTTAGGGCAGGATAGATTTCTGTACCCCATTTCCTGTATTTCTTATTTTCCAGTTGCATGTGAAAACTTTTTTTTTAAACATGTATTTTTAAAACTTTGGGTTCCAAATTTTCTCCCTTCTTCCCTCCCTACCCACCTTCATTGAAAAGGCAAGCGACTCAATATAGGTTATACACATGCAGTTATGCAAAACACTTCCATAGTAGACATGCTGTGAAAAACTAACTCTATTTCCCTTAATCCTATCCTGCCCCCAAACATTTATTCTATTCTTTCTTTTGACCCTGTCCCCCCTCAGAAGTATTTGTTTCTGATTGACCCCTTTCCCAATCTTCTCTCCTCTCTATCATTCCTCTACTCTCTTGTCCCCTTCCCCTCCTATTTTCCTGTAGGGTAAGACAGATTTCCATACCCAGTGTGTATGTTATTCCCTCCTTAAGTCAAATCCTATGAGAATGAGATTCACTCATTCCCTCTCACCTTCCCCTGTTTCCCCTCCACTGTAAGAGCCTTTTCTTTTCTGTTTTTTTTTTTGTGTGAGATAATTTACCCCATTCTACCTATCCCTTTCTCCTTCTCCTAGTATAATCCTCTCTCACCCCTTAATTTTATTCTCCAGATCAACTGACCCCGTGCCCTCTGTCTATCTATCTATCTATCTATCTATCTATCTATCTATCTATCTATCT